>NC_136502.1:10806005-11011005 GCF_053919585.1 Euprymna scolopes | reverse complement strand
AAAAAATATGTTATCTGCTTATTTTGTATAAGCATTCAATCCTAGCACCAAGATGCCTGCCTATATCTTTAATTCTCAGGAGAGAATTAATGATGCTGAAAACTCAAAGAGAAGACCCTCAAACAGACGTAACAGACGTCATGCCAACCCCTTGATTTAAAGAGGATGTGCTTGTTTTATCGTGTTTAACACCCAGAAATGCCCCCATTATATGAACAATTCAAATCACACTCCTTAACAAGCGGTAATAGCACAAATAAAGATTCTATCAGTCCATCAGTCACAATTTTTTTAAGCATAACAAATACATTGTGGAGTTCGTTTCATTTCAAAATATCAGCGATCTTAACTACTTTTAGAAATAGGAAATATTGTATTAATATTATAATTCAAACAAATAAAGTGGATGCCATGATCGGAGATCAAAGTTGAAAGCTTTAAATTTTCAGTCTGAGATTCTACCAACTGAGTTATTTGATTTTTTTTATAAATAGAGCTTAAGATATTACATTAAAATAGTTATAGTTTAAGTGCAACGTCATAGATTTATGATTTATGTCATGATTCAGAACATGAATTCACACATAAGCAATTATAAAAATGAATGAGTAAATATTATCAATAGCAATGAAATTATTTTAATAGCCCTAAAATAATTTTACTTTAACTCTAGATAGTATGTAGTTTTTTTACAATTATATACACTCTTCCCAACCTCTGATCGCATATTTTTGCTAGTAAGGAAAAATTGCAATTTGGGTATTGTAACTAAGAATTTGTTAATTTTTGTTAAAAGTTGTAATCCTTTTTTTATTATTATTATTAACAGGGCTAGGACAACAGCATATTCTTTTTATTGCTTTGACTCTCGAGTGTGTATCTGTTGATATCATATGCTTTTATATAGAGTTCTGTGGTTCTTGGTTGAGTAACTGTCTGTGTCGGACATATAATTAAGAGTCAAAACAATGAAAAGAATATGCTGTTGTCATAGCCCTAATTATTAAAGTAATGTGATTATATTGACATTCATATTTTTTATATTACAAGACACTTATATCTTTATATTGTAATTATATTGTAATTTATTCATACTTATTTGTGGACTGCAGTTATATTGATATTCATATTTGTAATATTGGATTTATATTGTCGTTCATTCTTAATTTCATAGTTTTACTATATACATTATAAAATGTCCTTCCTCTCCACAAATAGAAAATTTCTTTCAAGCTGCCTGGTGGTATCAGATTAGATTGTCTGACGATATTGGTTTCCTGACTTAAATGCACCAAACGTTGATGTTATTGTCTTGTTTTTCCTTCCCTTTGAAAAACTCAATCATGTTCTAAAAAGCCAAAAACGAAAACAACAATTTTTCTCTACAAAACAAAAAATTAAACACCATGAATAAATATTTGAAGATATAAATAATTTGAAGCAGAAAAACTTTTGCCAAAATGCTTGAACCAGAAAAGAGTTGATATGCCGTAAAACAAAACAAGCAAACTAAACATCATAAATACAAATATCTGAAAATATAAAAAAAAGAAACTTGAAGCATAAAGCCTATTATTCCAAAATTTCGGTTTCTCCTGACAAACTGCCCACTTAAGTAAGACACTCTATCGAAACCCCCAATACTAATGATTACTACAATACTATCTTATTGATTACTGTACACGCAATAACCCTTATCCTTGAGTGGCCTTCGGGCCTTGATAAGTGGTGACCCCCATGTAAAAAAAAAAAAAAAATCATATAATCTGAAAGGGGTTGATATGCCGTAAAACAAACCAACCAACCAACCAACCAACCAATAAAATATAGTTTGCATTATTTCTGGTTTTGTTTTGAAGGAGATAAGAATTTACACACATGTGATCTTCCCATATAACTTGATTCCTTTGTTTAAGATCAGTTTGTAGTTTTATTCAAATTCATGAATCAAATCACCAATCTCTTTTGATCCGGTTTCCTTTCTTCTGTAACTTTTTGAATTCTTTATACTTCTGCAAACCATCTTCCGTGTCATTGATCCTCGGCTTATTTTCCATAATTGTAATTAGAGACTTTGAAACCAAAATCTTTCTTTCTGGCATTCATTTTCACCTTTTTTTTTTTTTTTTTTAATAGTTTTTCTATTTTAGTTTTCTTTTGCTTTTTGACGTAACTGAATTCCTTTCTCATGAAACTCACTCTTGCCACCTAACAGACAATATGTTGTAAGGTTGTTAAATAAGCAAAGATATCTGCTCATATCCAGTGTTCTCTCCATTAAGAGACTATTACCTACTTATAAAATAACAACAAATCAATGTTAATTTTTTTAGTAACTAGAAGGATTATTTATCCTATATCCTCTATATAAAGTTGTTGTACCTGTTTGCTCTTATATAACCTTTTTGAACCTTTTTTCTCTGTATATTTACAGAAAGAATGTTTGCTTTTCAAGATATTTTCAATCATTCTGGATATTATTAACAGTAATTGAAAGATTTACTAAACAATAAATAGATCAGTTTTTGAAGAAAAATATTGCATATCTTGTCTTTAATTATTATTCATTTTTTTTCAGTTTTTTTTTCTGCATTGCATACAAGCTTATTATATTCCTATATATTTACTTGCAATAATTTAAGCAAACACTCATACTCTTACTGCAAATGTAATCATGTATGCATATTTGAACTCAAGTTGAGTAAATATCTGATGAAGATGATTTTCTAAAATATCATACGATATAAAACTCCCGCGTGTAAGAACTCAATTTTATATTTAGACAAGTGAAGCATGCATGGTCCCCCGTGAATGCACAGTGAACGAGGCATAAAAAAATGACTAAGTTCACCCCCCCCCCCGCATTTAGCCCCAAAAGTCCCCAGGGGACATCAAATCGTGGTGAAAATGAACAAACGGTGCAGTTTTAGACCTTAACATATGTAAATTTGAGTTCTGCACCATGCAAAAAAAAAAAGAAATGACTAAGTCCATCATTTGCACCCCCACTTAGCCCCAAAAGTCCCCAAGGCCTTAACATATTTAAATTTGAGTCCAGCACCATGCAAAACTGCTAAATAGACATACACAGAAAATTTTGGACAAATATGGTAAAATAGTCCCAAAAATGGAGTGTTTTTATTAGCCCTAAAAAAAAACCCTGGGGCACACCCAAGAGTTATCATGAAGTATAGACAAATAAAATTATATAGAAATCAGTTAATTACAACTTTTCAGAAAGTTTTATAAAAATCCAAGGCATCAATTTTTT
Source organism: Euprymna scolopes (assembly GCF_053919585.1). NCBI lineage: Eukaryota > Metazoa > Mollusca > Cephalopoda > Sepiida > Sepiolidae > Euprymna > Euprymna scolopes. Next base: position 11,007,734 of record NC_136502.1, on the reverse strand, counting down.
TTTAATAAGCACAAGAGTGTCAGTTTTAGGTATTTTAACCCGAAAGGTACCTCTAGGAGGGCAACCGGAGCTTTCCCAGAAAATCCATTCTATTCCTTTTTTACTCATATCATGTTTAATGTTTGTACAAAATTTCCAAAAATTCTAAGGTTTAATTATTGAGAAAAGTGCGGGCAGACAAATGGATGAACGGACAAGGGTGAATTTACAGGTCCATCCTTCTTTTGTCAGGGGACCAAAAAAGAAAAAAACATATATATTGTATTAATAAAATGAGAACCTGCATAGCTTATTCCACCGTTGATACGTTTTAATTTGCTTCAGTTTGTGGCTATTACCATTACACCTCTGCAATTACCTTTATATACACACTATACAATATTTCAAGTAAAACATTATTCTGATATATATATAATTATTTTTACAGGCAAACAATGTTGCAGCTCACAAGAGCCATAACAGTCAACAAACCGGAAGTCCAAGACCCGAGTTTCGCCCTTATTTAGGCTCAACAGTTAGACATATTCAAACTCGGGATTCAAAACCAGAGTTCGGATATGTCTAACTGATGAGCCCAAATGAAGGCTAAACTCGAGTCTTGAACTTCTGCTTTGTTGGCTGTCATGGCTCTTGTGAGCTACGATGTTGTTGTACTGTAGAAATAATTATATGATCTCTCACATTCTGAAAATTATAGCAGAGAGACCTGATGTTAACTGGGCCTGAATAAGAATCAACGAATGTTCCACATTTTTATTATCATCAAAATCGATGAAATTGCCTATTTTCCAATCAAATTGAATGGTTGTTTGCTTTGGTTGAGACCCCCTCCCACAGGTGCACCAGGAGGAAGCTTCACATGCCTCCCTACAGTGATTTAGTCCACAATGCATTGTAGTCTACATTGCACTGTAGAGAACCCACTATTGATTTTATAAAATTATTTTTATATAATGGCTTGAATTAAAAGTTAAAATGCAAAAGTCAAGTATCATGGTCCATTTATGCTCTAAACAGAAACATTCATTCTAAAACACCCGTGTCTCATCAAAGAATCTACTGTTGATTTTATATGCTGGGCCCTTCTGCTTGTGCGGTGATAAAACTTCTCAAATGCACTTGCGATGTTAGGCTGTATAAGAGTGTTAACTTTGGTCAAAATTCGATACTTATCGGAGGCATTTTGATACAAAATTTATCTAAGAACACACAAAGTATCTATTTGTGAAATCTCCAAAAATAGGCCCAGACGTTTGGGAGTCCATATGGAACGAACTCACACACACAAAGTGCCTTATATATATATATATATATATATATATATATATATATATATATATATATATATATATATATATATATATAGTGGATGATCTCAATTTGTCTTAAAAAACATTTTTATTTATACAATCGTTTCTGCCCACTTTTAAAACATACATTTTTTCTGGATAAAAATTCAAAAATTTTACATCAGCTAAGTAGAGTAGAAAGTGAATCTTCTGACAACCTCATAATTCTCGCTACTCTCGTTTCATCCTTTAGTCCTCACATTCCAGGAGCAATGTTTTTGCCAAAGAAGAAAGAAGTGCTGTTCTCTATCTAACACTTATCATTGGAAAATTTTTTACCTTGAAGTAGTATTTTTAGCTTCTTATATCAAGTGGCTGCATGCCTTGTCTAGAGATATTTAAATAAAAAAAATCAATTTATTACTTGAAAGAGAAAGAAAGTGTATCTACTTAAGTTTACTCCACTTTCACTGCGAATTTTATACAAAGAATAACCAATTTTTTCACTCGATTTACTTATGTAACTTGGTCTAGTGCCTGCAGTATCCAGACATGTCAGTAGCATGCAGAGGTATAATGATATCTGGAACCAATTTTTTGATTGTATGCCTCCCAAAACTCGATTAAAATTATAAGTCTTTGGACTGACAGATATTATAGGAAAGGGAGATAATTTAATTACAATTAGATTTCCCCCTCCAAGTTTGGATCTTAGGGACCATTGACCATTCCTCTTCTCCCACAATTTTGACACTGGGGGGGGGGGGTCCTTCGATTCACACCTCTTATTTGAATGTCAGGGGCCATTAATCTCCCCCCTCCCCCGCTAATTTGGATACAGGGCCATCGACTTTCCCCATCCCTGGCATGTCACTACTTCATGTGGCACTTATCTATTAACACTAATCATGTGATAAATTAATAAAATTTTAGTCCTTGCTTTTTATTTTATTGCATCTCTATTACTGTTTCTGTCTACTGGTTTTTCATTACTACTTAATTTTGACCTTAACCGCCATCTTGAAAAGCTTGCCTTTAACTGCCATCTTGAAAATCAAAATCAGTTAAACTTCTGCTGTTTTATTTTAAGTAATAAACGACTGAATAGGAACAAAATTAAGGATATTTTGTTTTAGTTTTTTTTTTATATATATATATATTTCCTCTTTTCATTAATCTGATATTGTTTTATAATAGAATGGCATCTTTAAATATCGATATGAATTTAAATATTAAAATTTGAAATTTAAAAAACCAAAATCTATATGTGTTTTTAAAAAATGAAATAATAAATATTCATTTATTTTAAAGATATGAAGCAATCTTTCAACCTGACCAAGTGCTTTCAAGCAATTTAAAAAAAAAATGTTATTAATCTTTTTTTCTTGGAGATATAATAATCACTCATGAACAGTAGACCTTTGGAATTATGAATGGACAGTTTGTAAATCTCTTCGAGTGCAAACACACAGCTTGTTAAAACAATAAAGAAAAATAATTGTGTGATTAGCTAACAATCTTAGAGACGTTTCAAAATTGTTTTTACAAACAGCATTTTTGTTAAAAATTCAAAGCAGATAATTAATCTCTAAGTTACGTTAACGGATTGAATTTTCTAATTTTTTCTTCAATAACAAAAATCTTCATACATGCGGATGTTTATACATATGCACTTTCTGCAGCTGACCTGGGTGTGGGGGGGCAGAGAGGAAAAGTGTACACTGGGCGAAATGAACATGTAGCAGCAAGAGACTTTTTTTTAACAGTTACGTTACAGTTTGTCAGATTATCATCTGTAAAATAAATAAAACTTTGTTGATTTAACAAGTTGTTTGATTACAAAAAACATGATCATCAGAGTGCATATACAATGGTATATATTTCGTAATAGTGCATCTATAAAATATATAGATGATAATATAACATTACGAGTTTGCCGAAAGAGAGTTGTGTCTCAGGCTTCAGGGTGGGCCACACTATGCAACGTCTCATGCCTCCTATTCATGTGATCTGATCCAAAGGATTGATATCAGCATGCAGTTATATCACATCTTATGCATGAGTCTACCATACTCCCTTCTGTCTAGAGCAGGGTGTCCATTACGTCGATCGCGATCGACTGGTTGATCACAGAGACATTGTGGGTAAATCGCATGGTATTGTAAAAAAAAAAATCCTTGGTGCTGACAAACTTCCAGAACCTATCGGCAGAGCTGGAGACATAAGAGGCGTTATATGCGCAGCTTGAGAGTGCACGCTAGATAAAACAAACAGAGTTCGACAAATGTTTTAATCAAGCTAATCGCTACATTTATGTGCGACCCTTTCCAGGAAGATGCTGAGGTTGTTTCACTTGCTTTGAAAATTGAACTTGCTTTGAAAATTGAACTTGCTTTGAAAATTGAACTTGCTTTGGAAAATGTAACACTGTTTCACCTAAACTCTTCTGGAGTGGAGGATAAGATTCTGACACTATAAGCCGACATTCAGCTGAAAGCCAGAGTCCATTGACAATTTTGGATCTTACTCACATAGGACCCTAACATTAGTAAATGCGCTATCTTCTTGACTCCATTATTTAGGTGTGTTTATTTATATGAGTCAGCCTTTTCTCAAATGAAAATCAATAAGTTTAAATACCGATTGATTGAGCTGGAGGTTAGCTGTTAACAGCTACTGTCCGGACTATGCATCCCCGACTGATTTCATTCAGTGCAAGTCAATAGAGTCCTTTTAGAAAAAGCTAGATAAACATTCCTTTTTTTACATTCCCATTGACTAACACGGATTAAAATATTACAAACAACTGATTACGCGACTCGGCTTTCCTGTTATTTGGAAGCCTTTAAACTATCTAAAACGTTTACTTTGTTCTCCCTTTACTAACATCTACATAAAACTTTCCTTTTTTTCTTTCTTTTTTGATTCCTACGCGATTACTACAGTCGAAACCCGATTTTTATACTTCGTAATTTAGGAGGCTCAATCCAAGGATATTTTTTATTTAATCAAAACATAAAAACGGAATGCTGCGACGTATTTTTTTTTTTTTTTTTTATGTAATAAAGTTGGTAACATTAATAATACAAAATGTGGTCTGTGCGCGACAATAAAAAAAAAATGTACAGAGCTATGCTGTACAATATGGATTGATGCAGTAATTCAAGGTACAAATGTAACGTAGCTGTTACACTTGAACCGTGTTCGTTACACTTCAAACCTCTCTCAAATCTCCACGTCGTCCAGTACCGTTGCAAAGGAACAAACAAACAAAAATAAATTAATCCGACTTGACTTTTTTTTTTTCTGTTTTAGCAAAAGGCATTTATTTCAATTACTTTCCAAACAATGCCTGTTTCTTGTTTTTTTTTTTTTATTAATGTTCATTTCGTCTGCTATGAGATTAACAAAACCCTGCCGTCTTGACACCAGCTTAAAAGTCTTTTGCCGTCACATATCCATCTTGTCCAGCATGTACTTTTCTTCTTTCCGACCACGTGCCGTCCTCTTTTCTTTTTCTTGTGATGCAAGCCCGCGAACACTTGCTAACTTGCATAGTGCTCAAACGGCTGCTGCTTCGGCTGCTGCTGATATTTTCATACACGCTCATACCTTACACAAATGCATGTACTGTGCATATAAAAATAATATGTTTATAAACAATGTGGTAGATTATTTAGACTTAGTCATGTCATCAGTAGCTTTCATGCTGAAAAAGTGTGTGTGCACCCCTGGCCCAGAGTATCCACACATAATGTCCGTGTGAAAAAGATGAAGATAAATACTCATATTACCAGCATCAGGATTAATATTTTTTTATTTATTTATTTTTTTTCTAATTACATTTTCACCCCAAACAAGGCGCATTGCCACTTTGATGTAGGGGGCTACTATCAGGGGCAGAAACTACTGGGGTACTATGTTGGGATTTGGGCAGCAAGATGTTGGTTCACGTTGCACATGAACTTCTGCATGTCAGTACAGTTAGGGAAGCAGGGACCTGGAATCGAATTCCAGAGTCTAGCGGTTCTGGGGAAGAAACTACCGGAGTAGAAAGATCTTTTACATCTAGGGATCTCTACTGTGTGGGGGTGGGATTTAGCTGCCTGTCGGGTCTGTCGAGGGTGTCTACGTCGTGGGGGCACAAGTGTCTGCAGTTCGTCAGAGCATTCACCATTAAAATACTTGTAGAACAGGCAGAGGGATGCAACATTTCGTCGATGGGACAGGCTGAAGCTTAGATACCAGTTCAGGGCCTATCAGATTGGCGACTCTTTTTTTAACCTTGTCTAGGAGTGAGAGACTAGTAGCAGATGCACCAGCCCAAATGTGACAACAATACTCCATACATAGGCGAATGGTGTCCTTATAGAGGTACAGGATACTTTCAGGTGTCAGTAGTTTTCTAGCACGGTAGAGAGAGCTTACCTTTTTCGCACTTTCACATACAAATAAGTAAATATGGGCGTAGTGTTAAAATTAACTGGGATGGTAAAATGTTTTTGATAATATAATTTATAAAACTCACTATATCTGTCTGTCGGTCTGTCTGTCTCCATATTTTCAAACTTTATCTCTTGGATCTTCCGACCACTCTGTTGTATCAATTAAGATAAAAATGAAATGTAATAAGTCCCCAGACGTACCACTTCATCGTACAGTATATCGATACACTAAGGCTGACTGGGATAGCTTCCGTACATTTATATCTGATCTACCTCTGCATTCCATGTTTAAAAAGGATGTGTCCTCTGTAGTATTAGACCTAACTGAATGGTTAATTGTAGGTATTGACCATTTCATACCCTCTAAAAAGTTTCAGCAAAAACCTAACAGCCAGCCATGGTTCTCTCCAGAATGTGCTGCTGCCATTGCGCACAGAAATCACTTTTTCCACTGCTTCAAACGTAATAGATGTATGGAAACTAAAGCCGTTTTCAGGACTGCCAGCAACAATTGTAAGAAAGTAATAAGGAACGCAAGAGAGTTGTATGCTCAATCTGTTAAGTCCAAAGTAGCTGAGCAGCGGCTTGGTTCCCACCAGTTTTGGCAAATAGCAAACAGAATCCTGAACAGAAGCGTGTGCTCCATCCCAACTATTATCAATGGACCTGAGGTAATCTCGTCAGCATCAGACAAAGCCAAACTCTTTGTCAAGAACTTTGCAGCTAATTCTACCCTTTGCGACCAAGACCGCCAACCCCCAATATTTCCTCCTGTATCAGAAAACACGCTATGTGATATACGTATATCTGTACGTGATGTTGCCAAGCTAATCAAAAACCTTGATTCCAGTAAAGCAACTGGCCCTGATGGTATTCCAATTATAGTACTCAAAAAACTTCAACCTGAACTAGCGCCCATACTTACAAAACTGTTTAAACGTTGTCTTAAGGAGAATAGTTTCCCATCTCCCTGGAAAATCTCATCAGTATGCCCTGTATTTAAGAATTCAGGTGATCGCTCATCCCCCTCTCAGTACAGGCCAATAAGTCTCCTGTGCGTCATGAGTAAGTTGCTAGAATCTGTGTTAAATACAGAAGTAATCAAACATCTCAACAAAAATAACCTTCTTAGTGACACTCAATATGGTTTCCGTTCTGCTAGATCTACAGCAGATGTCCTTACAGTTATATCGCATAGGATTAGCAAATCTCTCGACGGTGGCAATCTTTCTAGGGCAATTGCTCTTGACATATCTAAAGCCTTTGATAGGGTATGGCATAAAGGTTTACTTCATAAGATCGCTAGCTATGGTATAGCTGGAAAAGTCTTCTCAATTATTAAATCATTTCTTTCTGATAGGTTCATAAGAGTAGTAGTTGAGGGGCAAAAATCAGAAGCTCACAGTATTAATGCCGGTGTCCCTCAGGGATCCATCCTGGGCCCAACTCTTTTCCTGATCTACATTAATGATCTTCCAAATCATATCCTTACATCATTTGTAGACATTTATGCTGACGACACTACCATTTATGGTACCACATCTAAGACAGTAAACGAGCAAGTACTCTCCAATTCTCTCTCCTCTGATCTTGAGCATGTAGTACAATGGGGAAAGGAGTGGCTGGTTACTTTTAATGCATCTAAAACCAAGCTTCTCTCTTTACATCATCAACATTTTAATCCACATTTGTCATCAATTGAAATGAATGGCTCTCGTCTTCAGGAGGCCTCAAGTTTTGACAAGCTTCTGGGCTTGACCATTACTCCTGATCTTAAATGGAACACGTATATCAAATCTGTTGCCAAGGCCGCTGGAAAAATGGTGGGATCTTTCTATCGATCCAGTAGATATCTCACTGCTGATGCTATTCTCTATCTATATAAGAGCCAGGTACGTCCAAGGATGGAATACTGTTGTCACATCTGGGCAGGAGCTGCTAGAAAGGACTTGTCCTGCCTTGATAGAGTTCAAAATAGACTTCGTAGCCTCGTAGGAGATGTCCTTTTCTCCTCCTTACAACCTCTATCTCACAGAAGAGATGTTGCGAGTTTGTCTCTGATGTATCGTTATTTTCATGGAAAGTGTTCAACTGAGCTTCAATCTATGGTCCCCCCTCGCCAAACTTTCACAAGAAACACTCGTCTAGCTGTAAACACTATCAATAATTTCCCCCACTCTTTATCTGTGCCTAAACCTAAACATAGATTCCATGAACAAAGCTTCTTTCTTAGAACTGCACGCCTGTGGAATTGTCTTCCGTTTTCCTGCTTTCCGGCTGACTACAATATGGTTGTGTTCAAGTCTAACGTAAATAAGTTCTTGATGAGCCGTTCCATATAAGTTATTAAATTTACCAAATTTTCATTACTAATGATTACTATATTGACCAACTTCTACTGTACACTCTTTAACCCTTATCCTTGAGTGGCCTCTGGGCCTTGATAATGTGGTGATGCCTTTGTAAAAAAAAAAAAAAAAAAAAAAAATTAAAAGTCGCACAGCAGTGCTAGGGGCCTCAAATGATTGGATTTTTATGGACCATTCTTTATGGGTCATTATCGGTTAAAATAGTTTTTAAGGGGTCAAAATTGAAAAAAAAAAAAGAATCGTTATACATGTAGTTTATTCATCTTAGTTTATTTTTAATCTGTTCATATGCGTGTCACATTCGTACAGTGGTAACGTCACCAGCTTTGAATGCTACAGTTTTAGTTTCGGTTTCGGTTTCAATTCTAGCTGATGGTAGCCAAATCCCTTTTTTTTTACTTTTGAAATCACGACTCTATAATAATATATACGAAATCCGAACAAATTAAAATATCATATTTAAACGTATTTTACGACCAGGTAAAGCCGCCCCTCCCCCAATATTGAGATATACCCCTCTTTTCCAAAAAGAGAACTAACCAAAAGCATACTCAAAACTGAAACAAGGAATACAAACTTCTCGATACTATTAAAGACATTTTAACAGTAAGCCATAGTTACATTTTTAAAATTGATTAATTTAATTTTCAAACTGAAAGTGTTTTTATTCTGTTTAATAACTAACTGTTTTGAAGTTTGGGGAGACTGGAGTTACCCCAAAGTTGCCATTACTCACAAGTCAACTTTGATCTAGAATGTTATTACTGTTGCAGAATAAGTAACATGTTTGAATAAAAAAGTTTGAATGACACCCAAACATCAGAGGCAATCCCGAGGGAAGTTGATGAAACTACATGACTTTCAACCAAGGACTGACTGTGGAGACATCAATCAGGAAAGATGTATCTAGGTGCTGTCGCTATTGGAGGCCAGCACACCTAGTGTGGCTGGGTGTAGTGAAACAAACTGTCTTTCTCTCTATATTATGCATATACAAGTAACCTCTCTTGCTAATGTTTTTCTGTAATTATCTTTTTTCATAAACATTGGCATCTGATTAGGTTTATTATCAGACAAAATGAGCCTGATTCATGACAATGGCAAAGATCTACAATAGCTTATAAATCCATCCGTAATTGACAATACCTTTCATTACCTATGAATTGATAGAGTCTATCGTTTACAGAGTATTTATTCACAAAATATATGCCTACATATCATACGTATGCGAAATATATGTGCGGTTGGTCCTTTAGTCCTCACATTTCATGGACGATATTTCTGACAAAAGAGGAATTCCTGTTTTATAGGCCAGAATCTATCCTTCTAACATTTATTTTTAGCTTTGTTTTGAATGAATCGTCTTTTTTTTTTTCTTTTTTTTTTTTTTTTTACACAGTGATCCCCACTTATCAAGGCCCGGAAGCCACTCAGGGATAAGGGTTATTGCAAGTACATTACGTTAGTGAGGAGATTTGCTGAAATGTTTACTTAAGGGGGCGGTTCATTAGGAATTTGTTAACATTGGACTTGAAGACAACCAAGTTGTAGTCCTGAGGGAAGCAGGCAGACGGAACAGAGTTCCACAGGCGTGCAGTTCTAAGAAAGAAGCTTTGTTCATGGAATCTGCGTTTTGATTTAGGCACAGATATAGAGTGGGGGAAATTTTTCACAGTGGATTCAGCTAGACGGGTGTTTTTCGTGAAAGATTGGCGAGGGGGGACCAGAGATTGGAGTTCAGACGAGCATCTGCCATGGAAATAACGATAAAACAAGGACAGGCTCACAACGTCTCTTCTGTGGGAGAGAGGTTGCAGGGTAGAGAAAAGGGCAAGTTGCTTCATGCGTTGTCTGGAGCAATTTCCATAAAAAAAAAATACAAAAAAAAAACAGTGTTTACATGCTAGAAAACTCAACAACCAATCAGAAATGTAACATCAGTTTCTTCTTTCTCCATCACGCCATCATACACATACCAGCATATAAAATTGACGTTCAACCGAATCTGAAAAGCAATAGGCGTTTCTTCCTGATCTTAAATGCACCAAACATTCATGTTATCTTTTTTTTTCCATTTGAAAAACTCAGTCATGTTCTGCACAGCCAAAAACAGAAATAATAAATTTTCCGTATTTATTTCTTTGCGGACTGTTATCCTCATCTTCATAGTTGTTCTTGTTTCACCACGTTTCGGCCAATTCATCCTCAGGCCTGCTTCAAGTGATAATATATATATATATATATATATATAATTTTCCCTACAAAACAACCAAACCAAATACCATGGTTAAATATTTGAAGATGTAAAGAACTTTAAGCATAAAAACTTTTACCAAAATGATTGAATTCAAAAATTGTTGATAAAACAAAACCACCAAAGGATATAAAAAAAAAAATATCAGAAAAAAAAGGGAAATAATCAGAGAAGATCAGAAGGCAGCTTCCCAATAGTGAGTTTAAGAATTTTCAGGAATGGGGGGGGGTGATGGTGCGGGGGGCTGAGCATGTGTGTTGATGGTCGTGGTTGTAGGATGAAAGAATTTCCACCAAATTCAAACCAATTTTCAAAGACTGAAAACTCTTTTGATAGCAGATGTGATGTGCACAAATGCGCAAGACCACGTCGGGTGGTAGTTGTAAGGTTCTTAAATTTTTCAGGTGGAAGGAGGAGCGTTGGCAAGCATAGAGGACAATTGAACCCATCAGGGAGTTTTCAGGTTTTAAGGTCTATTGGGGGTCATGAAATTGACAATGAGATTACTGGAAAGTATTGTAATTGAGAAGGAGCACAAAATATATATTGATATTCCAAATAAGTAAATTGCTCTGCCCCAACCTGTATATACATATATTTTTTTTTTCATCGCTAATAAAGAAGATATAATCGTTGGAATTTACATTTTATATTTCATCTATATCGATATTTATTGAACTAAAACTTTAAAGATTTGATTACAAACTATATATAAATAGAGTCATCCACAGACAGACTGTTTTGCTGTATCACATCTCTTTAGTGTAGATAGACTAGCACCTATCCTAAATCCGGGGTTTTGAACCAAAAGCCATTGAGTTGATAGTAATTAAGTCTCCCTGTCAGTAACAGTCAATATACTGTAATCTACATTGCACTGTAGAGAATCTACTGTTAATTTTATAGAATTATCTGAAAATAATGGCTTCACTTCAAGTTTAAAATACAAAAGTCAAGTATCACTGTTCAGTTGTGCTCTAAAAAGAAACATTCATTTTGAAACGACCCTGTCTTATAGCGGAATCTACAGTTGATTTTATAGAGTGGTCTTTTCTGCTTGTGAGGTGATAAAACTTCTCAAATGCACGTGTGATGTTAGGTTGTATAAAGGTATTAACTTTGGTTATAAAACCAGACTTCCTTCTTGACTTTGAGTTTTTCGATTATCAATTGTTGTTACTTATCATATGCATTCCGGTACAAAGCCCATGTAAGAACACTCCCAGACACATCAAATACCTTCATGTAAAATTTTAAAAAATCGGCCCAGCCGTTTCTGAGTGCATGAAAAATGAACTCGCACATACGCACAAATTCTTCTTATAACATCACTCTCGGCTATCTTGATATTTAAGCTTTATATAAATGTTAATTTCAATTATATTTCTCACGGTTAACGTTGGTCTGTGGTTTGTTCCTTGTTAATAGAGTCAGAGATAGCTTCGTGGCCAAGTTTGAATCAAGTTTGAATCGTAACTCTCTGCACTGATGATTCACGAAATGATGAAACACCAGTGTCTGTAGATATCAAAATAATAACTATAGTAATAATTATATATATATATATATATATATATATATATATATATATATATATATATATATATATATAGTCATCCACATACAATACTGTTTCGTTGTATCAGAACTCATCAGTGCAGCTAGACATATACCTTTCCCCAGCTGTGGATCGAACCTACAGCCGTCACATTGACAGTCGGCAACTCTAACCATCGGACCACGAGTCAGTGCCGTAAATATTTCTCCTTGAGTGTGTATCAAATCCACACCCGCCCGTCACAATAGTGCTCAAACCATAAGTTTGTTTACAAACTAATTAATAGTGAGCTTTGCTTAAATACGCATCGGGTGAAAATATATTTACAAAGTACTCAACATAAATGGGGGGGGGTTAATAGTATATATATATATATATATATATATATATATATATATATATAGAAAGAGAGAGAGAGAGAGAGAGGGAAAGAGACAATAAATGACAAAAAGTTATATTCCAAAATTCATGATGTTGACCATCTTATAATTTATTCCTTTAATTCAGTTGACTTAATGATTTGGCTTTGTTGAGACGCTGGGTCGAAACGTTGATATGTCAATGTAAGCTGAATAATATTAGTATATCATTATTACTATAACTGTTTTATACTTTCTTATCAAATCTAAAATGTTTATCAATTGAATGCATGGAGCCAGACAAAACGTATAGACATTTACTATAAGTTACTATAAATCTTTATTTTAGAAAAATATGACATATACACATAAAACAGTATTTCATATATTATCACTCTATCTTATGACTTCGTATATACACCCATATATATATATATATATATATATAGCTTTGAAACAGTCATAAAATATTTCAACTGGTAAGATTTGCAGATTTTCTTTTTGAATAACTGCAAATATACTTTCAGGCCATCTGATGAATTTTAAAACCAATTTCCATTCAATCTCCACGAAAATCTTTGGCAATATTGCTACGGTGTGACTCGAGTATATTAATTCAAAGTTATCAATTTTTCCAGTGTCTGTTTGATCATTGACAAAATTCTTGAAGTTTCAATCAATTTTTTCTTGTATGCATCACAAATTGAGAATTTAGAATTTATAAAGGCGAAAATTTCAAATTGCAAATTCAACCGGAAAAGATTATTTTGAGTAAAGGCAAATATCAAATTACTTTATTAAAATAAATTTCATAATAGTACATTACTAACTTTGAGAATGATGTATGTTGTATTTTGCAAATAAAATTAACTATGTATGTGTGTCTGTCTCCATTTTTTTCAAATTGCATCTCCTCCAAGATGCAAGGTTGCAAAGTGGCGTGAGCCAGGTTAAATGATTGCATTTTTGTATAACCATTGTTTTATATAGATAAAAGTGACCTTGTCTGTCTTTCTGTCTGAGGAACGGTCTCTACCAAATTACTTTGACTTGAAACTTGATATATAGGAGATTTGAACCTGTGGAACAAATTCGATTTGGTTTTTAGCCGGTAAAAGTGGTTTCTAAGGAGTTAAAATTGAAAAAAATTGGAACTTGGCAGGCATAAGTTGACTTAAAGTTCTCCTGTACACATGTGCAAATATATGTTTATACATTAATTTTTACGGTTCATTTTTAACTATTTCTCATCCATCTAAGGATATACCTAAATCATAACAACTAAGGCTGGAGCGTAAAATGTTTTGGTTTCAATTCTAGCTGACGGCACCCAAGTCATAGTTATAAACTTTTGAAATCGCTACTATATATAATCTCTACTAATATATAAAAGGAACTTTGTCTCTGTGTGTGACTGTGTGAGTTTGTTCTCTATGGACTCCTAAACTGGGCTGACTTTTTTGAAATTTCACACAAATGTATTTTAGGTGCCTAGCAGTGTTTTTACGGCATAATCACGTTGACACACCAGTTTCCGTCGGATCACCAAAGTTAAGCAACGTTGAAACTGGTCAGTATTAAATGGGTGACCATTTGGGACTTTTAGGTGCTGTATGTGCATTCCGCTTATCTCAGCATTATTTCCAGTCATCCTGGTCTTCTCCTTGCCACTGGGCTCAAACAGTGCCGATTCAGGAGGAGTGTGGTTGAGATTGCGCAACCCTTGCCTCACAATCATACACGCTACTGACCCTAAGGGGTATCCTTTGTCTTTCAAGACTGAACGGAAGCATGGATGGAGCAGTGTTCTTAGATTTTGTATTGGAATGTTTTCGATAAGTATCGATAATTGAAAAAAAATCCGATGAAAAAAAGAACAAGCGATTTTGACTGAAGTTAACAGAGAAACTTTTTAAAATAAATAAAAAATAAAAAATAAAAAATTTATCTAGGTATTTTTTTTTTTTTTTTGCCCATGTTTCAAAATAATCTCGTGAAATTTTGACAGACTTTAAGCAGTGATGGAGTTATCTCCCTTGCCGCCCCCCTCTCCTCGTCTGCAAAATACAAGATGGCAGTGACACGATCGATTCGTTAATATTTTATTTTGCTACTTGATCAAATTAAGTGATTATTTTTTTGCATGAAAACTTTATTCCATAACAAGTACGTACAATATATATATATTTTTTCAATATTTTCATTTTTTAATGTCTTTATTAAACAAAACAAGTACCCATGACAAAACCAACAACTTTTCGAAATCGGAATACATCAGATCAAGACAGTACATTTTGCATATATGACATATTGATGCCTCATTATAACAATTGAATGCTTTCTGCACTATTTTCATCACTAATGGACATCTATGGACGCTAGAATAAGAATGAATTGTTAAACATTTACAGGCGATTGTCCGTTTGTGAAAGACAGAAGGATTGGCGGAGGTTTTCACTGTCAGAGTGATATCGTTTTCTGTTGAGTTCATTGTAATTTAATTTTGATTTAGTTTTTTTTTTTTTTGTCTCCTCCTGATGGAGGAGCATGGCAATGTGTGAAATGAATTGCAATGACAAGCTTCAAGAACAATTATATTCACTCCGAAGCTAAGAAGACGATTGCTTCCACTTCTAGTCTCGAAACAATTCTCTCGTTCTTGTAGTCAACTTTAATTGTAATTAGAAGTACACTGGCTAGACTACGATAATCAATAACAAACTGCTAATATCGAGTTTAGGTTATTAGGGCAGATCAGGTGGCGGAGAAGAGATGGGCGTGGAGAAGAGTCACGATTTCAGAAAAGTTGCATTTTTAATTAAAGTATCAAATGTTATGCACAAATTTCTCCAACTCTGTGTGTGTGTGTGTGTGTGTGTGTGTGTGTGTGTGTGTGTGTGTGTGTGTGTGTGCATTGTGGATATACAGTGATACGATGAGGACATCAGTCTGACTATATATATATATATATACATATATATATATAAAGCTGAACGTCTGTGTGTGTGTGTGTGTGTGTGTGGTCACGAATAGGCTCCTATATGGTTGACTATTTAAAAAAATTGATTACCTATAATGGTAGAAGATGTATCGAGGATCAAAAATGGGTATGTTTGATCTAGCAGAACGGTGGTTCATAAAAATTGTGGGGTCTGCGTTCGCGCCTGGCCCCCAAAGTATGGAAATAAAAAATGAAAAATGAAAAAAAAGTTTACAAGGGTTTTTGATATAGATGTACATAAGAATACTTCGATAAGTATGTTTCAACTTAAATAGGGATGGTATAATAAAATTGTGGGGTCTGCGTTCGCGCCTGTACTCCATGGGAATATGCCACAGACTTTTCATATCTATTTGCGTAAGTATACTTTGATAATTATGTTTCAGTTTGAAGAAATATGGTATAATAAAATTATTGGGTGTTCGTTCGCACCTGACCTCCATAGAATGTAAATATATCACAAAGTTTAACAAGGTTGTTTTAAAAGGGGTGAGGGTCCACAATAACACCTTAACTTTAATCTTAATTCACGTTATCTTTTATTTATTTTTTTGAGTTAAATCATATTGTGTCGAATAAACTCACCTCATAAATTCACGTTCTTATTAAAGTGAAAGCCAAAAAAAAAGTCGGAACAATTCTCGACACAAATTTTGCATAACTCTGTTTTTTCCTTCTCCACTTGCACGTGGCACTCTTTCGAAAATAGATAAATAATAAAAAATAAGAACGTTACTTGTTATCGTGTCAAAAGAAGGAAAAAATTATTTTTCAAAACTGTTTTTGTTTCTTTGTTTTTCGATATTTCGTCGATATTATTTAGTAAGAGTGTTTAGCAGAAAAGCCAACAAATGACTACCCGAAAAAATAAATATACAAGAAATAAATGTTACCATAGTCAATAAAAGTTCAGTTCATGTTTGTTTTTGTTTTGAAATAGTTTTTAATGCTCTTTACTTGAAATAATTTCAGCGAACCGAAATTAAAACGAAATTTGAGGCGATAACTACTTAAATGAATTTTTATATAAACTACACATGCCATAATCGAATATTCCTCAAGCACAAAATAACGGAAAACATTAAAATATGTTTATAAATATTCCTTACGTTGATGGAACTCTCTTAAATTGTTAACACAGAATGCTCAGGTGCCCCTCCTTCAAATTGAAAACGGGGCTCTCCATTTCAAAGTCGCGGCCATTTTGATTTCTTTTTAAATCGGTTCGTGAATTAAAAAAAAAAATTTTTTTTTACAAACTACTTAAAAATATAAACCAATGAACTTTTCTACCATAAAACTAACTTTTATTGACTTTGGTAACATTTATTTCTTGTATATTTATATTATTATATATATAACATCTTCTCTTTTTAAGGAAACATCATTTTGTTGGTCACTCTTGGCTACGAATGGAAACAAAGTTGATATAAAATATATATTTTCACGAAAATTATCTTTACTTTCGTCATATTTTGCTTAGGTAAAATTTTTAGTATCAAAACCTATCTTTTTACAACCCCCTCCTTTTCATAACCTATCATACTTTCATCAATCACAGTCCATTTTCTGTAGGCTGTTTTTGAACCCAGTCAACGACGGGTATTTCTGCTAGTATATATATATATATATATATATATGCGGAATATTCTGTGTAGTTTAATTGCCATATATATATATATGGCAATTATGTGTAGCTTAATTGCCATATATATATATATATATATATATATATATATATATATATATATATATATGGCAATTAAGCTACACAGAATATTCCGCATATTTTAGAACTTACTACCTAGCTATACCTACGTATTGAGCACTGTTGAAGTAAATACTTAAAGTTTACGCATAAATTTATACTTTCGTATTCATGTGATTAAATGAAGTGATCATGTATATATATATATATATATATATATATATATATATATATATATATATATATATATATATATATATATATATATATTAGTATTGGGACGATTAATCGGAATCGGGAATCAAAAAAAATCGGAACTTTTAGGGATATCAGAATTGGTATTGAAATAGGTAAAAATTTCTGATGCAAAAAAAAAAAAACGGTTCTTTTAATTGTAATTTTTTCTATTGTTTCATTTAACACGGAACCTTCCATTCTCAGTAGTAATGTTAAAAAATAAATATTTATTGATTTTTAACAACTAGTAAAACTAAAATCTGTAGATTGTCCACCACTTTTTTTGCTTTTACGTTTGAGAAAATATCTGCATATTTAACGCGTGCTTTACGGTAATCAGGAAAAATAACAACTCTATAGTTGAATATTTAGAGATTTATAAAGAATCAGAATCAGTAATTGTATTGGAATTGGGAATTTAGTATGGAATCGGTAATTGTATCGGAATCAAGAAAAATATTGGAATCGTACCATCCCTAATATATATATATATATATATATATATATATATATATATATATATATATATATATATATATATACTTTTTTTTTTTTTTTTTCGGAATAGTTTTTATTTAACAATCAGTGGTTATGTAAACGTGAGATTGTTGGTTTACAAAATATTACTGGCAGTAATATTCTATAAGTTATCCCATCTAAACAAGAATTGCTCGATATGCAAGATAGAGCAAATAAATTGTAATTCAATGAATTTCAAAAAACTCTCATTGAAATGAAATGAATTGGTTGAGTTTCATATCAAAGAATTTTTATTATTCTAAGCAAGACAAAGAATGTTTTAGAAAGTTTATCTCCTTAACCTATAGGGTTTCGATGTCTACCATCTCATCAGAAGAGTGAAAATATTAGCAAATAGTTATAATATTAGCAAATATTTTCACTCCTCTGATGAGATGGTAGACATCGAAACCCTATAGGTTAAGGAGATAAACTTTCTAAAACATTCTTTGTCTTGCTTAGAATAATAAAAATTCTTTGATATGAAACTCAACCAATTCATTTCATTTCAATGAGAGTTTTTTGAAATTCATTGAATTACAATATATATATATATATATATATATATATATATATATATATATATATATATATATATAAAGAAATAAAAATTATAATAAGTTTACCAAGGTAATCAAAATGGTAAACTTAAAATATATTATAAATATTAAAGAGTTAATATTTACAAGTAAAGTAATCTCAACCAGATGTAAAAGCACAATAAAACCGAAAAGCAAATAGAGCTTATAATATGAACAAATGATTAATAAAACATGTTAAAATATATCTTGAAAAAGAGTTAAAAACATATTTAATTTTAAAAAGGAAGCACAAGATAAGTGGATAGTCCTTAATCCACGGAGTTTCAAAGAAATACTCTCCTTCTCATCAGAGGGCAGGAATTAGCAAAATGCAGGATTGGATTTTGCATGTAAAAGTATTTAATGAAACCACAAGTAAGTCACAGATCTTACTTGGTTAAAAAATAGGGTGAGGTAAGGGGAATAGGAGGCAAAAGAAAAAATGATAAAAATAATTTACATGAAATATATATATATATATATATATATATATATATATATACATATATATATATATATATATATATATATATATATATATATATAAAATAGAAAAATCTTATTATTGGAAATTAAATCAAATTTTCAACAAAAAACATCATAAACCTGTAAAGAAGGTATACAGAATTTTTAATTATCCAACAAAGAGTACAAATAAACTTGAAAGGACTTATTCCACGGAGTTTCGAAAAATGCAATTCTTCTCATTAGAAAAGAGGTTTGCAATAAATTTTGCAGGTTAATGTATTAAAAAAATAGAAATATGAATTGAATCATATTTGCATAAAAAAGTTATTAAACAGCTAGTGAAAGTTTGTAAGGATTCATAATGATTATGAAAACAGGAATAAAAAAGAAGGAAATGGTAAAAATTCGTTGAATAAGAAGGTAAAATCCAGGAATAGCAGAATACATCCAAATAAGTTTATTGATAATCTTTTGAGAATTCATAAGAATGAGAAAACAGAATTACAGATGTCCAGGGTAAATTAATACTTCCAGAAAATCCATCAGATCATGGAGAAGTAAAATTCAAGTTTTTTTTTTTTAAACATTTTTTTAAAGTAAAATAAGAACTAAAAACTATTTAATCAATAATGTATTAATGTATTAATCAATAATGTATTAATCAATGATGTATTAATGTATTAATCAATAATGTATTATCGATTTGTGTTCACAACTTTTTCTCAACGTTCAACAAGATTTTCTAGAATTTTTTGGTAGAAATTTAATTTTGACTTGAAAAATAAAATATTACAAATGCGTTTTCAAAACATTATTTAAAAAACGGCAAGAACTTAGTTGCCAACCCAATATATATATATATATATATATATATATATATATATATATATATATATATATGAGAAAGAGAGAGAGAGAGAGAGAGAGAGAGAGTATCCTATATCTTTATAAAGCCATTATTTACCTATGCATGAAGTATTGTTGTCACATCTGGGTTGGTGCATCTACCGCTAGTCTCTCACTCTTTGACAGAGTCCAAAAAATCTCAAATCTAATAAGTCCCGAACTGTTTGTCAAGTTCACACCTCTGTCCCATCACTGCAATGCTACATCCCTGTGCTTGCTTTATCAGTACTTTAATGGAATGGGCTCTGATGAACTCATAGCGCTTGTGTCCTCTTGACATACATCTTCCTCTAACCAGACAAGCAGCAAAATATCACCTCCTCACTGTTGAGGTCTTTAGATGTTGAAAGACCTTCTACCCTAATAGTTTCTTCACTTGAAATGTTAGTTTAAATGTAATGTGAACAAACATTTCGCTGCTCAACTCCCCAAAGTCTCATGTTGAACATGATCCTAAATAGTAGGCCCTTATGTCCAATTGGCAATATGGCTTGTTTGGGGTGAAAAGGATTAATAATTAGAATAATTAGAATTAGAATAAAAATTAGACCATCTGTTACAGAAACAAGAAACATAAATATTTTAGAAATTTTTCAATAACTTGTTTAAATTTAAATCTAAAACGTTATTCTTATTTTCCAAATCAACTAAATTGTTCATTTGTACACAATAATAACCAATAAAAAAAAAATTAACTTTTGTCTTGCCGTCATCTCCACATAGTTTTTCATGTACTTAACCTCTGTAAATAATAAATCCCAAATTCAAGCCTAAACCTTTAATTTGGCTAGTTCATCAGTTTCAATATTCCAGACTGCATTTTTTTCTGGCCAAATAAGCTTTGCACAGTTTAAGCATGCTTCAAACCACCGTGTTATCACTATCTCTATCTCTACTATTATATAAAAGAAATTTTGCTTGTGTGTCAGTGTGTTCGTTCCCTATGGACTCGAAAACGGCTGGGTCGATTTTTATGAAATTTCATACTAAGGTATTTTATGTGCCTGGCAGTGTTCTCAGATAGGTTTTGTATCAGAATGTCTTTGATAAGTATCATTAATCGATAATCAAAATAATCCGATCTATAAAGAAACAGGCCATTTTGACCTCACACAACTTAACATCACAAGTGCATTTGAGAAGTTTATACCACACAAGCAGAAAGACCCAGCATATAAAATCTATATTATGTTCTTTGATAGGACAGGATCGCATTCGAAATGAATATTTCTGTTTAGAAATTAATTGAAGTATGATACCTGACTTTTGCATTTTAAACTTTAATTCAAGTCATTACATATGAAAAATAATTTTGTAAAATCAACAGTAGCTTCTCTACAGTGAAATGTAGACTACAATGTATTGTGAACTAAATCGCTGTGAGAGGCATGTAAGCTTCTTCCTGGTGCACTGCGATGGGTCCCCAACTAGATCAGGCAATTAATCGATTTGATTGGTTTTGATGACAATAAAAATATGGGAGTATTCGTTGATCATCATTCAATTCCGGGCATCGCCGGTTCACCCTGCTGGTTGATATATAAACATGCAACCAGAATGTATTTTATAATGAACTTTGGAATTTAGTGATGACTATCCTCTTCTCTCACATACAGAATAGAACCTGCTAGTCTTTCTCCACTCCATCGTTATTTTCATGGTAGCTGCTTTACTTAGCTACCCCCACATGCCATAATTTTCCTTTCTTCCTCTGTGTGTATAAAACTAAATGAAACATCCATGAACAGAGTTTCTTTCCAATAACTACTCAATTGTACAACACTATATCGCAAGACTGCTTCCTAGGTGACTATAATATAGGTGTTTTCAAGTCCAATGTGAAGAAATTCTTGTTGAGCCGTGTTTTTAAATAATCAAATTCTGCCAGTTTCAACAATCGTTATAAAATTCTCATGATATTGTCTCACTGTCTACCTGCCACACTCAGTAACTCTTATCCTCGAGTGGCCTTTGGACCTTAGTAAATGCCCACTTGTTGATACATTAAAAATATGTTTAGATGCTGTAGCAGATGTTCTTGTTCATGATATAATTAATTTTCACCAATTTGCCCACCTCTTATAAATAGAAGGTCAACTCTAATTAAATCCTAGCCATGTATCACTGCGGCTGCAATACATTTCGTGTGAAAAGGTTCACTAGCTTCTCAATAGATGACCATGACTTAAACACCTTAGACTCATCTGCTCAAAGTACTTCCTTTCATTCATCAACAGTCTGTTCCGTCTGCCTGCTTCCACCGGACTACAACTTGGATGTGTTCAAGTCCAATGTTAACAAATTCCTAATGAACCACCCCCTTAAGTAAACACTTCATCAAATCTCCACACTAACGTAATGTACTTGCAATAACCCTTATCCCTGAGTGGCTTTCGGGCCTTGATAAGTGGTGATCACTGTGTAAAAAAAAAAAAAAAAAAAAAAAAGTCCAATGTTTCAGGCGTTTTTCAGATGTGGAGGCCTCAATAATGGTCCTCCTTTTAAGTCTTGTTCTATCAATTTTCGAGGGTTTTGTTTTTTTCAAGTAAAGGATTACTATTTAGGATCATGTCTAACAGGGAGATTATGTAGGGAGTTGATCAGCGAGATATCTATTTAGATTACATTTGAACTTCTGCAGGTTAATACAGTCAGGGAGAGAATTCCAAAGTCTAGCAGTCCAAGAGAAGAAACTAATAAAATAGAAAGGTTTCTGGTATACAGGAAGCTCAACAGTGAAGGGATGAGATTTTGCTGCTTGTCAGGTTAGACAGGAGTACTTACGTTGAGGGGGCGCAAGTGCTAGAAGTTCATGAGAGCACATTCGATTAAAATACTTGTAAATTTAATTTAAAGAGAATAGAAAGTGGATCGGGTTTCCTTTCCACAGCCATGTAATTTGCTTCCCTTATCTTATCCTTTAGTCCTCACACTCCAGAAGAGATGTTTCTGACAAAGAGGTAAGAATTGCGGTTTTCTGGGTCAGGATTTATTCCATCTAACACTTCACTAATTGTTAGCAAGTTTCTGACCTTGAAGTACTTTTTTTTTGCTCCTTACATCAAGTGGTTTAATGCCTTGTCTGGAGCGATTTCCATAAAAAAAAAATAGTGATGTAATAATGTGGCGATGATCGTTCTGCAGCCCATCTCAGATTCTGATATAGAAGGATTCATCTCAGCCTAAAGATCACTCATGCTAAGCTAAGATAACGATTTCGGGTCAAAAATATTGGATACACCTTTTAAAATGTCAGTTGCATTAAAGTAATTATTTAGAAATTGCAAATCTATGTCAAGAAGTCAAGGGTTACATTTTAATTAAAGTATCAAGTTTTATGCACAAATCTCCTCAAATGGAGATGAAATGTGGGAGATGCGCATATTTATTGACCTTTAGTTTAATTAGGC
The DNA here is from genome assembly GCF_053919585.1 of Euprymna scolopes. Classification (NCBI taxonomy): domain Eukaryota; kingdom Metazoa; phylum Mollusca; class Cephalopoda; order Sepiida; family Sepiolidae; genus Euprymna; species Euprymna scolopes. Next base: position 10,984,630 of record NC_136502.1, on the reverse strand, counting down.
TTACTAAGATTATAGGTCACAAAATGTGGAGCATGCAGTAAGGATCAAATCCATTAAAGTAATTAATTGTTAATTGTAATTGCATATCCTCCAACTGAACTCGGTTCAGCAATGAACCAGACAAAAGAAGCACACAAAAAAAGCTTCAAAACTGAATCAAGATGACTGGAGAGCATTATCATGAGGAAGAGCTCATCGTTTTGTACACTCTATTAATTTTCTGTAAGCCTACATCTACATTTGCAAAAATTTATGTCACTCTACATGCTTTGTAAATGTATCAAATATATGCTATCAAGGAGAAGGAGACACTGAATGATAGCTGACCAACTGTACTAGCAAAGCTACCCGGCATTGCCCTAGGCAAAAATGAACCATATTCCTATTAAAACTTCTATCTCATCTATCCATCTTGCCTTCCTCTCTCCACCCCTCTTTTTCCCTCGCCCAGCCCATTCCTCTCTCTCAACATGTACAGACGTTTTTATAGATTTCTCAATAACTCCTTGATAAAAAAAATCAGTTACTTCCCTTTAATTGATACACAATCTGGCTGGAAAATCGATTCCCTCACTCCTGACGAAATCTGTGCCACTTTAGGATCAACAAATCAATATCTTTTTCTAAATCTTCAACATTAGTCATCCAGGGCAAAACCGGATTCGAAACTTAGTAAATGATATGCTTTTCTCTTTCCCACAGAAGAAACGTTACAAGCCTCTCTCTGCTCTATCGTTATTTTCATGGCAAGTGTTCATCTGAATTTCAATCCATGGTCTCCCTTGCAAAACTTTCATAAAAACACTCGTCTATCTACAACCACTATCGATTTCCCCCATTCTCTATTTGTGCTTAAATCTAAATGCAGATTCCATTCTCTTTCTGAGAACTGCCTGCCTGTGGAACTCCGTTCTACTGACCTGCTTTCCAGCTGACTACAACATGGTCATCTTCAAGTTTAAATAAGTTTTTGTTGCGTCATCCTCTTATGTAATTAAATTCCACCCAATTTCTACTACTAACGTTTACTATGCTGTTGTTTCAGTGACCGTCATATGCTCATTAACCCTTATCCTTTGGGCCTTGATAAGTGGTGACTTTTTTTAATAAAAAAACAAAAACTTTGTGGGTATTTGTTTTGTTTATTTTGACTTTTCGTCAGACATACACACGTATACGTAGACAACTGGTCATTATATTATAGGTGAAATAGAGTGAAGATAAATGAAAACGTTCTTCAGATAAGTTATGTGTTTTATGTGTTTAATCAGGTGACCGATTATAGATTGCTAGGCAGGAAACTGATATTGGGGATAGATGAACTAAATTAGCAAGGATTTACAGATGCTGCATTTATTGCAAGTGTTTTCTGAAGATGTGCACCTATCTAAAGTGTCTAGTTATGCTGCAAGGAAGATATAGCTATGGTTGTTGTGGTTTTATTGTTGGTTTCAACAAAACTGACATGGCTTGTAGTTACCAAGATGATAGCTGAGACCGTTGTTTTATTTAAATCCTTATCAGGATGTTAGACACAAGGTCAGGTGTGGGTTTGGTGATGGTGTTTCTATAGAGCTGGATTCAGATGTGGTTTGTTCAGGTTTTCAGTCTGTGTCGTTAACAACTTAATTACTCCTCTCCATCATGTAGTCGTTATTGTTAGTTTTATTGTCAGGATCCTGGTGCTACCAGATCAGGCTGTTTGAAGATATTGGCTTCCTGAGACGAAACGCACCTAACATTGATGCTTTTTGTTTTTCTACTTCCTTTTGCAAAACTTAATTATGTTCTGCAAAACGAAAAACAAAAACAACAAACCCACCTTTTCCCCCCTTTTCCTTCTTCCCATTTCCTCTTTCTCTTTCTATCTCCCCCATTTCCTTACTGGCTTCCTAACTTAAAATGTATCAAACATTAATACTGTAATTCTTTTCCCTCTCCCTCTCCCATTGCAAAACTCATTCATGTTCTGCAAGGCAGGGAACAAAAACGATAAAATCCACTACAAAACAACCAAACCAAACAAATTAATGATTGAAGATACAAAAAGCTTGAAGAATAAAATCTTCTACAAAATAACTGGATGCAACATGAATTCTATTTCCAAAATCACTTGATTCGGCAATAAATAACCTGAAAAGGTTTGATATGCCATAAAACAAAACAACCAGACCAACCAAATCAACCAAACCATATATCAGGATGATAGAGATAGTTGTTGTTGAATTTGCATTTGCAAGAAGCATCTTGATGTGAGGTTTAAGGGATAAAGCAGTTTTTGCATGTGTGCACGAAAATGACCTAAGGATGAAGTTCAGTCTCATGTTCCTTGGGTTGCATGTGCGCACGAAATGTACTACATAATATGCTTCATGAACGTATATATTCGTTTGAAATAGATGAGTGGTATTTGCTACAATTTGATTAATAATCTGGTAAATCGCTTTACTGAATGACTGTTTGTAGTTGGAGCTGGTATATCCTTAAGCATGAGGTTTGCTGTGTACCTTTCAACATTTCTCCCAGTCGATACTTATGACTTTACTGATATTCGTTACAGAAAGCTCAAAAAAGCAGCATCGAAGAAAACAACATCAAAAGATTGATGGAGAGAGGCAAATATTGGAATGCTGCTGTTTGCTGGTCATAATAATAATAATAATAATATTAATAATAATAATAATAATAATAATAATAATAATAATAATAATAATAATAATGATCATCATGCGCACACAGGTGACTTGCTAGAAAGACCAAAGTTTCAAGTCTTCACTGTGGCCTGTTGAAATTGGCACCATTCTCTCATCTGATATTGTTAGTTAATTGATCTGGGCAGTCTAAGATGGAGCAGGTAGGATTTAGTCATCTGAGACCCAAATCAATTGCCAAATTATTTGGAGTTCAGCTGCTTGAATAGTATGAAGAGTTGTTCACTTGACCTATCACATCTGATAAGTTTCAATGTTCTCTTATTTTTATAATAAATCGGAATGAGATCTTGCCAACACAATTTTACTTAAGATTCTAACAGTATTGCCTGCGATTCAAACTTGTACTCTAAGGGTTAAACCAAAATCTAAATTTCTTTAGACAGAGAAGATGATATTACAATTCTGAATTTTTGAGGATTGATTTATGTGGATTCTTTAGACTATTGTTCTCATCTTGAGTGTCATTTCCACAATGTTTTGGCTGATGTAACCTCTGACCTTCTTCAGGTGTATCTTATCAAACTCAGGAACTTTTCTGTCAAACTCGGGAATCCACATGGAATTTCGAATGGAACTCTTCATTTAATCCACCAGAGTAGCATACTTTTGTGTCATCAGCTTTGACTGGGTAGAAGTCCTAAGTATTTCTCAATTGTATTTTTGGGTTGCCCCAACTAGGGATGGAACGTTATACCTTCAGAAAAAGAAAGACTCCTAAGTTTGACAAGATACACCTGAAGAAGGTTGGAAGGTACATCGACGGAAACGTTGTGCAAATAACACTCAAAATGAAAGCAGGAGTCCAAAGAGTCAAAATAATACGAGAAAACATGTCCTAATTTCGATATCTGCTGATACCAGATCAGGTTGTCTGAAGATACTGGCTTCCTGTCTTAAAATGCACCAAACGTTCATGTTATTGTTTATAATTTTTTCCCCTTTGTCTTTGCAAAACTTAATAATTTTCTGCAAAGTCAGAAACTAAAACAAGAACAAGAATTTTCCTCTACAAAACAACCAAACCAAACACCATCAATAAATATTTGATGATATAAAGAATTTGAAGCATAAAACCTTTTTTTTCTAAAATTACTAGATTTGGCATTAAATAACCCCAAAAGTGTTGATGTGCCATAAAACACAAACAGCCATACTACATACAATGAATAAATATTTGAAAATATACAGAACTTAAAGCATAAAAACGTTTTAAAAAATTGGCATTAAATAGCATTAAAAGGGTTGATATGCCGTGAAACCAAAACATCAAACCTAATTTCATAGACTTTTGATAAAATATATACATAAGTATAAATTACTTAAAGATGTTTAAAGACTTTTCAATTTCCGTAACTATTTACATAACTTAATATTTACTTTTTACTAATGTTCTTTTACCATTTATATTTTTTATTTATTTATTTATTTTTTATTTATTTTTTTTTTAATTTATTTATTTTTTAAAATTTTTTTTAATATTTAATTTATTTATTTTTTATTTATTTATTTTTTATTTATTTATTTATTTTTTGTATTTTTATCTTTCTTTCTTTCATTCATTTAATTGGCAAAGAATAAACGCACAAGCGATTGCCATTTACAAGGGGAAAAGTCAGTACCACATGACAAAGGCCATAGGAATAGTTGGGCGAAACGTTGTGAAACAACAACTAAGAAAGATGAGGATAATAGTCCGCAATAAATAAATTAATAAATAATACTCATCTCAATAATGAATTCCAATTAAATAATATATATACCATTTTTTGTTTGAAAATCAAAGTACTTTTCGATGTAACAACGTTTTCATCAGGAGAGATAACTTCAAAAAATAATTCTTTTGTTTTTTTTGGAGGGAAAGGGCTAACTTTTCTGGATAGATGAAGCTCTACCCGATTAAGAGAAGCAATTTATAAGAAAAGATAGGGAGATATTTAAAATTTCAAGATCTTCACCGTTTATTTCCTTAAACATATATATATATATATATATATATATATATATATATATATATATATATATATATATATATAAACTACTTAATTTACTCACATAAAATTAATATACGAAAGTATAAATTTATGCGTAAACTTTAAGTATTTACTTCAAAAGTGCTCAATACGTAGGTAGAGCTAGTTAGTAAGTTATAAAATATATATGGTGATTAAGCTACACTGAATATTCCGCGTTTCTAGAGTGGATGACACGCGGAATATTCAGTGTAGCTTAATCGCCATATATATTTTATAACTTACTATATATATATATATATATATATATATATATATATATATATATATATATATATATATATATATATATGAGAGAGAGAGAGAGAGAGAGAGAGAATGTTATGCATCCTTTTTAACTCTTCAATTTCATTGTCTATGTTTCTAGGTAATGCCAGGTAGCCATGCTAGTACTATATAAATTCAACTTATTTATGGAATATTTTCTCTTTTTTGTTTATAATTTCAGATGCAGTGGTGATTTCACCCGACATCTTTGGTCTGAATGGATTTCCAATGTGTTCGTTGTGACAGACCTAAGACGGACCATGTTGGTGAAGGTGTACATCCTATTATTGGTTGTGTACAGGTGCCTGTGTGCTGATCTCACATACTATGCCGAAGAAGCCAAAAGCCCTGGCACATTCGTGGGTGACATTGCAGCCGACTCCCACTTGTTAGACAGCATCCCCATGAAAGATCGCAGCCTCATCACATTCAACCAGTTACAGCTGAGATGGACGGGAAGCTTTCAATTATTTAGCGTCAACAAAAAAACAGGCAAACTCTATACCGCCCACACACTGGATGTAGAATCAATGTGTGAGTACAACAAAGAATGTTTCAAAATGGTCGAGGTCGGCGTGCAAAAGGGAAAATCTTTTATGAAGATTCTAGAGGTCAAGGTCATCATACAAGACATTAATGACCACAGACCAGAATTCCCAGTTAAAAAGGTCAATATCGAATTTTCGGAAAGAGACAGTAAAGGAACCAAAGTGTCCATCCCAAACGCCGTTGACAGAGATGTCGGCGTTCTTAATTCACAAATCACCTACGAGTTGAAGAAAAATAAAAATGAACCATTTACGTTGTTTGTTTCAAAAAGTGTAGACGGAACTTCTCAACTTTTTATAAACTTAGAAGAGAAACTTGATCGAGAGGAAAAAGACTCTTACACAGTACAAGTTATCGCTAAAGATGGCGGTTCCCCACCAAAACAAAGTGTTTTGGACGTACATATAGATATCACAGATGTTAACGATAACACCCCAACTTTTTCCCAAAAGCTTTATACTATTTCTATAAAAAACGAACCTAGTGAAATTTCTCCAGTTTTTATTTTGTCCACAAAAGATTTAGATGCTGACCAGAATGGAAGAATTTCATATTATTTCAGTTCCAAAACGTCTGACACTGCCAAATTTCATTTTGAAATCAAGGAAATGACAGGAGAGATCTTTCTACGGAAAAAATTCCAACTTGGACAAGAACTCACCTATAAACTCTATGTAAAAGCTATGGATGGAGGCACCCCACCATTGAGTTCCATCGTCATGGTTTTGGTCAATGTGATTAACCAGAAAAACATAGCTCCCACCATAAATGTAAACTTTGCTTCGGCCTCACTTTCCGCAAAGAAGATTGTAGACATTCCGGAAAACATGGAAGCTGGAAGCTTCATTGCTTATGTAAAGGTCATTGACCATGATACAGGCAAGAATGGTGAGGTCAGCTGTATTCTGTACCACGACAAGTTCCAGCTTCAGAGTCTGGGAAAAAAGCGGTATAAATTGATCCTGAAGAAAATGCTTGACAGAGAAATGGATGAATACCATGACATTACAATTCGGTGCCAAGACAAAGGATCACCAGCTTTGCATAGCGAAAGCAAATTTTCAATCCGAGTTATGGATGTAAATGATGTGCGACCCACCTTCTCACAGAAGACGTTCAAATTCTGGATCCATGAGGACCAAAATGCAAACTATCCAGTCGGCTACATTAATGCAACGGATCCTGATTTGGGTCCAGGTGGAAAATTCACATATTATTTGGTGACGGACAGTAAACAGTTCTTGCCTTTCCAGATTTCTGATGAGGGGCTGATCTCAACGGTCATACCATTGGACCATGAATTCAAGGATGTCTACAAGTTCCAGGTTTTAGTAAAAGACAAAGGGAATCCGTCCTTGAATAATTCTGTAAATGTCATTGTTGAGGTTCGAGATAAGAATGACAATGCCCCATACTTCACCTTCCCCAGCATCAACCCTTTCAGCTTGGACGTGATATACTACCCCCATCACACCAAAAACATCACAGTTTTGCGAGCATCAGACAATGACGGTCGTGAAAACGCCTTTCTTAAGTATGAAATAATCCGGGGAAATGACAAGCAGTTATTCACCATCAACCCGTACAGCGGCTTGTTGTCTTTTACTCGGGTGGTCAATCAGCAAGATGCGGGTTCCTATGAACTCGAGTTTGAAGTTAAAGACAGTGGCACCCCCATCTTGTCGGCTACAACCACAGTATTTCTTATATTGACAGTGAGTAACAGAACTATCGATATGAAAAATGCTGTGCACACAGAAAGCGATGAAGCCGACGAGAAAATCTACCTAGATTTTTTAATAATAATTGTTTCGGTGGCAGTGACGTTGTCGGTTATTATTACAGCTATCATCTCGATTTGCTTCCTGAGGTTCACAAACCGCAAAAATGTTACCCACAAGACTGAAGGTAACTGTTCAAGCAAGTGTGAGCAAAGGCAGCTGATGTATCCTTCAAATCTAGCCGTATCCTGTACGGATCTCCCTTCGACGAGGATAAAAGACTTAGACATGAGAAGGAATACACATCTGGTGGAATCGAGAGCGGACATGCAGTCTGCACTAAAACTGGATATAGAGCATAGGTGTTCAGCTTCAATAATGGATCTCCAAGCAGCATCAGAGATCGTTTATCAGGTAAGACATATTTATACTTGTCATCATCAGTAGGTAATCAGATAAGACGTATTTAAGCATACTTGTCATCATCAGTAGGTAATCAGGTAAGACATATTTATACATGTCATCGTAAGTAGGTAATCAGGTAAGACATATTTATACATGTCATCGTAAGTAGGTAATCAGGTAAGACATATTTATACATGTCATCATAAGTAGGTAATCAGGTAAGACATATTTATACATGTCATCGTAAGTAGGTGATCACATTTTCTAAACCTTAAAACAGAACAATTTTCAATTTTTGCCATCGCTGTCAATGTTAGATATTTCTTTGCAACAATGGTTAGCTTGATTTGGTTTGGTTTGATTTTCAGCATATCAATCATCTATGTGTCATTTAATCGCCACAATGAATACTATTGGGGGAGTAATTACTTTATACTCTTAAAAACATTCTTCGACAAAAGTAATCTTTTTTTCCCAATACGACTGGCTTTCAGCCACTGCCTTCTAGAAAACATTACTCCCCAAAAATCTTACTTTTGAGCATATTACTCTTTAAGAAAATTATACAAGGCATTGGTAATCTTTTTTTTTTTTTTCAACACAATTGGCCTTTAGCCACTGCCTTCTGGTATTTATTTGAGAAAAAAATAAAAAGAAGTAAATTTTGATTTTTTTAAAATAACCAGATTGAATAATACAGTCGGGAATGAAGTTATGACGAAATTATATAATCAGCCAGTTGATTGGATTTGACCTCTCTAATCTTCAGTCTAGCCAAAATAAGGATCGAAGTGGATTATTAACCATGGGCTGTCTAGCCATCAGCATCCCATTCTAAGGCACCAAAGGTCATCATACAGATATGGTCATCATACAGATAATCCCATTTTCAGAATTTTTTTTCTTCATGGAATTGCAAATTTGTTCCAACCAAAGCACTTGCCACATTTGTGAGTGAGACTGCAGTCAACTCCTATTATATGATGCTGGGTTCAGTTATCACCCAATATGTGAGAATACAAATATTTAGTGCTCTCTCATTGCAAGAACTTGGACACCAGGGTTGGAAAATGGGATTGAGAAGTCAGCACTCCCGAGGAAGGGCACTCGGATCTGCAAAAAGTGTCTGAGCAGCCGCGTCGCCATTCTCCAGTAAGGGCGCCTCAGGCTATTAGCGATAAACTAACCCCTTTAAGAGAGAAGGCAAAGCATGAGAGGGTGGACCTCCTAGAACTGCACAAAACTAGCATAACACTACAATCAACAGGAGCGCGATCATTATAGGAATGCTCTAATCTCTGTTAATTTTGGAGCCGAGGATAAAAATCCGTAGCTAGATTTGGTTAGTTGTCTGATTGTTTTTTTACTCACTTTTACCCCAAACAAGGCTTATTGCCACTTGGACGTAATGGGCTACTAATTGGGACCACGCTTAAGAAAGATTAAGGTGTTGGTTTACGTTACATTTGCACTTCTGCATATCAGTACAGTTTGGGAAGCAGGTAGTAGGAAGGGAATTCCAAAGTCTAGCTGTTCTAAGGAAGAAGCTGTTAGAGTAGAAAACTTTCTGACATTTAGCGACCTCAACAGTGAAGGGGTGTGATTTTGTTGCTAAGCAGATTTGTTGGGAATATGTACGTCGAGGGGACACAAGTGCAATGAGTTCATCAGAGTGCATTCGACTTGTAAAAAAAGGCACAGGGATGTAAAATTGCAGCGATGGGGCAGAGATTGGAACTTGGTCGACAGTGCAGGACTTATTAGATTTGAGACTCTTTTTTGGATGCTGTCTAAGAGGGAAAGACTAGTGGTGGATGCACCAGCCCAGATGTGGCAACAGCATTTCATGTATGAATGAATTATGGTTTTGTAAAGTTATAGGATGCTATCTTGTGTGAGTGATTTTCTAGCATAATAGAAGGACCTGACCTTCTTTGCAACAGCCTTTGCAATATCCTCAATGTATTTGTTCCAATTCATGTTGCCTGTGAATTTTAGACTGGGAAGTTTGAAAGATAGGCTCTCGGGTTGGGTGCTATGTGTCATGGCGATCGTTGGTTGAAAAGAATTTTTGTTGTTAAAGAAAAGAAGCTTAGTCTTAGTAGCATCAAATGTTACCAAGCATTTATGGCCCTATTCCACTATAGACCGTTTTCTACGGTTTCTATTATTATAGAGTGTAGCGCCATCAGCAAATATACGAATCTCAGACACAATTTTATGAAGTCATTTATGAATATCAGAAATATCGACCTCTGCATTAATATCATGTTGTTTGGATGTTCGGCTATCGAGAACAAATTAGATTTTTCTCTTTTCTAGAAAGGATCTGATTATGTTGAGTATTTGTTATTTATTGTTCCTATTTACTTGTCTCCCCACGAGGGTATAGTTAGACACAAGGTTGGTTTTTAATGTGGGGAAAATCCAGCTCCCAAAAAGGGGCACTTTGGATAGGAACAAAAATAAAAATTGTTTCAGCCATGGAAGATTGTTCTTTCATTGATCGAGGACAGAAAAGGTGAATTGTAGCATCAGAACAGATACTACATTGTGATCTTATTTATTGTTATTTGAAAAAAAAAAAGGTTTAAATGATTGTCAGGAGGATGGTGAGACAACACAGTGATGATTAGTAATGATGATGGTGATTAGGCAGAATTTGATTGTTTAAAAGGATGGCTTAACAAGAATTTGTTTACATTAAACTTGAATTCGTTTACATATAAACTTGTATATACACACGCCATATAGATGACTGTGACATGTATATACAAACGTATATACACTCTGTATATACACATTTATTAGAATATTTTACAGCACTAGTCGATGCATGAATTTAGACAGGTATATATAAACAAGACACACGTATGCATAATATATACTCTCCCGATAATATTACACGTTTTAGTCAGCTGGGAAGTATGCCTGTGGTATTGTGTTCAAAACACGGGCATTTTAAGGAAAGAAACTTTGCTCATGGAAGTTTTGGAGAGAGAGAGAGAGAGAGAGAGAGAGAGAGAGAGAGAGAGAGAGAGAGAGAGAGAGAGAGAGAGAGAGAGATGGAAACTATTGACAGAGGTTGCAGCTAGACGAGTTTTTGTTGTGAATGTTTTACCAGAGGGGGCCTAGATTGGAGCTCAGTCGAGCACCTACCATGAAAATAGTGACAGAGTGGAGAAAGACTAGCATCGTCTTTTCTGTGAGAAAAAGGTGGTAGGGAAGATAAAGGACACTGCGCACTCGATCTCAGTCGTGCTCTGACAAAGCAGGAAAGGGCACTTTGAGCAGTGCCTCCCCAGATAGTCGGTGATTATTTATATACATTCATGTTTCTTGCGTAATTAAGCCCAAAAAAGAACTGAATATCTTTAATGTTTATTTTTAAATTCATGAACATGATATGCACGGCATGACATGAACTTAACACGAAACATGACATGAACATTCTTTAAAAAATCATTGCATTTAATTTTTTTTAAGTTTTAAATCTAATGTTTTATAAGAACGTTCATGTCATGTTCTACACTATACCATTTGATGCACGAATGTTATTTAAACTAAAAATTAACTTGTAAAATGTTTGTTCTCTAAATATACTGTCATACATACATATATATTCAGCCACTCTGATGAGTCGTAGACAATGAAACACATAGCAGTGGATATATATCGCGATTTACTTAGATGTTGTTTGTTTTTGGTTTTGTGATACGTTTTGAATGAATTCAATTATTTACAAAAGTGCATTTTTACCTAAATGCGAGTTGGGAATAATTTTCCCTTTAACAAATTTGGTACCCCCACATGAGGAGTGGCATATATATTGTTTTTAAATATAATTATCTACTGATATGTGTTTCATTGTCTACGACTCATCAGAGTGTCTGAATATATATGCATGTATGACAGTATATTTAGAGAACAAACATTTTACAAGTTAATTTTTAGTTTAAATAACATTCGTGCATCAAATGGTATAGTGTAAAACATGACATGAACGTTCTTATAAAACATCAGATTTAAAACTTTAAAAAATTAAACAGTTGTGCGCGATGGGTGAGTGGATAAAGGGTTTAGGCTCATTACCGTGGGGTCCCGATTTCGATTCTCGCTAGATTCAGCCACTCTGATGAGTCGTAGATGACGAAACACGTGTCAGTGGATAATTATATTTAAAAATAATATATATATATATATATATATATATATATATATATATATATATATATATAGTGGAAATGGTAATTAATAAAAACTGAAGAAAGTGCTCAATACTGTTGTAGACCAAATATGCATTTTATTTTTTATAACCGTATCTTTCTGTTAAGTTACATTATTGTTTCAGCTACTCGGCCGTTTTTTTGGCCGTCTGTGAGAAAGCTACAGACGGCCAAAAAAACGGCCGAGTAGCTGAAACAATAATGTAACTTAACAGAAAAATACGGTAATAAAAATAAAACGTATATATATATATATATATATATATATATATATATATATATATATATATATATATATATATATACAGTGATGATCATATTTATTGGCACGGTAAAATAAAAGTTAAATTTTGTCTAATAAATTCTAAAAAAGGGATTAAATTAAAGAAAATAACAAAGTATATTATGTATTTTTAACTGGCCTTTCCGATGCAGCAATCGGATTTTAGAAAAAATAAATAACAAAGGAACAACAAACATAATTGCAAAAAACCCTTGTTCAAAATTATTGGCACGATTTATTTAATAATCAATTGTATAGCCTTTGGCCTTGATTACCTTCCTCAGTCGCTTTTCATAGTTTACAACCAAGTTGTTGCACTCTTCAGTAGTAATTTTAGCCCACTCTTCCTGACAATAATCCTCCAATTGAATAAGATTCTTAGGCTTCCTTTGCATTACCCTCAATTTTAATGTTCTCCATAAATTTTCAATTGGATTAAGGTCTGGGCTTTGTGATGGCCACTCCAAAACATTAATATGATTGTCCTCAAGCCATTTCTTAGTCAGTTTAGCCGAATGCTTTGGGTCATTATCTTGCATGAACCACCAATGACGACCAAGTGAGAGCTCTTTAGCAGAGTCTTTCAGGTTTTCATCCAATATTTTAACATAATCTTCCTTTTTCATGCTACCTGTGACCTTAACAAGTCGCCCTGGTCCAGAGGCAGCAAAGGATCCCCAAAACATCAAACTGCCTCCACCGTGCTTCACTGTGGGTATGGTGTTCTTAGGCAGGAAAGCTTCGCCAGATTTTCTGTAAATATAAGACACTTTATTATGGCCAAATAACTCTATTTTCGTTTCGTCAGTCCATAGAACACGTTTCCAGAATGCAACATCTTTATCAATATGACGTTTTGCAAAGGCTAGCCTTGCTTTCAGGTGCATAGGCTTCAATAAGGGAGTCTTTCTCGGACGACATGCTTTTAAACCAGCTCTCTTCAAAACTCTACCAACTGTATGTCGAGATACATTCACTCCAGAGGTGCTCTGTTCATCAACAATCTCCCCAACAGAGATCCTTGGGTTTTGTTTTACTTGTCGAACAATTTTCCGTTCATCTCTTGGGGAAAGAATCCTTTTTCTCCCTCTACCCTCTAAACTCATAACGTGGCCTTGCGATTTGAACTTGTTTATTATGGCTCTAACAGTGGATTTGGGAAGGTTTAGCTTCTTTGAAATCTTATCATAGCCCTCCCCATTGGTATGGCATGCTACAACAAGCTTCCTGACGTCTTCGCTGTGTTCCTTAGTTTTAACCATGGCGATTGAAAATTATAATTTCGTCACTTATAATAGTTTAAATAAATCGCTATCTAAAAATTATCTGAAAAAAATTATTCACTGAATTAGCGTTAAACAAGCATAATATGGCTATAAAAAAGTTCAGAAAGCACGTAAACCGGAAATTGATTGATATTATACTGATACTAAAAGAAAAACAAAGCCGTGCCAATAATTTTGAACAAGGGTTTTTTGCAATTATGTTTGTTGTTCCTTTGTTATTTATTTTTTCTAAAATCCGATTGCTGCATCGGAAAGGCCAGTTAAAAATACATAATATACTTTGTTATTTTCTTTAATTTAATCCCTTTTTTAGAATTTATTAGACAAAATTTAACTTTTATTTTACCGTGCCAATAAATATGATCATCACTGTATATATATATATATATATATATATATATATATATATATATATATATATATATATATATATATATATATATATATATATATATATATATATTTGTATATTTTGTCAGCAAGTCATTATTTAGACACGTCTGGTTGAACACGACAACGGTCTTCCTTTTTCTGATCTTTCTGGATATCTTTTCTATTTGCCCAGTGGTCTTTTTAATTTCGGCAGGCTATTTATATAGAATGGCGCCCAAAAGTTGTTGTTCAGCCATATTTTTCTCAAGCGCTTTCTATCGGTGCAGCCGATTATCGTCAGGAGCAATTGTTGTTTTCTTTTTCTTTTCTTTGAGGTTTGGTGTATTTATAATTTTTTTTTTTAATTGGCTATAAAGGTGGGTGCAGGAAGGTTGGGGGCAAATTACTTTTATTTTATATAATATATATATGTATATATATATATAATCTTGGAAGTTTTTTTAACTAGTAAAACTATAAAAAAGAACTTATTTAATTTTTATATTTTTTTATAATTCGTTGGAAAACTATTTAGTCAGTAAGTCATTTAATCACCTGCAATCAATGCATCTACTTGCTCTCTCTCTCTCTCTCTCTCTCTATCTCTCTCTCTCTCTCTCTCTCGAATTCACAATAGTCCTAATGTTAATTTAAGGGGTCATCAGTTGTTTACCATGAAACACTGTTTCAAGAATTTAAAAACAAAACAGTATATTAAATCATGGTTCCCCATCAGTGTTTATCAAACACCACCTCTCTTAACCACAAGAACAAAAAATGTTCCTGATATTGTATCTAGTTACCTACTCATGATTAATTTGGCGAACTATTCATGTTATGAAAAGATGTCTTCCTTAACTGTGAAATTCGTCCCTGTCTTCAAATTCAAAATAGATATATTTTTTTAATTTACCAGTGTTGTATTAATTAGAAAAATGAAAATGCAATGATAGTTGTAAGTTGAGCAAGTTTTTTTCTACATTTTTTACGACTTTATAAGAGATTGAATGTGACGATAGGAAATTATATTTTTTCTACAGACAAAACTTTTCATAAAACAAAGATGAAAATATGAAAAAAAGGTTACAGCGGCTTTTTTACTGATCAACATATTAATAATACCAACATCAAGTAAATCGCAGTTTTCGTTTAATAAAAATTACAAAATTTCTACAACTAGATTTTCCTAAAAATAATAATAAAAAAAAAGATGTTGGCCTTTAAATCTTTCTACAATGTTTCTGCCATTTCTGTAACTGAAACTCAATTAGCTGGTGATATACTGGATTTAATATGTAAATATTGAATTATATGTAAATTTATTAGAATTATTAATAAGTAACAATGAGCCTGGCCAATACCACATGGGTGATCAATTAGGGAAGGCTGGGCACTGTATGTACCGCACAGAGTCATAGAAATTTCCAGGTTAGTATTTGGAGGCGCATTCATTTACTGGGAGAGATGCATCTCCAGTCTTCGTTAAGACATGCATCTAGAGAAGGAAAAACTCTGATGTAAAAATCTGTGGCCTATTGTATATTCTGTCTTGTGGCAGTCATTTGTACAGACAAATATTAGCAGTAATACCAAAAAGTGTGGTTGGTTCTACACAAAGCCTTCACCACTTTAAACAAATCATCTGTGTGGATTTCCGAACAACTTAGTTGTTGTGGCGAAACCTCATATGTCGAAATTGACAGGAGAGTTAATTTTTTTTATATTAGCAAGGAGACACAACATTGCTCGGGATTGAATGAGGGTCAACAAATGTTCCCTACTTCCAATACTTTTATTGTCATGAAACACGATATGAGCATTCTTAAAAATCATTGCATTTAATTTTTTTTACTTTTAAATGTAATCTATATAAGTGATGTGTGTGTATGTGTGTGAGGACAACTTGCAACCTATACACTCAACAATTTTTTGATTTGAAATTTGATATATAAGGTATTCGGACATGTGGAAAATTTTATAATCAGTTCTCCTCCGGAAAAAAGGAGTGGGAAGGGGTAAAATTTGAAAGATTGTTATTTTGGGATCATCGGATTTTTATCTGTTTGCCAACTGTTTCACGACTATGCATGCGTGGCTCGTTCACATGACAGTTTCCTTATGTTAAGAATAAGTAGGTTTGAAAACATTTTTTTAAAGGACGTGTCAAGCTGGCGTAATGATTATCGTACTTGATTCAAATGGTAACAACTAAGACTGGAGTGCTATATGTTTTGGTTTCGATTCTAGCTGATGGTTCCCAAGTCATTTTTTTTTTTTTTTACTTTTGAAATACTACTATATATTAGGTACAGTATAATAATCGATAGACTATAACAGTAAATACGAAATCTTCATAGATTAAACTATCATATTTAAGTATATATTACGACTGAGCAATGTCAGGTGCCCAGCTTGTAATAATCTCGGTCGATACCACCAAAATTTACAATATAGGAAAGGGCAAGAACTTGATTGCAGCCACAATAGCCGTAAAATCAGTTTAACATGCGAGAGGGGAGGATAGCTCCCCTGAAGGGGCATTCTGGAAGATTATAAAAGATCAAACTCAGCATTTTCCAGTTGCAGTACTTTGCCCAACCGGCAACATACGAATCATCTCTTCTGAAGTAAGTACTTGGATTGATAGCTTCATTATACCGAGAAAAACCATGCCTCACTATGTTTTTAGTCCAAAGGTCAAATTCTAGCCCAAGGGTCAAGTAAAAGTGAAGATTTAACACTAATGTATTATTTTTTGCTTGAAATATAATGATAATCGAATATCAGTACGTTTTCATGACTTACTAATTATCTCCCTTTGCTAATTAATTAATTAATTAAGCATCTAATTATTATCTCCCTTTGAAATGTATGGAAATAATTTAAAAAAAAAAAAAACTAAACTCCACTTTTCTCGTGAACGTCTTGTCTAGTCACGAGCGAATTAGAAATACATTTCCTTAGGGGAAACAATTACCCTTACTGACATCCGTATGTACATTCAAGTGAAATGAAAAACAGAGAGAAAAAATTACCCATAAATAATTGGCAACTAAGTTTAAGACAAAAATAAGTGGTAAATTTTGTTTTATTACATTTTCTTTTTGTTACAAGGAAAGATTAGTAACGTTCAAATAGAAGGTAATTAGAAAATTTCAAAGCATTAAATCATGTTGATAGCAAAATTGTCAGATAGCATATCGTCTGTTTGTCACTACTCACATTCGGACATAACTTTTTAAAATAACCAAATTATGCTAGAATTTAAATATCTTTTTTACTCAATGCAGTAATCAAATAATAACGACAAACTTTGCAGGAGAAGGGGCAACTTTTTTTTTTTT
Organism: Euprymna scolopes; assembly: GCF_053919585.1. Taxonomy (NCBI): domain Eukaryota; kingdom Metazoa; phylum Mollusca; class Cephalopoda; order Sepiida; family Sepiolidae; genus Euprymna; species Euprymna scolopes. The sequence continues at coordinate 10,967,433 of NC_136502.1, read as the reverse complement.
TTCATAATATACGTTTGTTAAAAGGAAAAGGGCAACAAACATTAATATTATTGTTCCTTTTCTTTCCCTTTGCAAGATTCAAGCATGTTCCAAAAACTCTTGGTTTTAGTCAATATAACCTCCGACCTTCTTCAGGTGTATCTGATCGAACTCTGGAATCTTTTTGTTGAACTCTGGAAATCTGAACAGAATTTTCAACCAAGCCTTTTATTTAATCCATGGAGGTAGGGTGTTCTCGTCCAGTCAGCCGTGACCGAGTAGAAGTTCTAAGTAATTCGGAAGTGCATGCCAATGAAACTCTCTTCCATCTGCCTGTTTCCCACCTGACTACAACTTGGATGTCTTCAAGTCCAACATAAACAAATTCCTGATGAACCGCCCCCCTTAAATAAGACACTATCAAATCTCCAATACTAACGATTACTACGATACTGTCCCATTGATTACTGCACACGCAATAACCCTTATCCCCAAGTGGCTTCCGGGCCTTGATAAGTGGTGACTTCCATGTTAAAAAAAAAAAATTGTATTTTAAGTGTCACCCACCCTGAGGATTGAACCTTCCACCTTCAGAAGAATGTAAATTACAACTGAACTTTACCAAATATTTTATCCACTACACGACAGACACTCGAAATACAATTGTGAATTATTTTGGACTTCTATCCAGAACAAGAGCATGTTAGCCCTGTGGATTAAATAAAGGGTTCCATTCATTATTCCATGTAAATCCCCAGATTCAACAGAAGGATTCACCTGAAAAAGGCCGGAGGTTACATCTACAAAAACGTTGTGAAAATGACACTCAAGATGAAACCAGTAGTCCAAATATTAGGTTGGTGCAAAAGCAATATCGTTTTCTCACATATGTTACTTTTATATATGATTTCTGAATTAATTCATTGATATATATATATATATATATATATATATATATATATATATATATATATATATATATAGAGAGAGAGAGAGAGAGAGAGAGAGAGAGAGAGACATGTTATATATTATTTCGAAGCGCGTTTTTCGCTCTATTGAACCGTGTTATTTGTTACCGTTCTCAATCTCTCTTTTCATTTTTTTGGTGGCTTTTCGACAGCATGGACAAAATTCAAAACCGCATGATTTTTTTGTTCCAGTTCAAACTAGGCCGAAAAGCTGCCGGGACAGTTTGTGATATCAATGATGCGTTTGGCCCAGGAACCACTAACAAACATGTGGCACAATGATGTTTCAAGAAATTTTGCAATAGTGATGAGAGCCTTGAAGATGAAGACGGTCGTGGCTGGCCGACTGTGGTTGCTAACGAACATTTGAAAACCTTAATTGAAGCCGATCCTTGAAAACGCACATGAGAAGTTGTTGTTAAACTCAACAGTCGTTCACCATTTAAAGCAAAAAGTGAAGTCAAAAATTTTTAATAAATGGGTGCCGCATGAATTGAATGATAATCAAAAAATTGCTCCTTCTGCGCAACAAAAACGACCCATTTCTTGAGCGAATTGTGACGTGTGATGAGAAGTGGATCCTCTACGATAACTGGCGACGTTCGGCAAAGTCGTTGGATGCTGGAGAAGCTCCACAACACTTTCCAAACTGAAATTGTACAAAAAAAGGTTAAAGACTGTTTAGTGGTCTGTGGCCAGTCTTACCCATCACAGCTTCTTGAATCCAGGTGAAACGATTACGGCGGAGAAGTACTGCTGACAAAGTGATGAAATGCACCAGAAGCTTCAATATATATGCCCGAGATTGGTCAATATGAAGAGGCCAATTCTCCTCCATAACAGCGCTCACCCACATGTTGCTGAACTGACCCTGCAGAAGCTGAATGAATTGGGCTACAAGACTCTGCCTCATCCACCATATTCATCAAGCCTCTTGCCCATCGATTATCACTTTTTCAAGCATCTCAACAACTTCCTGCGAAAAAAATGCTTCAAAAGTCGAAATGATGTCGAATTGGCCTTCATTGACTTCATCGCTTTCAGAACACCAGATTTCTATGCTAATGGAATAAATAAACTTGTTTCTCGTTGGCAAAAGTAAATTAATTCTAATGGTTCTTATTTCGATTAATAAAGTTTATTATGAAAGGTGTTGTGATCTTTTGAAGCTGAACGTCAAAAAACGACATTTTTTTGCACCAACCTAATAATATGAATTATCGATCTTCATTTCAAAAATTCAATTATGTGTCTATATTTGTCTTTATAATGAGAGAAATACTGCGTTTATACTTGCTTGCTTTCTGTAATATATATAAAACTCACTGTTTGTCTGTCTGTCCCCATATATTCAAACTCTATCTTTTTTGAAGCTGAGCAGTGCTAGAGGCCTTAAATGGCTGGATATTTTATGGACCGTTCTTTTATGGGTCTTTAGCCAGTTAAAATAGTTTTTAAGGGTCAAAAAGGGGATAAAAATTGAAAAAATCGTTATACATTTTGTACATTCATCTTCTTTTATTTTTGATCAGTTCATATGCATGTCACATTGGTACAGTGGTAACGTCACCAGCTTTGTATGCTAAAGTTTTGCTTTCGGTTTCGATTCTAGCTGATGGCACCCAAAACCTTTTTTTAATTTTTTTTGACTTTTGAAATCACAACTCTATAATGATATATACGAAATCTGGACAAATTAAAATATCATATTTAAGCGTATTTTACGACCGGGCACAGACGCCCCCCCCCCGTTCCCCCGCTAGTGAGAGATATATTATTTATACAATAATTAATTATTTATAGAGAAATAATATTTTTCCCTTGTGTGTGTGTGAGAGCAAAACCGGCGTATGTATGCTTTTGTGTATCTGTGAAACAATGTGTTTATGCTGTCTCCTATGATAGAGATAATATGTTTATCGTCGTGTATATGTCTTATGAAAGAAATAGTGTGTTTATGGTTGAGTATGTATGTGTCTGAATGTGTCTTTCTGTTTGTGTGTGATGTGTGTGTCGCTAACGATGAACATGTTTATGATTATGTATGTAAGCGTCGTGTAAGGTTCAGAGCTCATGAAAAGGCAACGCGAAGCCCACCTCATTGGCAAGATGTAAGAGTAAGAAAAATTCATCTTACGGTAAAAGCTGAATAGAAGCTGATTAAAATGATAATCAAAGGGGAAGTAAATGGGATGTGTCTTGAGGGATGCGATGATGATAATAGAATGCATTGTTGATGGAAGTCAGCGAACGATAGAGAAAAGGGGAGATAATAATAATAATAATAATAATAATAATAATAATAATAATAATAATAATAATAATAATAATAATAATAAATAAATAAAAAATAAATACATAAACAAATAAATAATAATAAATAATAACGGAAGCAAAAAATAAATAAATAAATAAAACCGAGAAACAAAACAACGATATTTAAAAGAAGGAAAAAAAGCTAAAGTAGAAAAAGAAACAAAAATTTAAATGAATGAAACAAAGCTAATAAAAGTTAACAAAAACAAAAAAAAAACAACAACAAAAAGTTTTATCAAAATTTAAAAAGTAAAACAAATCAGTGAAAATGAAACCTGAAGTTGACCAAAAATGGCGGAAAACGAGAAGAGGAAAATTGAAAGAATGGAAAGGCTGATGAGGATATTTGATCAAATAAGGTTTAATGAGTGAATTGAAACCTTGCGATTCAAAGAGCTTTCAAAGATAAAGATATTTGTTGTTGTTGTTTTATTGTGCAGGAGGACTCTATTAGCAGATAGGAAACTATCTATTCAAGAGATTCAAATGCTATTGCATGAATATATAAGATTCAAGCAAGATTTTATATCGAATACTAATAAGGCGCCCGGCATTGCCCGGTCATAAAATGTGCTTAAATATGATATTTATATTTGTACAGATTTCGTATTTATTATTAGAAAACCAATACTCGATTGATTATTGTGTTGTACTCAGTATATTGTAATAATTTCAAAAGTAAAAAAGTAAAACTTGGATGCCATTAGTTAGAATCGAAACAAAAACATTTAGCGCTCCAGCCTTAGTCGTTACCGTTTGAGTTACCGTCAGACAGATAAGAAATGAAATAGTTAAAAATGAAGTAACGTTAAGGTATAAACGTATATTTGCCCATGAGTATAAGAGCACTTCAAGTCAACTTACGCCTGCCATGTTCCATTTTGTTTTAAATTTTGGTCCGTTTGCAGCCATTTTTACTGGTTAAAAAGCCATAAAAGAATGGTCCAAAAAATGCATGCATTTGACTTGCCTCACACTGCTGTCTGATCCTGTGTTTTGGAGGCGGTACACTTTGAAAAAATGGAGCCAGACAGCCAGACAGACATAGTGAGTTTTATAAATTAGATTAATAATAATAAAAAAATAATCTGATCAGATATTATGTGTGCGTAAATATGAATAAGCCTAATTTATAAAGTTTAAAAAATTCAAATTGATAAATCAACAATTTATTTTAAATAATAATGCACTTAATGTAGTTTGCTTGAAGCATTGTTTAGTGTGTATATAAAAGAAAGTTAAATTTATAAAAGCCAATACAATGCAGAGGTGTAATGGATACACAAACTGAAGCAAATTAATATATAACGGTGGAATACGTACATACTCTCGACTAACCCGACAAGCAGCAAAAACCCACCTCTTCACTGTTGAGGTTTCTATATACTGGAAAGCCTCCTACTCTAATAAGTTTCACCCATGGACGGCCACACTTTGAAATTCCCTGCCCGTTTCTTGCTTCCTTGTGTGTACTAACATGCAAAAGTGTGAATATAACACAAAAAGCCATCTTGCAGATCAACTCCTCACATAATCTCCTGTGGACATGATCCCAATTAGTAGACCTTCATGTCCGAATGGCAATACATCTTGTTCAGGGTGAAAAAGAGTTTTTTAAACAATGAAGCTGGTTATTATTTGTGATCAAAGAAAAATCTATTTTGCATGGATATGTAGTGTGGTGATGTATAGAAGTGAAACCTGACCAATGAGAGTTGAGGACATGCGCTGCATGGAGATAAATGATATGATAATTTTACGGTAGATGTGTGATGTTAGTCTTAAAGACAGGCTTAGATCTGATGATTTCAGAGAAAGATTAAATTTGGACAATATTCAGAGATCTGTGTAGAACAGGAGACTTCGATAGTATGGTAAATGTTGAAAGAATCAACAAGGGTTTATGGATTAGTAAACAGTTTTTAAGTTCAGTTGAAAGAGAACAAATAAAACATGGAAGGAAGCGATAAAAATGGACTTGAGAGAAATAGGGATAAATAAAGACCTGGACAGAGATAAATTAGTTTAGAAATCAATTTTTTAAAGTCATCTAATGCATGTAAAACAGACTTTATGAAGATGACCTAAATAACTTATGGTACATTTTGTAGTAAAAAAAAAAAATGTGAAATATACTACAAATAATTTGCTATGAAAGTATAGTAGAATCCCGGGATACGGCATTAAAAATTAGTAACAAAATACAGCACAGTATATAATACGCATGTATATAATCAAATAACATTATACATAACACCGTAAGGCGGGACAAATACTGTAACCAGGGGCTGGAAAAACACCGTATTCCACATCGTAAACTGAACAAAACCTTATCTTAGGGCCACCGTATCTCGAGGTTCTACAGTATATTATTACGAACTGAATACGATTGTAATGGAGTTACGTCAGCATTCTGGGGCATGCTATGAATGTGACGTCACAGACTGAAATGCATATATAGAGATTAAGATCAGAAGGAAGCGGAGGTAAAGAAAGAGAAGAAAAAGGTGATGATTGGCAAGTTACAATTGACGAGCGCGTGAGTCTTCTCACTCTTACTACCCGTTTTGAGAGTCGCACATTGTGAAAATTGTCGTTGTGCCAGAGAGATTAAACGGCATAAGTTTGTCTGGTGCCATGTACTGAGCACCAGCTATGTCTGGTGCCATGTATTGAGATCCGGTCAGTTAGAAAGAACAACAATATTACAAGATCATAAGATATTTTCTAATTTACAGAAATGTACTCCTTCTCCAAACAACCTCCTGTTTTAGATTGACTTATTATGTAACACATTTGTGCATGAGTATATAAAAGTATGTAAAATGTTTTTTATTACAGGAGATCGGAGCCATGCCTACAGGACGAAAAGGGAAGCGAACTGCCCTGCTGTATCCTGACTGCCACATCGAGGTATCGATGCTCTCCTCAAATTCTGAACGAATAAAGGAAGACAGTGTGCAGAATGAGGAAGCAACAGGTATGATTCCAGCTTTCTTCAACCCCAAAACCTTTTGACGTCAACATTAGTGCAATTAGTTTTGTATTATTTGGATTCTTCAAACTACTGTTCTCATCTTGAGTGTTATTTTTATAACGTTTCAGTCGATGTAACCTTCTATTGAACTTGGCAATGTTTTTGTCAAACTCGGGAATCTGCACAGAATTTTGAATGGAACAGTTTATTTACTTTATGGAGGTAGCAGTGTGGACGACCGAAAAAATGCAATTGCGAATTACTTAGGACATCTAATCGGTCATGGCTGACGGAACGAGAGCATGATACCCCTGTGAAGTAAATAAAGAATTCTGTTCGAAATGCCGTGCAAATTCCTGAGTTTGACATAAACATTCCGGAGTTTGACAAGATACAACTGAACAAGGCCGGGGATTACATCAGCCGAAACATTGTGAAAATGACACTCAAGATGAGAACATTAGTCCGAATAATCCAAATAATATACATAACTAATCCTCATCTCAAAAATTCAGAAATACAATTAGTTTGTTTTAAGTTTATGAATAAATAAATATTACTGATGACTAAGTGGCTAAAAATATGGACTGAAACTTGGACACGCAAGGTTCGAATCCAGTTCGTTCCACACAAGCACTTTCATCAACCCTGTTCCGTTTTCTTGCTTTCCAACTGACACCAATATGGTCGTATTCAAGTCCAACGTGAACTAGTTCTTGATGAGTCATCCTCTTAAGTAATACAATTTATCAAATTTCCACTACTAACTATTACTACAATATTTTCCAATTGACTACTGTACACTCATTAACTCTTACGTCGAGTGGCCTCCGGGCCTTGATAATTGATGACTCATTTGTAAAAAAAAAAAACAAATAAAAAAAAAAACACCTGACGTTGTCTACCTTCATGGAGGAAGATAAACGAATATAAATTAATCCTAATCTTATAGAACAAACTTTTAAAAAAAAAAAAAAACTTAAAAAAAAAAAACTTAAAAAAAAAAAGGTACAAATAATATTTAAAGCTTTGTTATGTGTGTTGAGCTGCGGTGTTGTTCGGCTAACATAAGGTTAGAAGAACAACAATATGTTTGGCTAACATAAGGTTAGAAGAACAACAATATGTTTGGCTAAAATAAGGTTAGAAGAACAACAATATGTTTGGCTAACATAAGGTTAGAAGAACAACAATATGTTTGGCTAACATAAGGTTAGAAGAACAACAATATGTTTGGCTAACATAAGGTTAGAAGAACAACAATATGTTTGGCTAACATAAGGTTAGAAGAACAACAATATGTTCGGCTAACATAAGGTTAGAAGAACAACAATATGTTTGGCTAACATAAGGTTAGAAGAACAACAATATGTTAGGCTAACATAAGGTTAGAAGAACAACAATATGTTTGGCTAAAATAAGGTTAGAAGAACAACAATATGTTCGGCTAACATAAGGTTAGAAGAACAACAATATGTTTGGCTAACATAAGGTTAGAAGAACAACAATATGTTTGGCTAAAATAAGGTTAGAAGAACAACAATATGTTTGGCTAAAATAAGGTTAGAAGAACAACAATATGTTTGGCTAACATAAGGTTAGAAGAACAACAATATGTTCGGCTAAAATAAGGTTAGAAGAACAACAATATGTTCGACTAACATAAGGTTAGAAGAACAACAATATGTTTGGCTAACATAAGGTTAGAAGAACAACAATATGTTCGGCTAACATAAGGTTAGAAGAACAACAATATGTTTGGCTAACATAAGGTTAGAAGAACAACAATATGTTTGGCTAAAATAAGGTTAGAAGAACAACAATATGTTTGGCTAAAATAAGGTTAGAAGAACAACAATATGTTTGGCTAACATAAGGTTAGAAGAACAACAATATGTTTGGCTAACATAAGGTTAGAAGAACAACAATATGTTTGGCTAAAATAAGGTTAGAAGAACAACAATATGTTTGGCTAACATAAGGTTAGAAGAACAACAATATGTTTGGCTAACATAAGGTTAGAAGAACAACAATATGTTTGGCTAACATAAGGTTAGAAGAACAACAATATGTTTGGCTAACATAAGGTTAGAAGAACAACAATATGTTTGGCTAACATAAGGTTAGAAGAACAACAATATGTTCGACTAACATAAGGTTAGAACAACAACAATATGTTTGGCTAACATAAGGTTAGAAGAACAACAATATGTTTGGCTAACATAAGGTTAGAAGAACAACAATATGTTTGGCTAACATAAGGTTAGAAGAACAACAATATGTTTGGCTAACATAAGGTTAGAAGAACAACAATATGTTTGGCTAACATAAGGTTAGAACAACAACAATATGTTTGGCTAACATAAGGTTAGAACAACAACAATATGTTTGGCTAACATAAGGTTAGAAGAACAACAATATGTTTGGCTAACATAAGGTTAGAAGAACAACAATATGTTTGGCTAACATAAGGTTAGAAGAACAACAATATGTTCGACTAACATAAGGTTAGAACAACAACAATATGTTTGGCTAACATAAGGTTAGAAGAACAACAATATGTTTGGCTAACATAAGGTTAGAAGAACAACAATATGTTTGGCTAACATAAGGTTAGAAGAACAACAATATGTTCGACTAACATAAGGTTAGAACAACAACAATATGTTTGGCTAACATAAGGTTAGAAGAACAACAATATGTTTGGCTAACATAAGGTTAGAAGAACAACAATATGTTTGGCTAACATAAGGTTAGAAGAACAACAATATGTTAGGCTAACATAAGGTTAGAAGAACAACAATATGTTTGGCTAAAATAAGGTTAGAAGAACAACAATATGTTCGGCTAACATAAGGTTAGAAGAACAACAATATGTTTGGCTAACATAAGGTTAGAAGAACAACAATATGTTTGGCTAAAATAAGGTTAGAAGAACAACAATATGTTTGGCTAAAATAAGGTTAGAAGAACAACAATATGTTTGGCTAACATAAGGTTAGAAGAACAACAATATGTTCGGCTAAAATAAGGTTAGAAGAACAACAATATGTTCGACTAACATAAGGTTAGAAGAACAACAATATGTTTGGCTAACATAAGGTTAGAAGAACAACAATATGTTCGGCTAACATAAGGTTAGAAGAACAACAATATGTTTGGCTAACATAAGGTTAGAAGAACAACAATATGTTTGGCTAAAATAAGGTTAGAAGAACAACAATATGTTTGGCTAAAATAAGGTTAGAAGAACAACAATATGTTTGGCTAACATAAGGTTAGAAGAACAACAATATGTTTGGCTAACATAAGGTTAGAAGAACAACAATATGTTTGGCTAAAATAAGGTTAGAAGAACAACAATATGTTTGGCTAACATAAGGTTAGAAGAACAACAATATGTTTGGCTAACATAAGGTTAGAAGAACAACAATATGTTTGGCTAACATAAGGTTAGAAGAACAACAATATGTTTGGCTAACATAAGGTTAGAAGAACAACAATATGTTTGGCTAACATAAGGTTAGAAGAACAACAATATGTTCGACTAACATAAGGTTAGAACAACAACAATATGTTTGGCTAACATAAGGTTAGAAGAACAACAATATGTTTGGCTAACATAAGGTTAGAAGAACAACAATATGTTTGGCTAACATAAGGTTAGAAGAACAACAATATGTTTGGCTAACATAAGGTTAGAAGAACAACAATATGTTCGGCTAACATAAGGTTAGAAGAACAACAATATGTTTGGCTAACATAAGGTTAGAAGAACAACAATATGTTTGGCTAACATAAGGTTAGAAGAACAACAATATGTTTGGCTAACATAAGGTTAGAAGAACAACAATATGTTCGACTAACATAAGGTTAGAACAACAACAATATGTTTGGCTAACATAAGGTTAGAAGAACAACAATATGTTTGGCTAAAATAAGGTTAGAAGAACAACAATATGTTTGGCTAACATAAGGTTAGAAGAACAACAATATGTTTGGCTAACATAAGGTTAGAAGAACAACAATATGTTTGGCTAACATAAGGTTAGAAGAACAACAATATGTTTGGCTAACATAAGGTTAGAAGAACAACAATATGTTTGGCTAACATAAGGTTAGAAGAACAACAATATGTTTGGCTAAAATAAGGTTAGAAGAACAACAATATGTTCGGCTAATATAAGGTTAGAAGAACAACAATATGTTCGGCTAACATAAGGTTAGAAGAACAACAATATGTTCGGCTAACATAAGGTTAGAAGAACAACAATATGTTTGGCTAACATAAGGTTAGAAGAACAACAATATGTTCGGCTAATATAAGGTTAGAAGAACAACAATATGTTCGGCTAACATAAGGTTAGAAGAACAACAATATGTTTGGCTAACATAAGGTTAGAAGAACAACAATATGTTCGGCTAATATAAGGTTAGAAGAACAACAATATGTTCGGCTAACATAAGGTTAGAAGAACAACAATATGTTCGGCTAACATAAGGTTAGAAGAACAACAATATGTTTGGCTAAAATAAGGTTAGAAGAACAACAATATGTTTGGCTAACATAAGGCTAGAAGAACAACAATATGTTTGGCTAACATAAGGTTAGAAGAACAACAATATGTTTGGCTTACATAAGGTTAGAAGAACAACAATATGTTTGGCTAAAATAAGGTTAGAAGAACAACAATATGTTTGGCTAACATAAGGTTAGAAGAACAACAATATGTTTGGCTAACATAAGGTTAGAAGAACAACAATATGTTTGGCTAACATAAGATTAGAAGAACAACAATATGTTTGGCTAACATAAGGTTAGAAGAACAACAATATGTTTGGCTAACATAAGGTTAGAAGAACAACAATATGTTCGGCTAACATAAGGTTAGAAGAACAACAATATGTTCGGCTAACATAAGGTTAGAAGAACAACAATATGTTTGGCTAAAATAAGGTTAGAAGAACAACAATATGTTTGGCTAACATAAGGTTAGAAGAACAACAATATGGTTGGCTAACATAAGGTTAGAAGAACAACAATATGTTTGGCTAACATAAGGTTAGAAGAACAACAATATGTTTGGCTAACATAAGGTTAGAAGAACAACAATATGTTTGGCTAACATAAGGTTAGAAGAACAACAATATGTTTGGCTAACATAAGGTTAGAAGAACAACAATATGCAGATTTTTATTTTTTTAAATAAACAAATATTCAATTCTTTAAAGTTTCAAATTTTCGGCCGACAACAAAGCCATCACCAGAACTACTCCAAAAAAAAATTACGATACATTTTTTCTTTTATTGTATTGTTTCTCAAAATATCCCGATGTGGACCCTGCTACAAGCCGAAAATTTGAAACTTTAACTTTACATCGACGGAAACGTTTTGAAAATAACACCCTAACGTTTATTGGTGACTAGGTTGACCCACTGGATATCAGCTATGTGGTATTTGATAATTGATATAGTGGAATATTCTGACACTTCTTGATAATGGATTACTCGGTCTATAAAAGACGCTAGAACGCGGTAACCATACGGAGAGTAAGTTAATCTTGATACTACGTTCAAATGTCAATATCTTATTTTTTACATTGTACTGTTGTACAATAAACTTGTTATAACTTGCTCTGTGTGTTGAGTCTTATTATTTGATACTGTGTATAATCCCTCAGGGAATATATCAGATAACCTTTTGAAAAACATGGATATTAAAATTATTAAAAAATGAAAAGCGTCCAAAATTCCAATAATGAGGACAATAGTCCAAAGAAATTATGCAAATAATGATAGCACTCCTCATCCTAAAAATGAAGATAAAATCTCTATTTGGAATTTTATATCATTTAAAAAAAAATTCTTTTAATTTGCCCTTTTTGGGATTTATCATTTTTATATTTATACTACCTGGTGTTGCCCGGTCGTACAATACACTTAAGCATGATATTTTAATTTATGCAGATTGCATATGTATTATTATATCTTACAAGGAATAATTTGCCTGGTAGACTAATTCGCAAAAAAACTTTAAAATAATAATAATGTTAATGTCGTTCATCAAATTCCGTCTATGTTTATTTACAATATCACGTCAGCTGATATTTGGGTTTGACGATCTTAAAAATAGTCTTTCTTCTCTTATATATGAAAAAAAAAAATTTTACAGGGAAATAATTTATGTTACACCGACCAATGTTACATTGGTGTAACGTAAAATATTTCCTACGATAATAGAATAAAGAATATTTTTAAGGTTTTTTCGATTTGCTATACTTATCAGATGAATTTTTCTACAAAACATATGTACGAGGGGTGTGCAATAAGTAATGCCCCTGACCTACTTCCAGTTGTCTGATCTAGCTGAAATTTTGCATGTGCAATGATTTATATCTCTACGGGTTATGCAGAAAATTACAGCTCTGAACTAATTGTTGTTTCTGTTTTACAGGTGTTTGAACTGAGTCAGGTGTGAAATGGAGCCTGTTGAATGTCGAGCAGTGATCCGGTTTTTGTATTTGAAAGGACGCACACCACAGGAGACATTTTATGAAATGAAAGAAACTTATGGTGATAATGCCCCATCATATGACCTTGTAAAACGTTGGCATCATGAATTCAAACATGGCCGGAAGTCTGTGGAAACAACTCCCAGACCTAGTCGCGCCCCCCCCCCCTTCTGCCATTGATGAGGCATCTGTCCGTCAAGTTGAGGCGGCGCATTACTATTTGCCAAATAGCCCAAAATGTCAAGATTAGTACAGGGTCTGTGGACACTATCATTCATGGCCATTTGCATATGTATAAGGTGTTTGCCAGATGGATTCCAGGTTGCTCACACCATTCCAGAAGCGAGAACGCGTTGAGTGTTCGAAGATGAATTTGGAGATGTGCCAAGAAGATGAGTCAAAGTTTTTCAAAAGACTGATTACACAGGATGAAACCTGGGTCCATCACTATGATCCAGAGACCAAAACCCAGTCAATGCAGTAGAAGCACTTGGACTCACCACCTCCAAAGAAGGCAAGGGTGCAGCCCTCCGCTGGCAAGGGCATGCTTACAGACTTCTGGGACCAGGACAGAGTAGTGATGACAGATTTCCTGGTAAAGGGTACCACAATTACAGGAGCCTATTATGCTTCACTTTTGAGGAAATTAAAGGAAGCTACCAAAATCAAGAGGCGGGGCAAGATCAGCAAAGGTACCCTCCTACTGCAGGACAACGCTCCAGTCTACAACTCGCATGTCACCAGATCAGAAGCACGGGTGTGTGGTTATGAAATCCTTCCCCATCCTCCCTACTCTCCTGAGCTTGCACCCTCTGACTTTCACCTCTTCCCAGCCATGAAGTTGTTTTTGAAAGGAAAGTGTTTCCCAGATGATACAGCCTTGATTTCTGAAGTCACGTCGTGGTTGGAGGACCAACCTGAGGTGTTCTACAAAAACGGTCTCCAGAGCTGCACCAAACTATAGGAGAAATGCATAACTCTGGGTGGTTCTTATGTAGAGAAAGACTAATAACTGTGCCAAGTTTCGTTGCTCTACTGTTATAGGAAGTGGGTCAGGGGCATTACTTATTGCACGCACCTCATAAGAATGCTGCCAGAAATATGAATTACCTCTGTGTGAAATTTATAAAAGATAGACTCAGCCATTTCAGAACCTATGAGGAAGCAACACACACGCACACAAAGTGACTTTTATATAATAGTGGATTTGCAAAAGATAGGCTTAGCCATTTTGGAACCTATGAGGAAGGAACACACACACACGCGTACACACACATGCACACACACACACACACACACATAAAGTGACTTTAATATATTTGTAGAGATTTCATTTTTTTTTTATTCTGTTTTCTAAATTGTTTCTGTTTTCTTTTAATATCTTCCAAAATTCTCTTTTCTTTTATATTTCTCTGATCTCTTTCCACCAAACCCTCTTTTATTATATTTCTTTCCATTCTTTTTTCGGCTTACGATGCCAGACAATGCTCGAAGCACAATTGTGCTAACACTCTCTCAATCTGAAATGTTTACCATGAAAGGCGGAATTTGAAAATGCCTGTGATTTGGATTTCCTTAAGACCACTCTGTGCAATTTGGAGCATCGTGTCCAATCTTCTAAAAGTAAATAAAACCAATAAAAATCTGGCAGCCGATGTGGGTTTCCAAAAGCCATTGATTGAAAACTGGCTAAAAATAAATCCTCTTGCCTATACTGATAATAAGACAATAAGAACAATAACTTCTTTCTGACCTTCCATAATTTCATGAGAGTTTTTTAAGGCTGTAGCAAGAATTACTTTATCTTTTAAAGAACAATTTTATTCAATATAATAGTAGAATTTAGGGTCTCAACTGATTTACGGTTGGAATACTTAAACTTTAGTTGGGCTTATGATATGACTTATTATATAGAGTACTAACTGTACCGGCACAGCATTGTCCGGGACTAAAAGAAATTATGACTGATTTGTTTATAAAGAAATGGAAACCATTGTTTAGATATATTTCTGAATTTTTGAGATGGCAATTGATAATTTTAATTCTTTTTTATGGAAGTTGCTCCAGACAAGATATGAAGCCACGTAATGTAAAGAGCTAACAAAAATGAAAGATGATTACCGCAAAAACAAGAGATGCCTATTGATTTTAGTCTTGAAAAGACCAAGGTTAAAAGTAGGGAGAAAACAGTCAGCAGAAAGAGAGTTCCACAAACTTGCAATCCTTGGAAAGAAGCTACTGGAATAGACAGTTGTATTACCATGAGGTATAAAAATAACGAATTGATGGAGACAACGAGACCAACAAGTTAAACGAGTGGGAACAAAAGAAGCTAGGGAATAGATTAGATAATCCTGAAAGACATGTCATAATAGTATTTATAGAAAAGACTGAGACTAGCAACATCACGTCTTTGTGTGTGTGAGAGAGAGAGAGAGAATGCAGAGAAGGATGGGGCTAATTAAATTGCAAATACATTATTACATTTTATTAAGAACTCTCAAATGGGACAGAGATTCACCATTTCAAATATGACAACAATGTTTCATACATGGTTTGATAGTAGATTTATAGAGATAGAGAATAAACTCAAGTGTTAGTGAGAACGTGTTTAGAATGATAGAGAGAATCTACTTTACAAGAAGTAGAAAGAGCAATGGATGTAATATATGAACTTCAATAAAGTTTTGATGAGAACGAAAGACCGAGAAGTTTCAGAATCGATTTTTCATCAAGAGCAGAACCATTCATAAAAATCTCAGAAAGGAAAGGGACACGCCTATGATTGAAAGACACAAGCTGAATCATAATAGGATTAAACGAAACAAGCCATTTCTTACCGCCAAATCTATAATTGAACCTAGATCAACTTTTAGATCAGCTGCATATTTCAGTTGATCCGAGGAAGGTCGGAAAGAAGCAACACTAGAATAGAGAGTTGTTATCATCAGCATAGATGTTGATTTTCTGAACAATATTCTCTGGAAGATCTTTGATAAAGAGAAGAAAGAGAGTTGAGCCTAGAATGGGGCCCTGCCCTGAAGAACACCAACATTGATAGGAAAATAGAATGAAGAGATGACATCCCGATTATTTGGATACTTCAGACTACTGTTCTCGTCTTTTTGTTTTTATTACATTTTCACCCCAAACAAGGCACATTGCCACTTTGGTGTAGGAGGCTACTATCAGGCGCAACAACTACTGGGGTACTATGTAGGGATTTGGGCAGCAAGATATCGGTTCACGTTGCACTTGAACTTCTGCACGTCAGTACAGTTGGGAAAGCAGGAACCTGGAATGGAATTCCAAAGTCTAACGGTTCTGGGGAAGAAACTACTGGAGTAGAAAGATCTTTTACATCTAGGGATCTCTACAGTGTGGGAGTGGGATTTTGCAGCCTGTCGGGTCTGTCAAGGGTGTTCACGTCATGGGAGCAAAAGTGCTTGCAGTTTGTTAGAGAATTCACCATTAAAATGCTTGTAGAACAGGCAGAGGGATGCAACATTTCGTCGATGGGACAGAGGCTGAAGCTTAGATGCCAGTTCAGAGCCTATCAGATTTGCGGCTCTCTTTTGAACCTTGTCAAGGAGCGAGAGACTAGTAGCCGATGCACCAGCCCAAATATGACAGCAATACTCCATACATGGGCGAATGGTTGCCTTATAGAGGTACAGGATATTTTCGGGTGTTTCTTGCTATTATTCTTACAATGCTTCCGTTGATGTAACCTCCGACCTTATTCAGGTACATTTTGGGAATCTATAAGGAATTTTTATATAACTCGCATGATTAGATTGTTCTCACTCTACCATCCATGATTGGGTAAAGAACTTAATTTTAATCTTATTTTTTGTAAGTATCATCCGTAGTGAGACTTGAACCTTCAACCTCCAGAAAACTATCACTTAAAACTGATTTATAATTTACATCATTATTTTTTGTGCCATGTGTCCACATGACAGCCTTCTAGAGGTTGAAGGTTCAATCTCCACTACAGGCAATACTTAAAGAATAAAATAAAAATCAATTACTTAATGTCTTATGAAATAAAACAAAACAACTATAAATTAAATAAAGTCTCAGTGTTTATTCTCACAACTTATTCTCACAACCTATTCTCACAATTTATTCTCACAACCTATTCTCACAACCTATTCTCACAATTTATTCTCACAACTTATTCTCACAACCTATTCTCACAATTTATTCTCACAACTTATTCTCACAACCTATTCTCACAATTTATTCTCACAACTTATTCTCACAACGTTTCAGCTGATGTAAACTTCTTCAGATATATCTTGTCAGACTTGGGAATCTTTCTGTCCAACATCACAAAGACCTGTAGTGTAACAGATAAAATCGAAATCTATATAAATATAACAGTAGATGTATGTATGTGTGTGTCTATGTGCAAAAATATATAACAGATAAACTCTTAAACTACTGGTCACATAACATTCAAATCAACAGGAAATAGTAATCATACACCAAGGATGGTTGATAGCAAGTAAAATCTTTATTTGGATGGACGAATAATGTGTGCAGAAATATGTTGGCAAAATTGAAATGCAAAATGTTCATTTCAACTTGCTGACATATTTCTATTACTTTTGTGCATGTGCAAATTCATTCATGACTTGAAGTGGTTTAAATGTAAATCTTTCTGATCTATCTGTCAGGTGAACTCAAATGGCATGGAGTGCTAAATGTTTTGGTTTCAATTCTAGCTGATGGCACCCAAGTCATTTCTTTTTAAATCTTTTGAAATCAGGTACAATATAATTCTCAGCAGTGAATTGGTTCTGTAATTATAAATATGAAATCTGCATGAATTAAAATATATTTAAGCATATTTTATGACCAGGCAAGGTTGGGCACCCCTCATTAGTCTATTATATAAAGGGCAAATATCTATTTGTAGGTCCATCTAAAACTTGAGAAATACACAACAAACACCCACAAAATCGGTATATTTTTTAATCGGTGCAACCCAAAATGTATAATATCTAAAAATAAAATAAACCGATTCGTTACTTGGGGGTCAGATTGCCATTTATACCAGTTAATGTTATCAATATATACACACATCTTTTAATGTTATAGTGTCATGGGACGTAACTCTGGTTTTATACACAGGTGTTTCCCTTATGCTGATTTGAGTTATGCATGTGTATGTTCAAGGAGAGGAATGGGATGAACAAAGGAGGTGGGGAGGAAGAAAGAGGCAGTGATATGGGATTATGTTACACTTTGGCCCCAGGCAATGCCGGATAGCCCTGTTAGTTATTATATAAACCATCATTTCTTCTTTACAGTAAGTGAACTATTTTATGATTATTTAATTTCAAATCTATTTTAAATAATCCATGATTATTAAACACATTCTGATGTATAACCATAGTTGTGGAGTAAGTAGTGCACAAGTTCATGTCTTTCATAGCAATATTAGTTCAATATATTCACTTAAAGCAAGCCAGAAGACTAGTTCAGAACTCCAGAACTCCAAATGAGCAAAATAATAATATCCTCAGTATCATATATTATTTTTTTTATTTTTGAGAGGAGGGGGGGGGTCCTTTGAGATGAGGCTTCATAATTTGTGTAGTCATTCTTTTGTGGACTGTTATCTTCATCTTCATAGTTGTGTTTGTTTCACTACATTTTGGCCAACAGTTCCAGGTGAGCATTGTCTGAAGATAGCGGTTTCAATCCTATCCAAAGCAAGCCAGTAGTTTAGTTGGCCAAAACGTGGTGAGACCACAACAACTATGGAAGGCAGTAATTACTGGGGATACAGTTAAGAGACTCAGCATTCCTATTCTGTTGCGGTTAACCACCTGAAGAAGGCCAGAGGATAAGTTGGTCGAAATGTGTTGCAACGACAACAACTATGAAGATGAGGATAACAGTCGGCAAATAAATAAAATAAATACACAAATTACTCATCTCCAATGATGCCAATAAAAAAAAAATATATGACGATTTAGTACGGACCCGACAATAGAAGACCAGCTAAGAATAAAAACTTGGATTCACAAGACCATAAAATCCAACTTTGATCGCCCTTTGAGGCCCATGGTGCAATGGATAGAGGCGTTGAATCTCTATGGTTTCAGGTGAGCATTGTCTGAAGATAGCGGTCTCAATCCTACCCAAAGCAAACCAGAAGATTAGTTGGAGACAACAACAACTATGGAAGGCAGTAATTATTGAGGATACAGTTACAAGACTCAGCATTCCTATTCTGTTGCGGTTAACCACCTGAAGAAGGCCAGAGGATAAGTTGGTCGAAATGTGTTGCAACGACAACAACTATGAAGATGAGGATAACAGTCGGCAAATAAATAAAATAAAATATTCACTCGGGCTTGGCTGTGACAAACTATGGAAGCATGAATTTTCATGGTGTTTACAAAAATGGCTGGAAAAGGTTTTATTTAGTTCATCTAATAGAACCATTATATTATAATGGAAAGTATAGTCTGAATATACTTATGATCCTGTAGCATTTCTACAATGTTTATGATATGACTAATTAATAGTCATAATAATTATGATCTTAGTTATAAAATTGCCATGTCTGAATCATAACATTTTCATCTTAATCACTACATTCTCATGTTTTATCGGTTACTAGCATTTCAGCCCTGCGTTGCCCACGTGTTTGGAGGTGTGTGTTGAGCAAAAAAAACCCAAAAATAGTGGTAGTAGGAAGACAGGCTCGAACCCGTACAGTGAAGGAGGAATAAACGTGACGTCTTTGCTGTTATGACCACCACCAAACCGGAAGTGACGTAGGTTTAAATTAAGGCTAGACAATCAAAAAGAGGGGATGACTTTCAAAAATATCGGCGAAAAAACCGACCTCTCCCTGTAGAAAAGTGCCCTGTTGAGGATGAAGAGATTAATGTTTTTAGCCAATTTTTCGGTATTTGTCATCTGAAGGGTCGAGCTTCAAAACGATACTGATCTTGTGAAAATCCGTCGAAAGTTTTAGGCAGACATGCAAACATACGTGCATACATTTATATATTGATAGCTCAAATTTTCGACCCAAACCGATGAAAAAGCTTTCGCTATCTCTGAATACCCTTTATGTAAAATTTCAAATATTTAGACCAGAAATTGTCTGAATAATTTGTTAGAGACTGCAGAGGTCAAATTTTTTTAACTTTGACCCCTATTATGACCCCTTAATATTTATTGTTTTGGGCTCAAATCAAGTTATTAAGTTAGATCCATGTCCAAGGAACCTACATCTAAATTTTCAATTGTTTATACTCAAAATTGGTGGAAGAGTTTGGTAGAGTTCTCAAAGGTCAAATCATTGAACTTTGACCCCTTAACAGCCAAATTTCTGACAGAAAATGGATTACAAAGATTTTCCCAAATCTCAATACCCTGTATATCAAATTTCGAGTCTGTAGACTGAAAATTGACAGAGTTATTGCATAGGGAAATGCACACAAACACACACACAGACACTTTCACTTTTAAAGATATATAGATTTATTTTTTATGATGTTCATAGTGGGCATCATCATGTTTAGAAAATTCTGATGATCTAAAAGATAATGTATTTTATATCTGTGCTCTGAATAATTACATGATTTTGTTTATACTTACAATTAGAGTCATGTTTTCATTGTAACACTTATTTGTTTCATGTTATAATATTAAAGTACAGAATATTATCATCATGCGGTACTGTTGAAAAGAACTCTTCAATATATGTATATATCTTGGGTTGAGCATCTTGGGGAGTGAAATAACAAACAGAGGCTAGCATATATAGTAATGCTCTTTGTGCAAACAAATGGAGCTTAGGCGTTTGGACAATGTATACATATACTCACGCACACATGCATATATATATATATACACATCATACAAATATATGTAGAGACTTGATTCCAAATAATTCTCATATGTTATATCTCCCCTCTTTGGTTTTCATACATAAAGTAAATTCCACCGTGTATAAAGCTTATTTGAAACTGGAGATATTCATAATTGTATCCTATTTCCAAAAGAGGGGAGATATAACATATGAGAAATATTTGGAATCAAGTCTCCCCTTGCTGTTATTTCAGATCATTTGAAACCATAGCAGCAAGTTGTAGTCTCCCCTCCATCAAGGCCCGAGGTTTTGGGGAAATATATACAAGGTGACCCCCAAAAAAACGGGCCCCAACTCTAATTAGGGCCCGTTTCTTAGTGTTTTGTCCGAATGAAATGAAACTTTGGTCATAACAAGTTTATTATACTCAAAACATCACATCAAAACACTAGGGTCTTTGGCCTTTTTTCTCCGTTTTAGATGACCGCCATTTAGGTTCGTGCATTTCTTGAGGTGCAGCACGAAGTTGTCCATGACGTTCTTACAGACCGAATTGGTAATGGCTCTCATCTCCTCTCTGATGGCTTCCTTGATGGTTCTGGGTTTCCCTGCGTAGACTCTGTCCTTAAGATAGGCCCAAAGAAAAAAATCTGGGGGGGCTTAGGTGCGGGCTATGGGGTGTCCACTCAAAATTAGTCTTGAGACTGATCACTCGGCCTCCGAAGTTCTCTTTCAGCCAATCTTGGGACAGGTTTGAGGTGTGAGAACTTGCTCCGTCTTGCTGGAACCAGAACTTGCATATATATATATATATATATATATATATATATATACAAGCACTCGTCATTGATTGGGTTAAAAAAGAGCCTTCAAAAAATGTATTCTGATTATAAAAATATGAAAAGTTTTAAAAAAGGGTGTAAAGAGATAGCTTCAAACTTTTGTGGTATCAAAACCAAAACAACCTCCTCAAACAAACAATAGGGGGCAGTAGTAGGAATCTTTATTGATACAAGTGTATGAACATTAATTAGGGTTCCCCATTATAAGTGACCCCCATGGGGCCCCCAACTCTGTTGGTGTGAGTAAATGATGTAACCCATAAAACCACCCCTTTCCATGGTGGGGTTATCATGGCAAGTTCGGTAGCTCTACATCAAATAGTGTGAGTGTGCATAGAGTTCCCATTTATAAGTGACACCCCTGGTGCCCCCACTCTGTTGGTGAGGGTGAGCGGTGTAACCTGACAAAACCTCCCCTCACTCTATGATGGGTAATCCTGCCATATTTGATAACTCTATGAGTGTAAATGAAATGATCTGTGCATGCACAGGGTTTCCAGTTACTCCCCCCCCCTCTTCTGAGGCCCCCTATATTTTATTCTGAACAAATGTATCAAAAACAATTGAAAATTGCATTTTTATGATGATGGAATTTATTCATGACCTGAAAGTTTCATCTCTCCATTGCAGTATGAGACTCTAAGAAAGCAACCTCTATCATGGACGTGTGTCAGAAGCCGAGACATGTCATGGAATTCCTGGAAAATGTGTATTGAGGATGGAGATGACTATGTAGAAAAATAAATTCTGGAGCATAAAATGTTGCTCGTTTTAATTGTCTTACTCCTGTTTTCACAGTTCAGTCATTGTAACAATGCAATATATTTAAGCATATTTTATGACCAGGCATATTAGTCTATTATATAAAGGGCAAATGTCTATTTGTAGGTTCATCTAGAACTTGAAAAGTACACAACAAACACCCACAATTCCATTCAGGTGGAATAAAAAATAGGAGGCATTACTTTTGGAACACTCCTCATATAATAAGAGAGAAAGAGAGAGAGGGAGAGAGAGAGAGAGAGAGAGAGAGAGAGCTTATAGATATTTTAATAACCTCTTGAAATGTTTCCTTAATGACTTGTTGACTTTTTCAAAATCAACTGAAAATTAAACAAAAATTTTATTTTCTTTTTCAGATCAGTACAGTTCCCATTATTCTCTTGCTCATATATCGCAAACAGACTTAAACACATTCATGAAACCGACAAAACAAAGATTTTCATGTCCTGTAGACAACCGAATGTCTCCCAGATGCTTAATGAAGCCAACCCCAGGAAACCCTACTGGTAGCCCGAAACTTACCCCAGAAGGTCGACAATGGACAGGCTTAAAACCTTCCAAACCATGGACCCTACCCGAAAGCAGGCGACCCGCTTTTGACTTTCCGCCATTGCCAGCAGGTACAGTCTCTCATGTCGACAACCCAAGGAAACTAGAAAACATGGTGCAATTGCCATCCTCAAAATACTATGTTTTGGAGTCAAACCGGGAACATTCTCCAACGAAAACGAATTCCGACTCTTCTGGAGATGGAGAATGTTCCGTTCATTTACCTCCACCAAAGTATTATGTCCTCGAACCCAATTCAGACAGCCCTCAATCAATGCAGAGAATTAACAATGCAGAAAAAGTAGAACATTCTGTCCCGATACCTTTACCAAAATATTATGTTCTTGAACCGGATGTATAATACCAAGTAAATGCAAAAAAAAAAAAAATTATGATTATATGCAGCGTGATATAAAATCAGTTGTTTTCAATTGGAATGGTTATTATGCAATCTTCAGTGCAGAATGTATACATTCAGCTTTTCGCTTGTGAAAAGCAAAATTTGTGATTTCAACTGAACATAGCAAAATTTACATTCCAAAGTTGGTAAATAATCCATTACAAAAAACAAAAAATCGTATTTGGACAAGAAAATAAGTGGATACAAAAAAAAAAAGAAGAAATTTCAAACAAATTTGTTTTTTTTGGGAATCAAGATAAATGTAGATATGTTTTTTTTTTTGTTTTTTAGATGAAGCAAAAAGAAAGCAAACAAGTCCCTCCTTCAATAAAAATCTGCAGTATAATTTGAGAAAGTAAACAAAAGGGAAAAAAAAGATAGACTTTGAGAATGTCTTTTCTTTCATATACAAAAAAGCAAAATAAATTTGGGATGTGTGTATATACTTCTCCAAAAAAGAAAACAAAATCAAAGCAAATGTCCATATGTAAAAGTGGCCCTTCCTTCATCTGAAAAGCATGATAAAGCTCTAGAAAAAAGTCCCTTTTTTATGAACTCTGTTTTAAAATGGAAAAAACATATTTTAAGAGAGAAAATTATAAAAACAATTCTTCTGATACAAACACCAAAATAATTAAAATGCTAAAGAAAAAGCAGTTGCAGTAAAGTTTAAAAAATCATTTATATGGTAGACAAAAATGGCTGGAAAAGGTTTTATTTAGTTCATCTAATGGTTCACCAAAATTGGTTATCATCTTCACACATGTAACGTGTTTAGCAACAAAAGTTATTATTACTGTAAAGACATTACATTAGAAATGAATATGGTAAAATTAGTGAGAGAAAAAACAAAAGAAAATAAGGTGCTTGTGCAGTATAATGAAATTTCAAATAAACGCATTTTAGTATTCTTCTTTTTTTTTTGCTGGGTGTTATCCTCATAGTTGTTGTTGTTGTTGTTGCACCACGTTTCGGCCAACTCATCCTCTGACCTTTAGGTGGTTAACCACGATGGGATAGGATTGCTGAATCTTATAACTGTATCAACAGTTCCATATAAGGAAAAAAAAAATGAATTCACAAAAAAATGAATACAGACACAAAAAAATAAACACACACACAAAAAAAATAAATACACAAATTATGAAGCCTCATTTCAAAGGATTTAAAATAAATAAATAAATAATATAAAATGTATTTTAAGTAAAATCACTAACATATAGTTATGTGCCATGGCGAAATTAGTAAAACTTTAAAAAAATTACGGAAAATGACCGAGTAGAAAAAAAATTACTAGTAAAAGTAAAATTTATTGAACTATAATTTTATTATATTTGACAATGTTGAGTACTTCTCATAATCCAAGGGAGGTAACTGCAGTCTATGATTTTGAGAAAATAATTTTAATCAGGCATTTCAAAATAGAAAATGGCAGACGAATGATATCTTTTCTTTTTTTTAATAGTTCTAGCAGATCTTCTACTTAATCATTTTTTATAATTTTTACTGATTTCGACATGACATGTAAGTACAAAAGAGTTTTTTTTGTTTTTTTTTATCTGTTTTTGCATTCCTTTAAGATTCAATTATACTGCACAAGCAGAGAAAAGAAATTATATTGTTAATGCTTAATATATCCATCTTTTCTCTTTCTCCTTTGTTGAAACATTAATTTGCTGGCACATCAATCCTAATGTTGCATGTGTATACATTTTGTTGAACAACTTCCTTGTTTGTTGAATTTCTTTTCTAAAAAAGTTAACAACTTCAATATTCATATATTTATTCACTTTAACGTGCTCCCAATCTGTTATTTTTATTTTCCCCATTTTCTTCTTTTT
Organism: Euprymna scolopes; assembly: GCF_053919585.1. NCBI lineage: Eukaryota > Metazoa > Mollusca > Cephalopoda > Sepiida > Sepiolidae > Euprymna > Euprymna scolopes. Next base: position 10,942,419 of record NC_136502.1, on the reverse strand, counting down.
TTATTTTTTGCTGTCCTCACTAATTTTAGTACATTCATTTTTAATATTATTACCTCATTGATACAAGTCTCCTCTTAATATTATGTTAGATGGATTGAATAGACCTCATTTCGCATAAGATTTTTCATTATCAGCCATTATGTACATCATGATATCAGACTGTTGTGGCCTTGCAGGTCAGTCATAATCAAGATAACCACAGTGGTATAATTAAAAAGTGTATTAATAAAAGTATGTCACAGAAGTGCACGTCATGATTCTGCGGCCATAAATTCCACAAATCGCTTCCATGACATTTTGATGTAACTGTATTGTCTCTAAGTCCATTTATTTCTAAAATGGGTAGATCGGCTTATTCTTTAACATAGATGTTTCCCCGATTTTCTGCGCACACACACACACACACACACACACACACACACACACACACACACACACACACACACACTATGTAAAAGCTAGACCTACTTTGAAATGAAGGTAAAGAACAGAACAATTTAATCCTTCAGAAGACAGAAATAGAAATTAGGATGAGCATATTCAAATGGATCAACGAGATGAAGAATTCTGGACAAGAGAAGGTAACACTGAACAGCCCAAACTCTGTCTTTTAGTATCAGATATGTGTCGTGATATTGGAGAAAACTAAACTCGACCATAAAGCTGAAACAACAACCAATTAATGATATATATTGACTGACTGATCTCATCATCATTATCTATTAACAATAGGATTTATAATTCAGGTAAGTTGCAATTTCTTTTATTAATATACTAGCTGGGCTATCCGGCATTGTAAGTGTAACATATTTGTATTAAATTTTCTATCCCTCTACCTCTTTCTATCTTTCCCTCTTCCTCACTCCCATTTTCCCTTCCCTATCCCCAAACCTTAACTCTTTCTCCTCTGCTCAGCCAATTCCTCTCTAGCTGAACACACACACACACACACACACACACACACACACACACACACACACACACACACACACACACAACTCTCCTTTATATAATAGATTTGAATTTTGTTAGTATTAGGTTTCAGTTTGTATTACTTCTATATCACTCATGACAATGATGATGATAGCTTGGATTGATTCAAGAAACACGTGTAATAATTCCTTGTGAAATGAATCTACATTTATTTTCAAAATTAGTACATAATAATATTGAAAGCCGCCCCCCTCCTCTGATGAAAGTTGGCCCATAGAGAATGAATATTTTTTTTCTAAATTTTAGATATTATGCATTCGGGGCAATGCTGATTAAGACAATACGAACTTTGTGGGTTTTCATTTTGTAGGTTTGGATTTTTAACTGTACACACAAACATACACACAGAAACATGATACAGTACATAAAAAGCTCAAGAGATGTGACAATCGAAATGGTGAGGGACCACCGTGAACGTCTATCCCAAAAAACCTCAATCACAAAGCTTGCTAAAAACTTTGGGGGTGTCATACTGGAAAATTTGGCTGAGGTATATGATGAACCAGCAACACAGATTGCAAGAAAGAAAAGAAAGAAATACATGGAAATTAAGATAGACACAAGAAACCAAGAATGGGGACAACATAAAAGAGCAGGAAAATTCCTGGAGGAGCTGAGCCAGGAATATATAGACAGAGATGCTTCACTTCAATGGCTCAAGAGTGGGAGACTTCCATTTAACGAGAAAAGACTCATTGTAGCCAGTCAAGATCAGGGCTTACTCACAAATGGATGAAAAAGTATGGCTACAAGCAAATGGCCAGTGCAGGTTTTGCCACACAGCAATTGAGAACCCAAGCCACCTAATATCTGGATGCCCAATCTTATCAGATCGCCTTTACACTGTCCGCTACAACAAAGTATGTAAATACCTCCATTGGAAGATCTGGTGTTTGAAAAAAATAAAAATTATACCGGTTGTGATAAGAGCAACTGGCCTAATAAAAAAGAATCTTCAGAAATACTTGGAAACAATCTCTGGAACGAAATACAGATATCAGCCATAAAGGAAACAACATCTATTCTTAAAAGAGCCCTCGGATATAAATTTAAATCTAACAGAATCAAGTGTTAGCTCAAGGAGGGAGCCCCTTGATTTCTTAAAACTAACTAAAGTAAAATAAGAAACAAAAGGAAACGTTTGTCCTTTATATAATAGATAATGCTTTAATTCAAGAAGCATTAAATCAATTTTCCTTTTGATTAAGAAAGTCGACTATAAACAGATGATTGTTATCAAGGTGTAGTATCTGTTTAGTCTTCATTCAATGAAAGAAATATCTTCCTAGACTGCAACAATTTAAATTTTTGTCCTGATCCAGAGCAAACTTTTTATGAATTTTTCCACCTTAAAATTTGACTGTATCTCAAAATTTACCCTCATGAGCAGGCAAATAAATAAATAAATATATTATAAAAAGACATAGGCTAGGATCAAAATATAATACCTGTTCTCCCAGGCATCACCTCTTGAAATGAAGTTATTGTCTGCCATCTGAGGTACCATCATTCATGATGGAGTACGAATAGAACTATGCAAGTATTTTGTCCCAAGTCACAAGTGTGCCTTTTTAAAGAGTTGGCTTTTCTACATTCAAACTCATGATCGACTTTGGCCTTGTGGGCTGATATCTAAGGAGATAGTATAAAAAAATGAATTTCAAATCTAGAATCTGACTGTAGAATCTTGTATTTAAATTAAAACAAACAAAAATCACATTAAAAAGCAAAATTATTTTCAAAATTATTTGATGATGAAATTTAACAATTTTTCATTAAAACTCTTCATATATTGTCTGACTTTCAAATTTTGCCACACTGATGAGTTGTAGAGATGATGAAACATGCGGATGCGTATACACACACACACACACACACATACACACACACACACATAAAACATTCCAACTTACTTCTGGTCGTCGAATACTCTTTGATTGTTTACTCCATATGCACGCTTATTTGGCATTTATAGGCACTTAATTCTCTTAAATTCTTGTGTTAATTGCCGGTGCCTTTAATGTAAGATACTAGCTTCTGAAGTCAAGGGTGGTTTTGTAACTGACTTTGAATCTTCCAACCAGCAGTTACTATCACTTTCTACACTGATGATTGCATACGCATGTAACACTAATGGCTGTAGACATAAAAATAATTGCTAATATTTATCAAAATATTATATGATGAAAATTATGGAAATAATATTCTAATATGATAGGAGAAAGAATAAGAATATTCATCAAAGTTTCCTTTTTATTTGAAGACTTCCTTGGGATAATTAATTTGAAGAAATAAAATACAAGTATAATATTTGGAAATATTTAATTTTCACATGGGAAACTAAATATTTTGAAATATTGTAGTACTGATAGTTTCATTTAGCTCAGTTTGTAGAGCACCGAATTCCAACCACTGGTTTCTAAGTCTAGCCACACCGAGGAGTCATAAAAATACTGAAACATATGTAGACAAATATATTTAATATATTTTATGTATGCAGTGCAAATGTGGTCTCCCAAATCTATTAAGTAGGGGTTTCATTGGGGGACTACAAAATAATTATTTTTATCTTTATCATTAAAACCCCAAGAATTATCAAATTTTAATGAAATTTGGAAATATTTACACACAAACACATAAACGTCGATAGCCACGGATATGTCATGTGACTCGTGTTTATGTAAAACATGAACTGGTGAACTACATGAAACTGGAACAAAATAAATACATATGGGTTAAGATTACTGCAAGATATTTTAATACTCTTTGCGTCTTGATTCAATGTAGACTTATTCTTTGGGTTTTTTTTTTTTGTTGTTTTTTTTAATAGTTACATTGTTGTCAATAATTCGCCAGGACTACATTTTTTTTCGTAATGTTTTCAGTCTGTTTTTAAGTTTAATAAACCTTAATAAAAAGTAGTAAAAATAAAGAAACTAAACTTTGTTGCATTCATTAAAAAAGAAAAAAGTAGTTGCATCTTTCTTTTCATTATATAAAGAAATGAAATGTGACAATAGTTGCAGAGGAATTATAGTTTTTATTAAAGAAAACTGCAACTTGATACACAGACGTCCATAGAAACAAGTTGTCGCGCCAAATAATAATGCAAGGGAGCTAACTCTGTTAAGAACGTCATTCAAGGAAAACCATTGCAATGTATTACTTTAAATTTAGTATGCGTTTACGAAAAAAGTATTTTCTAAGAAATTTTTATAAAATATTCTCTTAGCTCTTTGACTATCATGCGGCTTTTATATAATGTTTGACTAAAATTAAAGGTGGCAAATTTGTGTTTTGTTTTTTTGCGTTTATTTATTTTCGTTTTCGACAAATAAAAATTGTTGTTGAAAGTGTTTAAAAACTAGTTCAATCGTTGTTTAATTGTACTTTATAAAAATAAGAAAACGTTCTAAATTATTGATAAAAAGGAAAAAATGAAAAGCCTTAAATTATTTAAAAAAAAAAAAAATGGGGTCAATGTAATTATTAATTAGTTTATTTTACGAAGTTAATTATCCAGGGGAGATAACTGCGATATATTTCTCGGATATAAAAAGGAACACGGTTTGAGAGATGTGTGTGTGCATGTGTGTGTTTTCCTAATAAAAATGTACAAATAATTTCAATAAAATCATACTTTTTTTTTTTATTTAATCGAAAATAAATGCCTTGTGATAGATACATTTTTACCTTGAGTCAAAGTTGATATGAAGTTACCTTGATTTAATGTAATGCTTTATATTTCTACTTGGTTGTGGCCACAGAATTGAAGAATGTTCTCGGTTACTGAAGGAGAAATCCTTCTAGACTGAAGCAATTTAAATTTTTGTTCCAATCCAGTGTCCTATTTTGGAGGAGTTGGATTTTCCTCACATTAAAAACCGACCTTGTGTCCAACTCTGCCTCTGTGATGTAGGCAAGAAAATAGGAAGAAGATAAAAGAATGCTAGACAACTCATAATGATGGTTGGGTGATGAACGACAACATTTGTAAACCTGGATGTGTCAAGTTTGAATCCAGTTCATTCCACGGAAACATTTTCATCAAACCCACACTTGATCTTGTGTGTAATCTCTAAAAAAATAAAAATTGAAAGTCGATCTTGGGTTTATGTTCATCAGCCTCATAACTCATTTCCCTTATTTTGTCCTTTAGTCCTCATATTCCTTGAGTACTGTTTCCAGGTACACTGTGGTGTTGATTTTCAAACTGACGGCAAAGATATGTGTTGGCATGATGTGGCCCTTACTTGAGACCACACCAAAGACCATAACCGTGGTCAGAAACTTTGTTTTCATCATCCTTAGCATGTCCTTGATATTCGTGGCAATCCACTATGCATTTTGATGGTGCTGGCAATGGTCCTGTTGTCATAACTTGGATCGTTAGAGAGAATGAGTTGTACAGTGGCGTATCTCCAATCTCGCTCATTGAACATTGTGTCACTTTCAGACATGACAGAAAAGTCCTATCACTCTTGGCAACTAATCACAACTGGCCAACTAATAGCTGATCTGCAACAAAAAAAGGCAGGCTCGAACCCATACCACAAAGGAGGAAAAGAACAGGAAAAAAACCTGACGTATTTGCTGTTACCACCATCACCAAACCGGAAGTGACTTATGTTTAAATTAATGCTAGACAATCGAAAGTAGAGGATGACTTTCAAAAATATCGGCGAAAAAAGCGACCCCCCCCTGTTGAAAAGTGCCCAGTTGAAGGTGAAGATATTAATGTTTTTAGCCAATTTTTCGATATTTGTCGTCTGAGAGGTCGAACTTCAAAACGATACTGATCTTGGTAAAATCCGTCGCCTCTGTTGAAAGTTTTAGGCAGACATGCAAACATACATACATACATTTATATATTGGTAACTAAAAATTTTCAACCTAAACCGATTAAAAAGCTTGCCCTATCTCTGAATACACTTTATGTCAAATTTCAAATGTTTAGACCAGAAATTGTCTGAGTAATTTGGTAGAGACCGCAGAGGTCAATTTTTTTAAACTTTGACCCCTATTATGCCCCCTTAACATTTATTGTTTTGGGCTCAAATCAAGTTATTAAGTTAGATCCATGTCCAAGGAATCTATATTTAAAATTTCAAGTGTTAGACCCAAAATTGGCAGAGGAGTTTGGAAGAGTTCTCAAAGGTCAAATCATACTCCCTTAACAGCCAAATTTCTGGCTGAAAACCGATCGCAAAGATTTTCCCAAATCTCAGTACCCTGTATATCAAATTTTGAGTCTATAGACTGAAAATTGACAGAGTTATTGCGTAGGGAAATGTACACAGACACATTCACTTATATATATATATATATATATATATATATATATATATATATATATAGGTAGATTAGTTTATGGAAAATAAAATTATTAAATTTAAAATTTATGGAAAATAGCATTATTAAATTTATGGAAAATATACATGTTCCATTATTAAAAAATTAAACAAAAAACATTATTATTTTTGCTAGGTATAAACATTAATTCTCATCAGTTAAACATGATCAGCACACGTATTATGCATCCATTGCCTTTATATTCGGCATGCCGCTTCCCTTGCATAATTTAAGGATAGATAGTTTTTTAAACTCTAAAAATTAAATTCTCCAAATGTTTATCTTAACTTATAAAACGTTTCTTCCGGTACAAAAAAAAAAAAAAAAAAAAAAAAAATCAAATTAATTTTAAGTTAAATTTGAGTTGTCTCCCTTAGATTAACATCACCCTTCCGTCAGGGTTCAGCTTTTAAAAATGGTAGTTATTAGTTACCTGACATTTTGTATTGTAGACAACAAAACGAAAACGTGGTCAAAAAGACAAATATATGACAAATATTACTTAAGGCACTCTTCTACCTACCTGGATAAGTTTTTGGTGTCTTAGATTATTTCAAAACATTTATTTACTTTGAAACACAAGTAATGCTAAGTATTAGAATAAGAAAAAGATAGTGACGATCATCTTTGGAATCTCGATAATACCCCAAAACTCGAAAATTAAACAAAATAATTGTAGAAACTCATCGAATAGTATGCAATAAACGCCCTGTTCATAGAAGGATCCAATCAAAACAGGAAGTATGCCCTGTATTTAATAATTCAGGTGATAAGTCATCTTTAGGGAATGCTTTTAGGGTTTCACAACCTAATAAAATAAATAATTCCATACAAGCTTCTGAAATGACGAACGCAACAACTTTATAAAATGTAACACAGAAAAGGTTTATTAAAGAGAATATGATATGTTCCTGGTCAAAAGCTGGACTCCGGCTACCATTAGAAATCACCGAGGTGGAGAGAGAGAAGAAAAGGGAGGTCCGTTCTGTTTGGTGGCTCTCTCAGTAAGGACGAGTTGTTCTTCTTCAAACCAGATGCTGGCCGAATTCCTTAGGGGATAGGAAGGATCAATGCGCCGTACTCCTGATTGGTCAGTATGTGGCCAAATAGCACAGGGGAGAGGCATTGATTTGAGAAAGAAAAAAGTTCCATTTGTTTCTGCTACAAATTCTTTCCCATCAATGTTTAGTTTATTTAGCATTTTGAATAAGTTTCCATGTCTTTATAAAATGCTATTGAGGAGAACAGATATCTTATGAATGCCTATTTTATCAAGTGTTTCATACGTTTCCACTGATATAGAGTCTGGTTAAATAGTCTTTCCTTTGTTCATATCTATGATGGCATTTTCCATATATTGTACCTCTTTTTAATGACCATTTACCATTTTATCCTATTCCTTCATTCTCATTTCATATTTAAACGTCATCAAGGCAGATTCTTCTATATTTAAAAAAGAAAAAAGTTCCATTTGTTTCTGCTACACATCTCCCTCTCAGTACAGACCAATAAGTCTCCTGTGTGTCATGAGTAAGCTGCTGGAATCCATATTAAATAGAGAAGTAGTCAACCACCTCAGCAGAAATAACCTTCTTAGTGACATGCAATATGGTTTCCATTCTGCTAGATCTACAGCAGATGTGCTAACGGTTATATCTCATAGGATTAGTGAATCTCTCAACAAAGGCTTCCTTTCTAGGGCAATTGCTCTTGACATATCAAAGGCCTTCGATAAGGTATGGCATAAAGGCCTACTTCATAAGATTTCCAGCTACGATATAACTGGAAATGTTTTCTGAATTATTAAATCATTTCTCCCTGATAGGCTCATAAGAGTAGTGGTTGATGGGCAGAAATCAGAGGCCCACAGTATTAATGCTGGAGTCCCTTGGGGGTCCATCCTGGGCCCAACTCTCTTCCTGATCTACATCAATGATCTCCCAAAACCCATACTTAAATCATTCGTTGACATCTATGCTGATGACATGACCATCTATGGCAACACATCAAAGGCCGTAAATGACAAAGTTTTCTCTGATTTTCTTTCCTCTGATCTTGAGCGCGTGGTACAATGGGGGAAGAGGTGGCTGGTTACTTTTAATGCATCCAAAACCAAGCTCCTATCTTTACATTATCAACGCTCTGATCCCCATCTGGTATCAATTGAAATGGATGGCTCTCTTCTTGGGGAGGCTCCATGTTTTGACATGTTTCTGGGTTTGACCTTTACTCCTGATCTTAAATGGAACACGTACATCAAGTCTGTTGCCAAGGTCGCTGGGAAGATGGTGGGATCCTTCTACTGATGCAATTCTCTATCTGTATAAAAGCCAAGCACGTCCAAGGATGGAGTACTGCTGCCACATCTGGGCAGGAGTTGCTAAAAACAGCTTATCCTGCCTTGACAAAGTACAAAATAGACTTTGTGGCTTAGTGGGGGAATGCCCTTTTCTCTTCCCTGCAACCTCTCTCCCACAGAAGAGACGTTGCGAGCCTTCAATAATATACAGCCTTCAAACAAGATGTTGTGTGTTTGTGTTTCATAACTTGAAAAAATATGCATCAAATTTTTTTTTTTTCATATTAATCGAATGTTTATTAAAATCAAAAATAAAATAAGGGAAAACCAAAACGAATTCGTAAAACTTGCATTTAAAACAAGTTGTAAACATGACTTCATTTGAATTATTTTTCTCTAAGTCTTCCACTTTGAAATATGTCCTCACCCAAGCAACACTGGGTAAATACAGTTAGTAAGCTATAATATTATACAATTCTCCAAATGTATTATTATTCAGCGGACTACTGTTCTCATCTTGAGTGTGATTTTCACAACGTTTTGGTCGATATAACCTTTGACCTTCTTCAGGTGTATCTTGTCGAACTCGGGAATGTTTCTGTTGAACTCGGGAATCTGGGCAGAATTTTGTGCGGAACCCAAACACCAAAGTGTACCTGGATGTATTAAAGAGGATGGTGATGCCCTGTTGCAATCAGGTGGCCGCTGGCAGACCCTGGATGTGGCAATAGGACTCAGCACCAATCAAGAAATCCAAAGAGACCTAGGCTTGGCTTCAGAAGGAGTGCTACGACTTTGTACCTTCCTCTCACTAGTTCCTTCCTTCCCCAACCTGAATCCACCGGACTACTTCGTTTGGTCATACATCAAGAACATCACCAACATGACCTCCTATAACACCAAAGCCAGCTTGATTGCCACCATCCACCGAGTATTCGCCGAGCTCCTGCCAGCGCTTGTGTAAAAGGTATGCTCCCGTTCCGGACCCATATCGAGGCGATGATTGAAGCTGAAGGCAGTTACATTCAATAGATATCAGCTCCACTACATAATCAAGTTACCTGAATTGATTTGTTCAATAAAAGTTTTTAAATAAAGCTGTAGTATTATTTTCTTTAAGGCGACAAATTTATCGTACCACCCTGTAAAAAGTACTATTTATAAAATCCAGCGATTATATCAAAAAAATGTAAGGGCAAATAACTCTGTGCAAATTATCACAATGAGAAATTACCTTGAGTTGATCACAGAGTACTTTTTGGTATAGTATTGTCATGTTTTTCAATAACTATTACAACTATTACTGAGGAATGAAGAAGTAGGGGTGATGTCATAAGAAGTAGGTTTTGGTTTTACTTTCGACAACTTCATAACTCTCACTTCCCTTATTTTGTCTTTTAGTCCTTGCATTCTATGAGCAAAGTTTCTGACAAAAGGGGAAAACGCTGTTTTCTGGATCAAAATCTTTCCATCTAACACTTATCGTTGATTAGTCTTTAATTTTGTAGTAATTTTCGTTTTGGCTCTTTACATCAAGTGGCTACATGCCTTATCTGCAGCAATTTTCTATAGAGTAGAAAAGAAGAATTTATTCATATTTGTGCTACAAAAAATCAGAACAACATTGGTACCGTAGGTTTCAAATCCAAACAAAAGGGACCGTGGTTATTTATGTCGGCTTAATTCAGCTTCTATTTAAATAAAGACAGATATAAAAAGAAGCTGAAGAGAATCCAATATAGGCAACCAGATATTGCTCTCCTTATTTTGGATTTGAAACTGACAGTACCGATGTTGTTCTGATCTTCTGTAACAAATGTATAAATAAATATTATGCTCTTATTTTGTTAAATTTACTTAATAATCGAGCACTCTGATGGGATTTTCTTTCACTAATCTTACATAAGAAGAAAAATATAGATGATAAAATTGGTAAACAGAGTTCAACTCTGTCATATCAATAGCACTGAAAAAGGTTCATACCTATAGTCTGCCTTTCCCACTTATCGGTAAAATAATAGACTGCAGGAAGTTGTCTTATATTATCAAAGAAATAAAAAGATAACATCCTAGAGTGGATAGGCTCAACACTGAGTGCAAATTATGTAGAGAATTGGTGGTCAGATTGATGTTGGTTTTAAGATTTTGTAAGAAATGAATTTGATCCTTATTTAAGAATATCTAGAATAAAGACATAAATATAAAACAGATGTTATTATAAACATTATAAAAAATAGAATAAGAATAAAACAAGTCACGCATGTGGGGGTTCTCCCCCCATGAGTGAAAAATTTTGCAAAATCTATTCTGGAAAAAATTTGCTTTCACCATAAATTTTTGCGCAAATGTTTTTAGAAAATCCGTAGAATGGTTATTAAGAAAAGTGTGAACGACAAACGAACAGACCATTTTGGGGGGCAATTTTACCTTGCGATGCCCCCTAGGAAGGTAACCAGAGTTATCCCAGAAAATCCGTTTTGGCAAAAATTTACTTTCACCATGACTAATGTTTGTGCAAAATTTAAAAAAAACAAACTTATTTTTCAGTGACGAAAATTTCAATAATAATAATATTGAATATTAACACAAGCCTTACACCATTAAGTTTAAACTTAATATTATTAATATTAATAGATTCTGAAACAAAATAAAATCAATTCAGTTCCTTTTCAATTTCTGCAAAACTGCTCAAGTGTAACATACTTCATGTTTATATGCATGTAAACATGCCCATCCTCGGGAGCTACACGTATGCAGGCATAGTCACAAGGAAATCAAGATAAGGAATAAATCCACTCACTTTTTTCTATTGAAACAACAGACATTTATTTCCAATTAATTTGTAAAATAATGCCTTGCTGTTCAAACCTGTGTAACATGTCTGTTTGTATTATTGTTCTGTACACACATTCTTTTTTTTTTATAATCTTTTTCTGCCGTATTCGGTTTCAAAACAGAATACGACAGCATAGAAAGTTGACATACATTTGTTACCTCTTGAAAATGGGAGTTACCCCCAAAATATTTGAGGAATATACCATCTACAGTCAGGTAAATAAAAATATTTATTGGGAACTATTGAACCCTTTGAATTATTTATCATTATTTATTTATCTATTCCAACAACTGAATAATTCCTGCATTGACAAGCCTTCAGACATACCTTTTATATATATATATATATATATATATATATATATATATATATATATATATATATATATATATATAAAAGGTGAATTTGCATTGATTATTCCACCGTTATATGTTTATATATTACTTTAGTTTGTGTTGATTTGTTACACTTCTGCATTGTATTGCCTTCTTTAGATTTCCTTTATATGCACACTAAACAATGCTTCAAGCAAACTACATTAATCTCTTATCAAATATTACTTTTGTCTAAATATTTTGCTTTTTATTCATTTTTTTACAGATACATTGGATATTTTCACTCTGAATGGATGTTAGAATTGATTCTTGTCACATCAACGACAAAACTTATCAATAATGTATCAAAGGATACTTTAAACGTTGCCCAGTTTAATGGTATGTCGAGGTGTGTTGCAAAGACCTTACTCTATGAAGTGGACGAAGATATCAATTCGAGCATTCTCATACCAGGATGTCACATCCAGACATATCCGCACAAGGAAGCCCAGGTATATTCCGCCAATAAAAATACACTACCATTTTTACACACATTTTGAATTGATTTCAACATTTTCAGAAATGTTTCCTAATAATAAAAAAACTTTTTATAATTTGAGCAAAGATATCCTCTCATTTTAAGTAGTGTTCCCTTTCAGTTTGTTGAACTATTTTTTAAATTGTTTGTAAATATATTTTACACACACACACACACACACACACACACACACACACACACACACACACACACACACACACACACACACACCATCATCATCATCATCATCATCATCATTTAATAAACATTTAAATATTTTATTTAAATAAAATAATAAAAAATATGTCATGTCAAAAAAGACATAAATAACGAAAATAAAAAGGGAGATAACTTCTCTCTCTTCATAGGTTAGAGAATGAAGCGAAAATTAAAATACAAAAGTAAGCCACAGTTAAAAATGCTTATATATATATCGCTAAAAAATAACAACAGATCTTGTATATATATATATATATATATATATATATATATATATATATATATATATATATATATACTTTTTTTACCTTTAAAATTATATTAAAAAAAAATTATTTTATTTTTATATTTTTTATCATTCATTAGAAAACTATTTAGTCAGTAAGTTATTTTAATCACCTGCAATCGCGGCATCAACTTGCACACATGTTTGTATATATATATATATATATATATATATATATATATATATATATATATATATATATATATATATATACAAACATGTGTGCAAGTTGATGCCGCGATTAAAAAATAAATGGTGATCACTGTGTAAAAAAAAAATATATATATATATATATATTTTTTTTTTTTTACACAGTGATCACCACTTATCAAGGCCCGGAAGCCACTCAGGGATAAGGGTTATTGCAAGTACATTACGTTAGTGTGGAGATCTGATGAAGTGTTTACTTAAGGGGGCGGTTCATCAGGAACTTGTTAACGTTGGACTTGAAGACATCCAAGCTGTAGTCCGGTGGGAAGCAGGCAGACGGAACAGAGTTCCACAGGCGTGCATATATATATGAAAGAAAAAAACCTTAACACTAGATATCTAGGTTAAATAGCATACACAAAGGAACAGGTCAACCGCAGGTCAAATGGGCCTTTGTAAGTGCCTGCTCATTGGCTGATTAGGAAGGGTACGGTGGATACTAGAAAGCTGATTGGCTAATTAAAACTCAATAGACGGTGCTTATATAAAAACCGGAGACAACCACAAAATTCTCACATAAGCCTGAAGAATCCTAGAGTGGATGAAACATGGAATATTCAGTGTAGCTTAATCGCCATATATATTTTATAACTTACTAAATAGCTCTACCTACGTATTGAGCACTGTTGAAGTAAATACTTAAAGTTTGCACATAAATTTATACTTTCATATATTAATTTTATGTGAGTAAATTAAGTAGTTATATATATATATATATTTAATATTATAGTAAAAAAAATTATGTCAGCCCCTTTAAGAAACTCGTTTCTTATCGTTGAGCACTTTCAGTTGAATTAAGTCGGTCAATTTAGCTCTTATACATAGATCATCATACGATTAGATCACTGTGACTGTCATAAAGAACATTTAAAATTATAATGTTTAAATTCAATGTTATTTCTCGCGGTTAATGGTAACCGATTGGATACGGTCTTTGCTAATCGAGCCAGAGATGGCTCGTGCTGCCGGGTTTGAATCTGTCGACTGGTGTTAATTGTGACACTCTGCACTGAAGATTCCTGAAAGGATGAAACACTAGTTTCTGTAGGTATTTAATTATTATAGTAAATAATTATTATAGTAAATAATTATTATAGTAAAAATTATATATATATATATATATATATATATATATATATATATATATATATATATATATATATATATATATATATTTATATATTAAATGTGGGAGGTTAATAAATTTAATGAATTAGTATAAGTTCATTAACATATTCCAAGAAAACAACAAAAAACAGGCAAGAATAATGTATGATCTTTTCACAGCTGATATCGTGTTTATTTAGATATAATTTCTTAATCAGCACAATAGAACGGACAAGTGGGAGTGACACCAAAATAACAACAGAATTGACGCGGGTGGGGATTAGATTCAGTATTGAATCCATGTGCAACTTTTTTATTCAGGTCCCAGAGATAATTAAAATTTGTAGGAATAGGTTCAAGCTATATGCATACGATGGCTGGAGGGGGGGGGGTCTTTCTTTTTTTCTTCTCTCTCTCTCTCTCTCTCTCTCTCTCTCTCTCTCAATAGTACCCCCTTGCTTTGCTAATCCTCATGTTTTTTTGTACATAAGTGTGAGAATTCAAGGAGTGGTCAGAGTTATATGGGTAAACACTAGCACCTCTTCATCCCATTGGCTACAAGCTATTTCTCTGATAGCATCACCTATTGCAGGCAAACACATACATATCATTACACTGAGGAAGGTCACAGGAAGCGGCTGAAAATCCAGTGTTTTAAGACATTTTGCATCTATACATCAACAAATAAGAAGTTATAAAGAAACTTAAAAATATATAAACATTTATATAGTTTGAACATTACACACACACACACACACACACACACACGTAATTATAAATAAATAATAATTATTCTTTTATACCTGCAGATACTAGTGTTTAATGCTTATACAATCATCAGTGTAGAATGACAATTCCTGCTGTTTGGGAAATCTGAACCCAGCCACGAAGCTATCTTTGATTCCATTTGGTAAGTCTCTATCTCCGGGCCACCAAACAGTTGCCATGAGAATGAAACAAACTAATTACTAATAAATACTCAATTTGAGCATATCTCTCTCTCTCTCTCTCTCTCTCTATATATATATATATATATATATATATATATATATATATATATATATATATTGCGCACATCCTAAATTTTTCGGTCCACCTCCACAATTTTCTTTAGAATGCCAACTTTTATAGGTTTGTTTTACTATGCTGATTAAGAAAATCTCATTCAAATTATTGTGAAGACAAATACTTATAGAAATATAAAGACCTGTATTATGCACTGTAATTCACTGGCTGCCAGGTTTATATGCATGTGCGATAAACAAATCTACTTTTTTCCTACTGACACTACCACTTCTCATTTTTTTTTATATTTGCAGGTGGGTATGCTGACAACGATTATATTATATTATATTATTATATTATGGTTAAATTATTCCCTCCCCCCACCCACTCCCAGAAAAAAGGATTGTCTACACCAAAAGCCGTTCTTTACATGAGAATGTTGAGGGTGTCTGTTCTGAACGTTGTTTTTAAGATGGGAAGTTTCGTGGTGTTTATTCAGAAAGCAGTTCTTAACATAGGGAGTTTGGGATGTCTATTCTAAATGCCGTCCTTAACATGACAATACTCAAATAAGAGAAGTGAATAACGTTGTAATTGTTTTGTTTTACAGTTAAAAAAGACGACATAAAACTGGAATTTAATTTAATATTATTGATGGAAGAGTTGAAATAAGAGGAAGACTTGAACAACAAACAGAAACAGCTTAGACTGCTTCCACTGATTTCAATCACTCTAAACAATCCATATACAGTGAGAATCCCTAACTTCTAAAACTTCTGTTTTTACATTCCATTATTATTCTAATGGGCCATTTTTTGTAATTTTATTAATTCATACTGAATTACGCATTCCTTTAATTGCTTTTCTTTTTTAATTCAAACAGTACCTGCATGTTATCGTCTCAAACCAGCACTAGTCGCCAGTGAAAGCTAGATTATTTCATTTCAGCTATGGTCGCTAGTGTCCACAATTGTTCAGGAACGACAGTGGCCACCAACAACCGTAATTTTCTTTTTTGTGTGTGGGGGGACAAGCTTCCATGGGACAACACTGGTTAATGGCTCCTGCTAGTTGATTTATAATGTTAACGATAGTGGGAAGAAATTGTTTGAAGTAAAATTAAAAAATCAAAATTTAAGGAATAATTGATTTAAAAAATTAGAAGATGTCCAAATGGCAAAAGATAAAATAAATCAAGCTATAAAATAAGTCTATATGGCACAATCACATTGACACACCGGTTCTCACCAGATCACCAAAGTTAAGCAACGTTGAGCCTGGCCAGTACCAAATGGGTGACCATTTGGGAAGGCTAGATACTGTATGTACCTTCTAGGAAGGTTGGGCATGGGTCCAGCACCCTCACCCTGTAAAAAGAACTCCTCGCTATAAAAGTGTCTACAAAAGTTATAGATGGGTTATGCCCCTCCAGGGGCCCAAGGGCTATGGGGGGGGGGGGAGTAAAATAAGTCTAGGTAATTGATCTGGAGGTATTTACATATATATATATTATTCATTTCAGTATACCCTGCTCTACTTCGGTATTGAGCACTCTTTTATTAACCTTGTTAAACTTCATTGGTTACTTAACCTCCGGAAAAAAATAACCACAAAAAAAAAAAATATATATATATATATTATATATATATATATATATATATATATATATATATATATATAGTCATCCACATACAGTACTGTTTCGGCGGCTCAGTACTGTTACAGCAGCTCTAACCATCGGACCAAGAATCAGTGCCTGTAAATATTTCTCCTCAAATGCCTCTTAAATTAGCATTTGCCCGTCGCAAAGTGCTCGAACTGTCAATTTGTTTATATAAAATTATAGTGTGGACAAATTAGCAGTGTAGAAGAAGTAGATACAACATGAATTTTACTTTTAATGACAATGTTGAATTTCCATTGATACTTAGTTAAGTAAAGAAATATTTATTTTTTGTTAAAAAAAAAAAATAGGCAAAATTTTTGCAATACTTACTGATGCACATAAAATAATCAAATCAAGAAAAATAATTTGTGTTAGATTAAAACTAGCAGGCCGCCTGGCATTGCCCAGTCATAAAATACACAAAAATATTATATTTTAATTTATGCAGATTTCGGTAAATTTTTACGACGCGCCCCAGCATATTATAAACACCCCAACCTCCCCATGTTAAGAACAGCTTTCAGAATAAACACCCCCAAACTTAAAAGCCGTTCTTAACATGGGGAGGTTGGGGGGTATTCCGAAAGCCGTTCTTAACATGAGGTGGCTGGGGGTGTTCATACTACATTGGGACAGGTCGTGAATACCCAGATTTCTTATTTATTACTAGCAAGACATGTGTACTGGCGTTGCCCGGTAGAAGTATGCCCCCTACCCACCCATAAAAAAATCAGTTACTACGGTTGTTAGTGGGAGCCATTGCCAACCCAGTAAAATAGCAAGCACTGGCGTCTGTGGCCAAAATGAATGTACCGTGCGGAAGTAACAACATTAGTATCTATAAACCCATTCTTAACATGGTGATTTGGTTATGTGATGTGGTTATTCTATGCTTTCACTTAACGTGTCAAATAAAAGTATAGTAGTGTGGCTTATTAAATAGCAGGTGTTTCTGTCCGCCTGTAATGTATAATGAAAATGTTTAATTTTGCATATGCGCAAAACTAACAGCAGGAGTAATGTTTTTTTTTTTTAACTTACTCTGCCATGTTTTCAAATTTAGCCCCTTAGCAGCAATTTTTACCAGGTAAAAACCAAATCAAAAATGTGCCATAGGTTCAAATATATCAAATTTCAACTCTGCAGACTAAATATTCAGAGAGGAGTTTGGTCGACTTTTCTCACACACCAACAAGGTCACTTAATATTTCCATGCGCTAGAATGTTTTTAACTTAAATTCTATGTAATTTTATGCAGAATGTAGAAACTATGCATAAATAAAATTCAGCGTAATAGTGAAATGAAAATATCTAATAAAAAAACATAAAAATAAATAAGTAATTAATTAACACTCGATTTTTGAAGGAATATACAAATTAGTTAACTATGTAGTTGCTTGCATATTCATGACTGAGTATAATAAGAAGTTCATTTTAATAATTTTTAAATAAAAAGTAGGGTTTTCATATCAATGTCAGGGTGAGAAAAATCTCAACTTAATATATATACTAGCAGTTCAGTCCGGCTTTGCTTTGGCCCTATGCACTGTTCATAACTTTATGTGCATATGTATATATATATTAAAAAGTTTTACTCATGTCCAGGTAATCTACATCTAAAATTAAACCCAAAATTGACAGAAGAGTTTGGTAGAGTCAGCAAAGGTCAAATCTTTCAACTTCTTTCTTCTTTTTTTTTTTAGATTATATTTTTTACATAATTTTTATATGTAAGATCCTAATATTTTCCTTTCCTGAATGAATGTGTAACTTTCAGTGTAACATAATTTTTATATAATCTTGAAAAAATTTAAAAGCAGGAACACAGAAAAATAATTCAATTAAAAAATGCCAAAAATTATACAAATGTTCACAGTAAGAATGTATGGATGCATGGGTTGGTAAAAAAGGAAAACCTGCATTCCTTACCCCTCCTTCAATTACCTGACGTCATTTTCAGACAGCCTTTTCACTTTCTGACATTTTGGGCTTCCGTAGAATCAATGCTTAGATGACTTTATTTGTTTTGTTTTGTGCAAAGTCAAAATCTCTCGCTTTTGGGGGTTAATTAAGCTATTTTTTGTACAAAAAAGCGTTTTTTTTTTATTTGATTTAATATCTTAAGACTTTACTTGACTAATTATCTTTGAAATATACCCAGAAAACTAATATTTATCTTTCAAGAGATTTTTACAATGAATTTAACTTCAAAATTTAGTTGAACTTGTCAATTTCTGAATGTCGCTGAGAAAACATTTTTCATTATAACTTTCTTTTTTTTTCATGTGTATAAATATTTTTTTTTCCTTTTGGAAATTAAGTTTAGTTCAAATACAATCAAAAAGTAGTCGGAAGCCTACAAAAAAATTATGACCAACCGGCTTTCAAAACTAGATCCCCCTATCATTGTTCCAACATTATTGCCTGTACCTATTATTTGTCTATAGACAAGCTTGTTTAATCTTTTAAAGACTCATGAATATAGATTCAAATGACATATCTACTTACCAACTGGTTCGAACTTACAACACTGAGTCTTGTAAAACTAATGTCGTTAACCCCTTTGGCTAGCAAATAAAATGCACGATTGTGACGTATACACTCACATTAGTAATTACTAGGGCTGTGACAACAGCATATTCTTTTCTTTGTTTTGATTCTCAGATATATATCCATTGATATCTTATATGTTTCTATGTAGAGTGATGCTGTTGTCATAGCCCTAGTAATTACTAGGGCTGTAACAACAGCATATTCTTTTCATTGTTTTGACTCTTGAGTACATATCCGTTAATATCTTATATGTTTTTATATAGGCTGATGTGGTTCTTGGTTGATTGACTGTGTCTTACTGTGTCGGATGTATTCTTGAGTGTCAAAACAATGAAAAGAATATTCTGTTGTCACAGTCCTAGTAATTACACCGAAAGTGTTAAATAAGAGGAGGTAGTTATAGCGTTTCTTGTTTTTCTAAAATCAAACATAAATGTTCAAAAAACATTAGGACCTGAGACCGTGATGGCAAGTTAAATTTCACTAGAGTTTTGTGTTATTCATGCAAAAACTCATATTTTTAAACTAAGTTGTTTTTGTTTCCTGGTTTTAATTTTCAATCTTTTGACGTATATTACAGCTAAATTAGGTTGTTAAACAATATTTTTTTTTTTTTTAGAAATATAACTGTTAGGTTTGTTTGAGATTATTTTAATGATTATGAAAACAAGAAAAAGCAGAAAGAAAGCAATAATCGAGTTTGTATGAAAGTATTTTTCTAACATTATTATGCAAGAAATGTTACATTAGTGTTTCATATAATAGTGATTATATACCCTGGACAAATCATGTTTGTTATTATTTTCATGTTGAAATGTGATTATTAAAAGTTCAGTGGTTTAAGTATTAACCTGATTTTAATCTCTAATTTTTGGCTCACATAGATTGTTTAGTTTGGATCTTAAATTCACACAATAACTTTTTTTAACTGTCTTTTGTTGATAGCATTAATTTGTATCATTGAGTCAGGTCATTTGCAAGAACTATACTAACATTTAATTATGTTTTAGCAAAGGAAGAAAATGAAGGAAATATACAGGCATGCATATAAAATGGGAATAAACAAAATTGTAAGAACATCACCTGGAAGTAAAAAATAGGTGTATTTCTTTTGCTTTTATTTTGATATAATCAGTTCATACAACAAAAATAAATAATAATCCTTTTTTTTTTAATCTAAAGCATTTATAATTATCAAAACAAACAAACAAAACAAAAACAAATAACAGTTGTCTTATTTACAAACAATACTTCAAGTTAGCTGCTGCTAAGAAAACCTTGTACAAAACCCAACAAACAAAAACTCTCTGATAAAACTCCCAAAACAAAAAGTCTTCTGGCAAAAGCTACCAAATAAAAATTTCTTTATACAGTACACACAATGCTTTAAACAAACTGCTAAACCAATCGAATTAATGCCTCCGTTCAGTCTTGAAAGACAAAGGATACCCCCTGTATGGGCAGTTGTGCATGTAATTGTGAGGCATGAGTTGCGCAATCTCTAACCACACCTCTCCTGAATCGGCACTGTTTGAGTCCAGCGGCAAGGAGAAGTCCAGGACGACTGGAAACAATGCTGAGAGAATGAGAGATAAATGGAAGTCCCAAATGGTCAGCCTAAACCACTCATATATATATATATATATATATATATATATATATATATATATATATATAGATAGATAGATAGATAGATAGATAGATATATATATATTTACTAATAAGCCATCCACCATTGCCCGGTTGTAAAATACACGTAAATATGATATTTTGATTAATGCAAATTTCATATTTATTATTATACTAGCAGTACCTGCTAACCGGCGTTGCCTGGTAGAAGCGTGCTCCCCCTAAAAAAAATTAAAGTACGGTTGTTGTCGTTGTTGCTGCTGCTGCCCAACCCTCAACCTCATGTTATGAACGGCTTTAGGAATAGACACCCTCAACTCCTCATGGTAAGAACGTCTATCAGAATGCAGCAGGCAGCCTGGGTGGAGAGAGATAAAAAAAAAATTCATTTAACTGTTGAAGCTATGGTAATGTTGACTGGTTACTTACTGGCTTCCACGACTAAAAGTAGTTCGTCTTTAAGTTTTATCAAGAAGCAGAAATTTATTTACAAACGAAAACCTGGAATCCTATCTTAAGGAAATGAAACAAAACTTCTTTTGTGTCTTTATCATTTGTAATTTTTTTTATTAATTACTGCAGTACTTAGTTTCAATTATTTCACTTATCACCATAACAAAAAAAAAATATGTATTTATCACAAGGTGTAACCTTGTTTAAATGCTAAACTTCAAACCAAAAAAAAAAAAAAAATCAATCAGTTGCAGGAGGGGGGGGCGATCGTGAAATCCATAGGTTGCAATGCGGCCCTGATATCCTCTGCGCTACCATGATGGATTCGAAAAAAAGTTTTTTTTTATTTAAACCAAATAACGGGACGCGATAATGAAATGAGGTCAATCCATGACGATGATGTAATCTCACTCTCTGCTGTTACAATGATTTTATCTCTCTCTCTCTCTCTCTCTCTCTCTCTCACACACACACACACACACACACACACACACTTTTGCTCTCTCTTTCGTTTCGGTACAGTGTTCAAATTGAAACAAAACAGATATAACTATCGCACGAAGGTGTAACCACAATATCTACACAATCTGTATAAATCCCTGTAGTGTTTATGGGGATCGGTAGGAGGACTTCAGCAATAGGGAGAAAAATCGAGACTACTTCCTCTGTACGTTAATGTGATAGTGCTGGTGTAGCTCCTCGGAACAAATCTAGGATTTTATTTGAACACCTGGATGTGTCAGAAAAGTCTTGATAAAGTTACTTAAGATAGTGGCTAATAGGCTGCACATAAGAAATTTGTATGTGACACCTATTGTTGTTAACCTACGGTATTTTGGACCAGAGGAGAAAAACTGCGATGATTTTTATTATATATAAAAATTATATTGGACCCAATATATAGTAATGATTTAAAAAGTAAAAAAAAAAATGACTCGTGCGTCACCACCAAGAATCCAGACCAAAACGTTTAGCTTACGATTTGATTTTTTCTTTGACGTTAATGCCTGAGCTATAAAGACATGTTTGCTGCAAGGCTAAAGATGAAAACAAACCAATAGCTATTACGTTACGCATGCATATTTGTAATGCCATCGTTCGACCTTCATCTGGCAAATTCTTTTTGCACCGATTTTCCCTGGTTAAAACCAAAACCAAAACCAAATATAAAGTTTTTAGGGATTCGAATACTCTGTATGTTAAGTGTCACGTTTGTAGACCAAAAACTGACAGAGGCGTTTAGGTGGCAAAAAATTTTAAACAAATATATATACATATATATATAAATATATATAGAAAAAGGTTTATGTTTACTAAAACATTTTTATGCAAATATTACGTAAGTATAAATCATGTAGAATATCTGCATGAATATAATTACACGTAATAGTTAAGTAAAGATGATCATCCCATAAGAAAATCGAAAAAAAAAAAAACTAATAGGGAATTAATTAAAATGAATGTTTAAAAGAATATGCAAATTAGCTAGATCTTTTGCAGATGAATGCAAATCCACGACCCATATATAACAAAGTTGTATTTTCTTTTTAAATAAATAGAATAAAGTGTTTTTAATATGAATATCAATGCACAAAATACTAAATTTATAGGAGTATATATAGAATATGTATGTATATAAAAATATGTAGTGTAAGATAATAAATAAGCTTTCAAAAATCCAAAATCAGTTGGCGGTTTATTACATGTTAAAAGGAAGATTATTACAATATTTTTTCGTTTGCAACTAACAAGTCAACAAAATTATGTCTTTGTTGCATTTTTAGTGGCTTACTTTTCAGATAAGTTCTTTAAAGAGGTTTTCTAACTGGAAAAAAATTAATGGGAGAACTTTTATATATATATATATATATATATATATATATATATATATATATGAATTGTTAAATATATTACGATTGGCATATACAAACTGATTTACGTTTCAAGTAAATTATATATATATATATAAATATTAGAATTTTCAGAACGTGAGAGATAATATATATATTTCCACAGACAAACAATGTCGCAGCTTACACAAGTCATGAAAGCCAACAAACCAGAAGTCCAAAACTAGAGTTTCACCCTTATTTGGGCTCATCAGTTCTACATATCCGAACTCTGGATTAGAAACCTGAATATTTGAGCTAAGCATATCCGAATTGGGATTCAAAACGAGTCTTGGACTTCTGGCCTGTTGGCTTTCATGGTTCATGTAAGCTGTGATATACTTTACAGAAATAATTATAAATATACAGTAGAACCCTGGGAAAAGGCATTAAAATTAGTAACAAAATACAGTACAATATATAATGCATATGTATATAATAAAAAAACGTTATAAATAACACCGTAAGGTGGGGCAAATAGCGTAACTAGGGGCCAGAAAAATATTTTATTCCATATCGTAAGCTGAAAAAAAAACGTACCCTAAGGCCACTGTATCCCAGGGTACTTTTGTATATACATCGGTTTGAAAATAATATACAAAAAGCCCATTTGTGTGACACTTTAATTCGTTTTTTTGTTTGTATTTTTTTTTTTTTTGCATCTTTTGATTATACCAACGATTAACTCCTGATGAGCTTGTTGGTGAAAGGGGCTCCTAGGTTTTTTTTTTTGTATATTATTTTCAAAGCACTACATCGTTTTTTTACTGTTAAAAAGTTAGTATATATATATATATATATATATATATATATGTGTGTGTGTGTGTGTAGTAGGGATTCATTCCTCGCATTGTGATAGCCTTCTAAATCTCTACTACACACCTATCCCACACAATGCTTCAAGCTAACTACATATCAATCATATATATATATATATATATATATATATATATATATATATATATATATATATATAAACTCTGTTCCATCTGCCTGCTTCCCACCGGACTACAACTTGGATGTCTTCAAGTTCAACGTAAACAAATTCCTAATGAACCGCCCCCTTAAGTAAACACTTCATCAAATCTCCACACTAACGTAATGTACTTGCAATAACCCTTATCCCTGAGTGGCTTCCGGGCCTTGATAAGTGGTGATCACTGTATAAAAAATATATATATATATGTATATATGTATATATGTATACTATGTGTGTGTGTGGGTGTATACACACAATCTAGATATAAGATTGAATGTCCACAATGACTGACAGTTTCATGCACAAATCAATCACCAATCATATCACTTGTTGCACTTATTTTTCTTTCTTTTTTTTTTTTTTCAAGGTGGATTACATGGTTTCAGATGACTTGTGCAAGAATCTTCAGCTTACATGTACGTATGATAATAACAAATGATGGATATAGTAAAATAAACTCACATACCTGATAATCTTAATTCAGTGTTTATTATTACAACAACAACAAAAAGATAATAAATGTGTGATGGCTAGCAAATAAATAGTATTTAGCAAACAAGTCCGTCCTTTTGTAAAAATTTACAAACCCGACGAACAGTGTGTGTGTGTGTGTGTGTGTGTATATATATATATATATATATATATATATATATATATATATATATATATATATATATATATATATATATATATATATATATATATTCAAAATCAAAGATGGCGTAACAAAAAGAAAACACAATTGCAACTTCTCTTCCAATTTTCGGATGTTGTAATCATGACCATATTCCTTTATTTTCTTGTAAAGTTGATGAGTTCCTTTTCCTCTGAGGAGTTAAGGGTGAAATAAATTAAAAACTTGACATAATAATTACATAGATGATTCTGCATTATGAAACAGGTGCTGTCAAGAATTGAACATTTCAACATACTTAAAGAAATAAACGGTAAATATATATATATATATATAAAGTGATTGAGTTCAGGTATATTGTTAATCTGAACTAAAAACCAATATTTCTTTAAAAGTGCTCAATATGTGTGTAAATCTTTATATAAATTATTTATTTTATAAATTATATAAACATTGTATGGAGTCTACATGGATTTTATTTTATGATCACAAGTCATGACGAAACATGAAAATGTTGACATACTATTGATTCGTGTAGACTCCTTACAGTGTTTATATATACATATATATATATATATATATATATATATATATATATTTTCAGAATGTGAGAGATTGTATAATAAATTCCACAGCCAAACAACGCCGCAGCTCACAAGAGCCATGACAGTCAACGAACGGATGTGTCTAACTGATGAGCCTAAATGAGAGCAAAACTCGAGTCTTGGACTTCCGGTTTGTTGACTGAGCTGCTGCGTTGTTTGGCTGTGGAATTTATTATATATATATATATATATATATATATATATATATATATATATATTCGGCAGATAACTGTTTTGTCATAACAGGGTTCTTCAGTACGTCTAGATATGGCAAGTGATTTTATGCTAAAATTTCAAATTTGGATGCTAAATCGCCTTGAACTTTAATCAACAGTGTCAAAAATCTGACCTTACCCCTACGCCATACAGTCTGCTTATGTTTTTTTTTAATTTGCATTCAATGTAACTAGTAATCTAGAGAACTCCATTAATTCTGACAAACTGTCACACGTTTCAATGTTTCTCGAGTGAACGAATGTTTCAAGCTGAGATTTGAAAGTCAATCATTTAGTCAAGTCAAGAATTTTGCTATCAGTTACCACCATAAAGTAAGGGAAATCTATAATTCTTGTATCTGCACCTTATTGATTACTTAGAGTGTTATATTATTTTATTGCTTTTACTATATATATATATATATATATATATATATATATATATGTATATATATACTTGTGGGGAGGGGGTATAGGCAAATTTTTATGTTTACTTTTTCCCTAAGCATCTTACATGTGTTTCATTATGCATATAGCCAATGCTGCCATCACACAAATTATCAAAGACAGATAAATATTAGAGACAGTCTCACTGAAGTGGATGGAATAAAAAGGGGGAAAAAAGGTTGCTTCACAGAAGAATAAACACAAATTCCATAAATTGAAAAAAGTTTACTAAGAAAAGATATCCGAGGAAACATACCGCAACAAGACAAATGCACTCAATCGCATGCAAGAAACAGTCCACAGCGCCATTTTGATTTCAATATATAGTTTTGGAAGTTTTTATTTTTCATTTTTATTTTATATATATATATATATATTTTTTTTTTATATATATATATATATATATATATATATATATATATACTAGCAAGAGCGCCCGACGTTACTCGGTCCTAAAATGTGCTTAAGTATGATATTTTAATTTACACACATTTTGTATTTATTATTATAAAGTCCATTATTTCATATTATATTATACACAATATATAGTCATGGTTTCAAAAGTAAAAAAAAAATATATATATATATATATATATGATTTGAGTGCCATCAGTTAGAATCGAAACTGAAACCAAAACATAACAAAACATAGTTTCATGATTGAAAGTATGTTTATAAGTTAAGCAAAGATTGAAGTTTATTTGTACTCAATATGGTTGGACTGTGGAAAGGAGTATGGATTTTAATAAATACAAGCTGGTTTCCATGCAACAATGTTTTTGATAGACAAGATGCAAGCAAGAGCAGTCCGGCGTCCACAGATTTTTATTATAATATAAATAAAAAATGTTTTTAGCCCTTCGTTGGAAAATTATTTTGCCAGTAAGTCTATTAATTTCTTGCAATCGCTAAATCAATTCACAAGTTCTAATTATTTTCTTGATATATTTCATATCACCAAGACATTAAACAGCAACTTTAAATCAATAAACATGTCTTAAATACTGCTGTAATGCATACAACCATTCAGTGTTCAGAAACGTTATTTTGTACACCACTTTAGTAATTCCATTTCATTTGTACACCACTTTAGTAATTCCATTTTCAACTCATTATCATGCTTCACACTGAGGCAATTTCTCAAGAAGAAATAAAAAAGAAATTCCAAATTTGTGAAAATTTTAAAAGATAATTTATCCCTGAAGAAACCTTCGAGTTACCAAATAAGGCTTCTAATCTAAATTGGATTTTTCAAACTTTAGATTTTGGAAGTGACTCTAACATAACAAAACGAATCTGCTGATAATTTGGAAATATTTAATTCTACAGTGAAATAAACAAAATATAAAAATCAGCAACTATACCTGCAAGAACATTTTCTTTTATAAACTTGAACATTAAAATATGAAGAATCTTGAATATAAAAAAGATTTGCAATCAAACCCAAAGGAAATTCAAGCCTATTTGATGAACATAAATTCATTATAATTATCTCTATATACGATTTGAAATTCTAAAGAAAAAAAAAATAAAACAGATGGATTAAATCCATTCTTGAACTACCATGTGAACAAATACAATTCATCTTTCTTACTTGATCAACTTTTGTATTGATCTTCCATCTATCTGGATAAAGTATATGAAAATATCCCAGAACATTGAAATTAACAACATCCAAGGAAGAGTGTTACCTCGGAACTTCGATTAAGGATCAGCAGATCCAATCAGTCTAGCCGAGATTCCATGTAATCAGGTAAGAACCAAAAGCATTATTCATTTTTTTTTTCATTTCCTCATTCCTTGAATATTATTTTTTTCTTTTATCTATTTTTCTTAAATTTTTTTTTCATTTTTCATTATTTACTTTCTTCTTTTTTTCAGCAAATATTTTTCTGCTCTTTTTTTTGCTTTCCTTTTGTTTTCTTTACTATCATGAAATTCTATCTTTTGTCTTGATTTTTTTTAACATTGTCTTCTTTTTCTCTTCATTAAATTTCCATCTTTTTCATATTTAACTTTGTTTTTCTCCATTTTTAAATTGATTTTATTTTCCTCAGATTTTGTCTTCCTTTACAGTTTTTTATTGCAAATTCTGCCTTCTTTATGTTTTCATATTACTTTGTTTTCACATTCTGTCTTTTTTTTAAACTGCTTGTTCAAACTTTGTCTTTTTTTTACTGTCTTCTTTTCCATAATTTCTCAAATTCCGTCTTTTTTTTTCTCAACATTTACGAATTCTGTCTTCTATTTTTATAATCTTTTCTTTATATTCTGTCTCCACTATCA
The DNA here is from genome assembly GCF_053919585.1 of Euprymna scolopes. NCBI lineage: Eukaryota > Metazoa > Mollusca > Cephalopoda > Sepiida > Sepiolidae > Euprymna > Euprymna scolopes. The sequence goes on along the minus strand of NC_136502.1, from coordinate 10,913,904 downwards.
TATTATTTGTAAAAAGTTTATTAATTGTTTAATATTATCTGTGCGAATAAGATTTAAAAAAAAAAACAACTATGTTTTGGGAATATTCCTCACACTATTGGCTTTAGTTGACGGTAGATTTGCTAATAATAGTAAGGAATAAAGATAAAGTAAAATGACATGTTCCAAGTTCAAGCGAACTTCATCTAACCAATATATATATATATATATATATATATATATATATATATATATATATATATATATATATATATATATGCTTTCAATAAGTTTCCAGACTTTTTTGTACAAGCATTTAAAATTGTCTTAGACTCTTGAAAATTCAGTAAAATGTTATTGTTATACATCTTATAAGATGACTGACCAATTTTTAGGATTTCAGATTTAAATGAACAGCTACAGCAGAAATTGGAATGCACTCTACTAAAGCCTGATTGTCACAGCTGGTGAATTTCAAAGATGCAATCTGGATGTGAGGGCACTTTAGAAGAATGATATGCAATAAAATTCTTTTTTTAACTTGGAAAACATTCCATAGAAACATATGGAATGCTTAAGACTACTCTTTATCTTGCATGAATCAAGCATGTTTTTGTGGCATAAGAGATTCATGGAAAATCTGTGACGAATGATGAGAGGTGTGGAAGGAGTAAGGAAGTCAGAGCACCAGAGTTGATTGGCCAAATAAAGAATTTCATGGATACGGATTGTCGTGTGTCTATAGAGACAATAAGTGCATAGTTTTATGTCAGTGTGAGAACTGTACATACAATTATTTGTGAGGAACTGAAAATGCAGAAGATTTGCTCAAAGTTTGTCCCAAGGGTGCAGTGCACAACTCCATGCTTGTCACATACTATTTGACCAAAATAGGCATCAAGACAGTTCCTCACTCTCCCTATAGTCCAGACCTTGCTCTCTGTGACTTTTGGTTATTCCCTAAGCTCAAGAAAAACTTCAGAGGCTGTCGTTATGAGAGAGTTGAGGAGATGAAAGAGGTTATGATGAGGGTCATTGACACGCTCATACAAGAGGACTTTCATGGAGCCTTCCAAAAGTTGTTGAAGCGGTACAACAAGTGCATTGCAGCCAGAGAAGATTACTTTGAAGGGGACTAGAGTTTCAGGTGTGTACTCTCATTAAAAGTACTCACACGAAAAATGTCTGGAAACTATTGATGACACCATGTATAATTAACTAATACATTACACTGACACCTAAGATGTTCTTAATTGGAGGACAATCAAAATAACTATTTTTCTATTCTGCATGCATAAAACTAAAAAGACAAGAAAAAACATAAGAAACTGCTGTGTGATATATCTTGTACGGTGACGAGTCATTCATCAGAGGTTGTAAACCTTCTTATATATTTAAACTTTGCTCAAAACGCAAAATCGAAGCTTTAAACTTTGCTAGCTCAAACGCAAAATCACATAAATTCTTTGTTCATTAAATTCAAAATATTATGCATACATTTGGTTTAATACAGGTCTTTTACTGAAATTAATGGAATTTCTTTTCAGACAACTTGATTTTAAAATTATCAAATCATTTATTAATGAAATCTAAAATGCAGGAATGATTTTCGTTTTTGTAGTATGAGCTTCCAAAGAAATAAATGTTTTTTTTTTTCAGATTAGAAAAAAAAAGGAACACAAATTCATGTTATTGAAAAAAAAAAACATTGAGTTCTTTTTCTTCTTTTAAAAACACAAATACGTTAATAATATTGTTTAGAGTGTATAATACCACTACTACTATTGTTTAGAGTGTATAATACGACTACTAATATTGTTTAGAGTGTATAATACCACTACTGCTATTGTTCAGAGTGTATAATACCACTACTACTATTGTTCAGAGTGTATAGTACCACTACTACTATTGTTTAGAGTGTATAATACCACTACTACTATTGTTCAGAGTGTATAATATGACTACTACTATTGTTTAGAGTGTATAGTACGACTACTACTATTGTTCAGAGTGTATAATACCACTACTACTATTGTTTAGAGTGTATAATACGACTACTAATATTGTTTAGAGTGTATAATACCACTACTGCTATTGTTCAGAGTGTATAATACCACTACTACTATTGTTCAGAGTGTATAGTACCACTACTACTATTGTTTAGAGTGTATAATACCACTACTACTATTGTTCAGAGTGTATAATATGACTACTACTATTGTTTAGAGTGTATAGTACGACTACTACTATTGTTCAGAGTGTATAATACCACTACTACTATTGTTCAGAGTGTATAATACCACTACTACTATTGTTAAGAGTGTATAGTACCACTACTACTATTGTTCAGAGTGTATAGTACCACTACTATTATTGTTTAGAGTGTATAATACCACTACTACTATTGTTCAGAGTGTATAATACTACTGCTACTATTGTTCAGGGTGTATAATACCACTACTACTATTGTCCAGGGTGTATAATACCACTACTACTATTGTCCAGAGTGTATAATGCCACTACTACTATTGTTCAGAGTGTATAATATCACTACTACTATTGTTCAGAGTGTATAATACCCCTACGACTATTGTTAAGAGTGTATAATACCCCTACTACTATTGTTAAGAGTGTATAATACCACTACTACTATTGTTTAGAGTGTATAATACCACTACTACTATTGTTCAGAATGTATAATACCACTACTACTATTGTCTAGAGTGTATTCTATCACTACTGCTATTGTTCAGAGTGTATAATACCACGGCTACTATTTTTCAGAGTGTATAATACCACTACTACTATTGTTCAGAGTGTATAATACCACTACTAATATTGTCCAGAGTGTATAATACCACTACTACTATTATTCAGAGTGTATAATACCACTACTACTATTGTTTAGAGTGTATAATACCACTACTACTATTATTCAGGGTGTATAATACCACTACTACTATTGTTCAGAGTGTATAATACCACAACTACTATTGTTCAGAGTGTATAATACCACTACTACCATTTTCCAGAGTGTATAATACCACTACTACTATTGTTTAGAGTGTATAATACCACTACTACTATTGTTCAGAATGTATAATACCACTACTACTATTGTCTAGAGTGTATTCTATCACTACTGCTATTGTTCAGAGTGTATAATACCACGGCTACTATTTTTCAGAGTGTATAATATCACTACTACTATTTTTCAGAGTGTATAATACCACTACTAATATTGTCCAGAGTGTATAATACCACTACTACTATTATTCAGAGTGTATAATACCACTACTACTATTGTTCAGAGTGTATAATACCACAACTACTATTGTTCAGAGTGTATTATACCACTACTACTATTGTTCAGAATGTATAATACCACTACTACTATTGTTCAGAGTGTATAATACCACTTCTACTATTGTTTAGAGTGTATAATACAACTACTACTATTTTGCAGAGTGTATAATACCACTACTATTATTGTTCAGAGTGTATAATACCACTACTACTTTTGTTTAGAGTGTATGATACCCCAACTACTATTGTTAAGAGTGTATAATACCACTACTACTATTGTCCAGAGTGTATAATACCACTACTACTATTGTCCAGAGTGTATAATACCACTACTACTGTTGTTCAGAATGTATAATACCACTACTACTATTGTTCAGAGTGTATAATACCACTACTACCATTTTCCAGAGTGTATAATACCACTACTACTATTGTTCAGAGTGTATAATACCACTACTACTATTGTTCAGAGTGTATAATACCACTACTACTATTGTTCAGAGTGTATTATACCACTACTACTATTGTTCAGAGTGTATAATACCACTACTACTATTGTTCAGAATGTATAATATCACTACTACTATTGTTTAGAGTGTATAATACCCCTACTACTATTTTTAAGAGTGTATAATACCACTACTACTATTTTTCAGAGTGTATAATTACACTACTACTATTGTCCAGAGTGTATAATACCCCTACTACTATTGTTCAGGGTGTATAATACCACTGCTACTATTGTTCAGGGTGTATAAACCACTACTACTATTGATCAGGGTGTATAATACCACTACTACTATTGTCCAGAGTTTATAATACCACTACTACTATTGTTCAGGGTGTATAATACAACTACTACTATTGTTCAGGGTGTATAATACCACTACTACTATTGTTAAGAGTGTATAATACCACTACTACTATTGTTCAGAATGTATAATACCACTACTACTATTGTTCAGAGTGTATAATACCACTACTACTATTGTTCAGAGTGTATAATACCACTACTACTATTGTTCAGAGTGTACTACTGCTACTATTGTTCAGAATGTATAATACCACTACTACTATTGTTCAGAGTGTATAATACCACTACTACTATTGTTCAGAGTGTATAATACCACTACTACTATTGTTCAGAATGTATAATACCACTACTACTATTGTTCAGAGTGTATAATACCACTACTACTATTGTTAAGAGTGTATAATACCACTACTACTATTGTTCAGAATGTATAATACCACTACTACTATTGTTCAGAATGTATAATACCACTACTACTATTGTTCAGGGTGTATAATACCACTACTACTATTGTTCAGAATGTATAATACCACAACTACTATTGTTCAGAGTGTATAATACCACTACTACTATTGTTCAGAATGTATAATACCACTACTACTATTGTTCAGAATGTATAATACCACTACTACTATTGTTCAGAGTGTATAATACCACTACAACTATTGTTCAGAGTGTATAATACCACTACTACTATTGTTCAGAATGTATAATACCACTACTACTATTGTTCAGAGTGTATAATACCACTACTACTATTGTTCAGAATGTATAATACCACTACTACTATTGTTCAGAGTGTATAATACCACTACTACTATTGTTCAGAGTGTATAATACCACTACTACTATTGTTCAGAGTGTATAATACCACTACTACTATTGTTCAGAATGTATAATACCACTACTACTATTGTTCAGAATGTATAATACCACTACTACTATTGTTCAGAATGTATAATACCACTACTACTATTGTTCAGAGTGTATAATACCACTACTACTATTGTTCAGAGTGTATAATACCACTACTACTATTGTTCAGAGTGTATAATACTACTGCTACTATTGTTAAGAGTGTATAATACAACTACTACTATTGTTCAGAATGTATAATACCACTACTACTATTGTTCAGAGTGTATAATACCACTACTACTATTGTTCAGAGTGTATAATACCACTACTACTATTGTTCAGAGTGTATAATACCACTACTACTATTGTTCAGAGTGTATAATACCACTACTACTATTGTTAAGAGTGTATAATACCACTACTACTATTGTCCAGAGTGTATAATACAACTACTACTATTGTCCAGAGTGTATAATACCACTACTACTATTGTTCAGGGTGTATAATACCACTACTACTATTGTTCAGAATGTATAATACCACTACTACTATTGTTCAGAGTGTATAATACCACTACTACTATTGTTCAGAGTGTATAATACCACTACTACTATTGTTCAGAGTGTATAATACCACTACTACTATTGTTCAGAGTGTATAATACCACTACTACTATTGTTCAGAGTGTATAATACCACTACTACTATTGTTAAGAGTGTATAATACCACTACTACTATTGTCCAGAGTGTATAATACAACTACTACTATTGTCCAGAGTGTATAATACCACTACTACTATTGTTCAGAGTGTATAATACCACTACTACTATTGTTAAGAGTGTATAATACTACTGCTACTATTGTTAAGAGTGTATAATACAACTACTACTATTGTTCAGAATGTATAATACCACTACTACTATTGTTCAGAGTGTATAATACCACTACTACTATTGTTCAGAGTGTATAATACCACTACTACTATTGTTCAGAGTGTATAATACCACTACTACTATTGTTCAGAGTGTATAATACCACTACTACTATTGTTAAGAGTGTATAATACCACTACTACTATTGTCCAGAGTGTATAATACAACTACTACTATTGTCCAGAGTGTATAATACCACTACTACTATTGTTCAGAGTGTATAATACCACTACTACTATTGTTCAGAGTGTATAATACTACTGCTACTATTGTTAAGAGTGTATAATACAACTACTACTATTGTTCAGAATGTATAATACCACTACTACTATTGTTCAGAGTATATAATACCACTACTACTATTGTTCAGAATGTATAATACCACTACTACTATTGTTCAGAGTGTATAATACCACTACTACTATTGTTCAGAGTGTATAATACCACTACTACTATTGTTCAGAGTGTATAATACCACTACTACTATTGTTCAGAGTGTATAATACCACTACTACTATTGTTCAGAGTGTATAATACCACTACTACTATTGTTCAGAGTGTATAATACCACTACTACTATTGTTAAGAGTGTATAATACCACTACTACTATTGTCCAGAGTGTATAATACAACTACTACTATTGTCCAGAGTGTATAATACCACTACTACTATTGTTCAGAGTGTATAATACCACTACTACTATTGTTAAGAGTGTATAATACTACTGCTACTATTGTTAAGAGTGTATAATACAACTACTACTATTGTTCAGAATGTATAATACCACTACTACTATTGTTCAGAGTGTATAATACCACTACTACTATTGTTCAGAGTGTATAATACCACTACTACTATTGTTCAGAGTGTATAATACCACTACTACTATTGTTCAGAGTGTATAATACCACTACTACTATTGTTAAGAGTGTATAATACCACTACTACTATTGTCCAGAGTGTATAATACCACTACTACTATTGTTCAGAGTGTATAATACCACTACTACTATTGTTCAGAGTGTATTATACCACTACTACTATTGTTCAGAGTGTATAATACTACTGCTACTATTGTTCAGAGTGTATAATACCACTTCTACTATTGTTCAGAGTGTATAATACCACTACTACTATTGTTCAGAATGTATAATACCACTACTACTATTGTTCAGAGTGTATAATACCACTACTACTATTGTTCAGAATGTATAATACCACTACTACTATTGTTCAGAGTGTATAATACCACTACTACTATTGTTCAGAGTGTATAATACCACTACTACTATTGTTCAGAGTGTATAATACCACTACTACTATTGTCCAGAGTGTATAATACCACTACTACTATTGTTCAGAGTGTATAATACCACTACTACTATTGTTCAGAGTGTATAATACTACTGCTACTATTGTTAAGAGTGTATAATACAACTACTACTATTGTTCAGAATGTATAATACCACTACTACTATTGTTCAGAGTGTATAATACCACTACTACTATTGTTCAGAGTGTATAATACCACTACTACTATTGTTCAGAGTGTATAATACCACTACTACTATTGTTCAGAGTGTATAATACCACTACTACTATTGTTCAGAGTGTATAATACCACTACTACTATTGTTCAGAGTGTATAATACCACTACTACTATTGTTCAGAGTGTATAATACCACTACTACTATTGTTAAGAGTGTATAATACCACTACTACTATTGTCCAGAGTGTATAATACAACTACTACTATTGTCCAGAGTGTATAATACCACTACTACTATTGTTCAGAGTGTATAATACCACTACTACTATTGTTAAGAGTGTATAATACTACTGTTACTATTGTTAAGAGTGTATAATACAACTACTACTATTGTTCAGAATGTATAATACCACTACTACTATTGTTCAGAGTGTATAATACCACTACTACTATTGTTCAGAGTGTATAATACCACTACTACTATTGTCAGAGTGTATAATACCACTACTACTATTGTTCAGAGTGTATAATACCACTACTACTATTGTTAAGAGTGTATAATACCACTACTACTATTGTCCAGAGTGTATAATACAACTACTACTATTGTCCAGAGTGTATAATACCACTACTACTATTGTTCAGAGTGTATAATACCACTACTACTATTGTTCAGAGTGTATAATACTACTGCTACTATTGTTAAGAGTGTATAATACAACTACTACTATTGTTCAGAGTGTATAATACCACTACTACTATTGTTCAGAGTGTATAATACCACTACTACTATTGTTCAGAATGTATAATACCACTACTACTATTGTTCAGAATGTATAATACCACTACTACTATTGTTCAGAATGTATAATACCACTACTACTATTGTTCAGAATGTATAATACCACTACTACTATTGTTCAGAGTGTATAATACCACTACTACTATTGTTCAGAGTGTATAATACCACTACTACTATTGTTCAGAGTGTATAATACTACTGCTACTATTGTTAAGAGTGTATAATACAACTACTACTATTGTTCAGAATGTATAATACCACTACTACTATTGTTCAGAGTGTATAATACCACTACTACTATTGTTAAGAGTGTATAATACCACTACTACTATTGTCCAGAGTGTATAATACCACTACTACTATTGTCCAGAGTGTATAATACCACTACTACTATTGTTCAGGGTGTATAATACCACTACTACTATTGTTCAGAATGTATAATACCACTACTACTATTGCTCAGGGTGTATAATACCACTACTACTATTTTTCAGAGTGTATATTACCACTACTACTATTGTGCAGAGTTTATAATACCACTACTACTATTGTTCAGAGTGTATAATACTACTACTACTATTGTTCAGAGTGTATAATACCACTACTACTATTGTGCAGAGTGTATATTACCACTACTACTATTATTCAGAGTGTATAATACCACTACTACTATTGTTCAGAGTGTGTAATACCACTACTACTATTGTTCAGAGTGTTCATTACCACTACTACTATTAGTCAGAGTGTATAATACCACTACTACTATTGTTCAGGGTGTATAATACCACTACTACTATTAATCAGGGTGTATAATATCACTACTACTATTATTCAGAGTGTATAATACCACTACTACTATTGTCAAGAGTGTATAATACCACTACTACTATTATTCAGGGTGTATAATACCACTACTACTATTGTTCAGAGTGTATAATACCACTACTACTATTATTCAGAGTGTATAATACCACTACTACTATTATTCAGAGTGTATAATACTACTACTACTATTGTTAAGAGTGTATAATATCACCACTACTATTGTCCACAGTGTATAATACCACTACTACTATTGTCCAGAGTGTATAATACCACTACTACTATTGTCCAGAGTATATAATACCACTACTACTATTGTCCAGAGTGAATAATACCACTACTACTATTGTTCAGAATGTATAATATCACTACTACTATTGTTTAGAGTGTATAATACCCCTACTACTATTTTTAAGAGTGTATAATACCACTACTACTATTTTTCAGAGTGTATAATTACACTACTACTATTGTCCAGAGTGTATAATACCCCTACTACTATTGTTCAGGGTGTATAATACCACTGCTACTATTGTTCAGGGTGTATAAACCACTACTACTATTGATCAGGGTGTATAATACCACTACTACTATTGTCCAGAGTTTATAATACCACTACTACTATTGTTCAGGGTGTATAATACAACTACTACTATTGTTCAGGGTGTATAATACCACTACTACTATTGTTAAGAGTGTATAATACCACTACTACTATTGTTCAGAATGTATAATACCACTACTACTATTGTTCAGAGTGTATAATACCACTACTACTATTGTTCAGAGTGTATAATACCACTACTACTATTGTTCAGAGTGTACTACTGCTACTATTGTTCAGAATGTATAATACCACTACTACTATTGTTCAGAGTGTATAATACCACTACTACTATTGTTCAGAGTGTATAATACCACTACTACTATTGTTCAGAATGTATAATACCACTACTACTATTGTTCAGAGTGTATAATACCACTACTACTATTGTTAAGAGTGTATAATACCACTACTACTATTGTTCAGAATGTATAATACCACTACTACTATTGTTCAGAATGTATAATACCACTACTACTATTGTTCAGGGTGTATAATACAACTCCTACTATTGTTCAGAATGTATAATACCACAACTACTATTGTTCAGAGTGTATAATACCACTACTACTATTGTTCAGAATGTATAATACCACTATTACTATTGTTCAGAATGTATAATACCACTACTACTATTGTTCAGAGTGTATAATACCACTACAACTATTGTTCAGAGTGTATAATACCACTACTACTATTGTTCAGAATGTATAATACCACTACTACTATTGTTCAGAGTGTATAATACCACTACTACTATTGTTCAGAATGTATAATACCACTACTACTATTGTTCAGAGTGTATAATACCACTACTACTATTGTTCAGAGTGTATAATACCACTACTACTATTGTTCAGAGTGTATAATACCACTACTACTATTGTTCAGAATGTATAATACCACTACTACTATTGTTCAGAATGTATAATACCACTACTACTATTGTTCAGAATGTATAATACCACTACTACTATTGTTCAGAATGTATAATACCACTACTACTATTGTTCAGAGTGTATAATACCACTACTACTATTGTTCAGAGTGTATAATACCACTACTACTATTGTTCAGAGTGTATAATACTACTGCTACTATTGTTAAGAGTGTATAATACCACTACTACTATTGTTCAGAATGTATAATACCACTACTACTATTGTTCACAGTGTATAATACCACTACTACTATTGTTCAGAGTGTATAATACCACTACTACTATTGTTCAGAGTGTATAATACCACTACTACTATTGTTCAGAGTGTATAATACCACTACTACTATTGTTCAGAGTGTATAATACCACTACTACTATTGTCCAGAGTGTATAATACCACTACTACTATTGTCCAGAGTGTATAATACCACTACTACTATTGTTCAGGGTGTATAATACCACTGCTACTATTGTTCAGAATGTATAATACCACTACTACTATTGTTCAGAGTGTATAATACCACTACTACTATTGTTCAGAGTGTATAATACCACTACTACTATTGTTAAGAGTGTATAATACCACTACAACTATTGTCCAGAGTGTATAATACCACTACTACTATTGTCCAGAGTGTATAATACCACTACTACTATTGTTCAGGGTGTATAATACCACTACTACTATTGTTCAGAATGTATAATACCACTACTACAATTGCTCAGGGTGTATAATACCACTACTACTATTTTTCAGAGTGTATATTACCACTACTACTATTGTCCAGAGTGTATAATACCACTACTACTATTGTTCAGAGTGTATAATACTACTACTACTATTGTTCAGAGTGTATAATACCACTACTACTATTGGGCAGAGTGTATATTACCACTACTACTATTATTCAGAGTGTATAATACCACTACTACTATTGTTCAGAGTGTGTAATACCACTACTACTATTGTTCAGAGTGTTCATTACCACTACTACTATTAGTCAGAGTGTATAATACCACTACTACTATTGTTCAGGGTGTATAAACCACTACTACTATTAATCAGGGTGTATAATATCACTACTACTATTATTCAGAGTGTATAATACCACTACTACTATTGTCAAGAGTGTATAATACCACTACTACTCTTATTCAGGGTGTATAATACCACTACTACTATTGTTCAGAGTGTATAATACCACTACTACTATTATTCAGAGTGTATAATACCACTACTACTATTATTCAGAGTGTATAATACTACTACTACTATTGTTAAGAGTGTATAATATCACCACTACTATTGTCCACAGTGTATAATACCACTACTACTATTGTCCAGAGTGTATAATACCACTACTACTATTGTCCAGAGTATATAATACCACTACTACTATTGTCCAGTGTGAATAATACCACTACTACTATTGTTCAGAGTGTATAATACCACTACTACTATTGTCCAGACTGTATAATACCACTACTACTATTGTTCAGAGTGTATAATACCACTACTACTATTGTCCAGAGTGTATAATACCACTACTACTATTGTTCAGAGTGTATAATACCACTACTACTATTGATCAGGGGGTATCATACCACTACTACTATTGTTCAGAGTGTATAATGCCACTACTACTATTGTCCAGGAGGTATAATACCACTACTTCTATTGTTTAGAGTGTATAATACCACTACTACTATTGATCAGACTGTATAATACCACTACTACTATTGTCCAGAGTGTATAATACCACTACTACTATTGCTTAGAGTGTATAATACCACTACTACTATTGTTTAGAGTGTATAATACCACTACTACTATTGTCCAGAGTGTATAATACCACTACTACTATTGTCCAGAGTGTATAATACCACTACTACTATTGTTCAGGGTGTATAAACCACTACTACTATTGTCCAGAGTGTATAATACCACTACTACTATTGATCAGACTGTATAATACCACTACTACTATTGTCCAGAGTTTATAATACCACTACTACTATTGTTTAGAGTGTATAATACCACTACTACTATTGTTTAGAGTGTATAATACCACTACAACTATTGTTCAGAGTGTATAATACCACTACTATTATTGTTTAGAGTGTATAATACCACTACTACTATTATTCAGAGTGTATAATACCACTACTACTATTATTCAGAGTGTATAATACCACTACTACTATTGTTCAGACTGTATAATACCACTACTACTATTGTTAAGAGTGTATAATACCACCACTACTATTGTCCGCAGTGTATAATACCGCTACTACTATTGTCCAGAGTGTATAATACCACTACTACCATTGTCCAGAGTGTATAATACCACTACTACTATTGTTCAGAGTGTATAATACCACTACTACTATTGTCCAGAGTGTATAATACCACTACTACTATTGTTCAGGGTGTATAATACCACTACTACTATTGTTCAGAATGTATAATACCACTACTACTATTAGTCAGAGTGTATAATACCACTACTACTATTGTTCAGGGTGTATAAACCACTACTACTATTAATCAGGGTGTATAATATCACTACTACTATTATTCAGAGTGTATAATACCACTACTACTATTGTCAAGAGTGTATAATACCACTACTACTCTTATTCAGGGTGTATAATACCACTACTACTATTGTTCAGAGTGTATAATACCACTACTACTATTATTCAGAGTGTATAATACCACTACTACTATTATTCAGAGTGTATAATACTACTACTACTATTGTTAAGAGTGTATAATATCACCACTACTATTGTCCACAGTGTATAATACCACTACTACTATTGTCCAGAGTGTATAATACCACTACTACTATTGTCCAGAGTATATAATACCACTACTACTATTGTCCAGTGTGAATAATACCACTACTACTATTGTTCAGAGTGTATAATACCACTACTACTATTGTCCAGACTGTATAATACCACTACTACTATTGTTCAGAGTGTATAATACCACTACTACTATTGTCCAGAGTGTATAATACCACTACTACTATTGTTCAGAGTGTATAATACCACTACTACTATTGATCAGGGGGTATCATACCACTACTACTATTGTTCAGAGTGTATAATGCCACTACTACTATTGTCCAGGAGGTATAATACCACTACTTCTATTGTTTAGAGTGTATAATACCACTACTACTATTGATCAGACTGTATAATACCACTACTACTATTGTCCAGAGTGTATAATACGACTACTACTATTGCTTAGAGTGTATAATACCACTACTACTATTGTTTAGAGTGTATAATACCACTACTACTATTGTCCAGAGTGTATAATACCACTACTACTATTGTCCAGAGTGTATAATACCACTACTACTATTGTTCAGGGTGTATAAACCACTACTACTATTGTCCAGAGTGTATAATACCACTACTACTATTGATCAGACTGTATAATACCACTACTACTATTGTCCAGAGTTTATAATACCACTACTACTATTGTTTAGAGTGTATAATACCACTACTACTATTGTTTAGAGTGTATAATACCACTACAACTATTGTTCAGAGTGTATAATACCACTACTATTATTGTTTAGAGTGTATAATACCACTACTACTATTATTCAGAGTGTATAATACCACTACTACTATTATTCAGAGTGTATAATACCACTACTACTATTGTTCAGACTGTATAATACCACTACTACTATTGTTAAGAGTGTATAATACCACCACTACTATTGTCCACAGTGTATAATACCGCTACTACTATTGTCCAGAGTGTATAATACCACTACTACCATTGTCCAGAGTGTATAATACCACTACTACTATTGTTCAGAGTGTATAATACCACTACTACTATTGTCCAGAGTGTATAATACCACTACTACTATTCTCCAGAGTGTATAATACCACTACTACTATTGTCCAGAGTGTATAATACCACTACTACTATTGTTTATAGTTTATTATACCACTACTACTATTGATCAGACTGTATAATACCACTACTACTATTGTTCAGAATGTATAATACCACTACTACTATTGTCCAGAGTGTATAATACCACTACTACTATTGTCCAGAGTGTATAATACCACTACTACTATTGTTCAGAGTGTATAATACCACTACTACTATTGTCCAGAGTGTATAATACCACTACTACTATTGTTCAGGGTGTATAATACCACTACTACTATTGTTCAGGGTGTATAAACCACTACATCTATTGTCCAGAGTGTATAATACCACTACTACTATTGATCAGACTGTATAATACCACTACTACTATTGTCCAGAGTGTATAATACCACTACTACTATTGTTTAGAGTGTATAATACCACTACTACTATTGTCCAGAGTGTATAATACCACTACTACTATTGTTCAGAGTGTATAATACCACGATACTATTGTTTAGAATGTATAATACCACTACTACTATTGTTCAGAGTGTATAATACAACTACTACTATTGTTTAGAGTGTATAATACCACTACTACTATTGTTTAGAGTTTATAATACCACTACTACTATTGTTTAGAGTGTATAATACCACTACTACTATTGTCCAGAGTGTATAATACCACTACTACTATTGTTCAGGGTGTATAAACCACTACTACTATTGTCCAGAGTGTATAATACCACTACTACTATTGATCAGGGGGTATAATACCACTACTACTATTGTCCAGAGTGCATAATACCACTACTACTATTGTTTAGAGTGTATAATACCACTACTACTATTGTTCAGAGTGTATAATACCACTACTACTATTGTCCAGAGTGTATAATACCACTACTACTATTGTCCAGAGTGTATAATACCACTACTACTATTGTTCAGGGTGTATAATACCACTACTACTATTGTCCAGAGTGTATAATACCACTACTACTATTGATCAGACTGTATAATACCACTACTACTATTGTCCAGAGTGTATAATACCACTACTACTATTGTCCAGAGTGTATAATACCACTACTACTATTGTTCAGGGTGTATAAACCACTACTACTATTGATCAGGGTGTATAATACCACTACTACTATTGTTCAGACTGTATAATACCACTACTACTATTTTTCAGAGTGTATAATACCACCACTACTATTGTTCAGAATGTATAGTACCACTACTAGTATTGTTCAGAGTGTATAATACCACTACTACTATTGTTCTGAGTGTATAATACCACTACTACTATTGTTTAGAGTGTATAATACCACTACTACTATTGTTTAGAGTGTATAATACCACCACTACTATTGTTTAGAGTGTATAATACCACTGCTACTATTACTACTGTATGTTTACTCTCGCTTGTTTCCCGAGTTCAAGGTTTCAACATTTTGATTGTCAACTTAGTTGAATGGCTTCTCTCAACTTAATTTTATCCATTGCCAGTGCTGCTGTTAACCTATGATGCTTCAGGTCCTGCTTGACGTTATCACTCCATCTCTTACTTAGCCAACTTCTTGGACAGGCTCCAGGAACATAAAAGTTAATGGTCACTTTTCAACTGCTATGCGTTGGATTTGGGCAAACCATCTCAGTCTATTCCAATGTAGGATCTCATCTATTGAATTGAGGTGAAACCTGAATCTCAGCTCATTGAGACAGGTTCTATCAACAAGCTTTGAGGAGCATTCCATTGTATCATTGCATGATCGCTGTGCGAGTTAGTCTTATCATCCTGATAAACGTTTCTTTTTTCTATTTTTTTAACTTTTATTTTGTTTTTGTGGATTTGGAGAAAATAATTGACAGTATGCCGAGATATGTTATCTGGTGGGCTTTGCATAAATTATGGGCAAACGATTGGTTGGTGAAGGTTGTTTAAGGAATGCACAAAAAATGCTGAAAGTTGCATATGAAACAGCAGATTAGTGGCAGCTTTAATGTTAAAGTATGAATGCATCAGGGATTTGTACGAAATCTGTTTTGCCTTTGAAGTATTATCCAAGAAATAGATGCTGTATGCTGTTGATGTAGTGTTTCTTTATGAAACAATGGAAGATGTACTTGTTAACCTCATCATGAAAAAAGATGGCATCCTAGTCCTTCAGAAATTCCTCCACAGAACATATCATCATCCAAGTAGGATTTGAGTTTAGGAAACCGGAAGAAGTCAGATGGAGTTTAGTATGGCGGGTAAGGTAAATGAGGTAACAGTTCAAAAACATAGTTGAATAATTTATCTATTGAAACCCTTTTCAGTTTTTGTTCTAGTATTCTTGGGACCTATCTTGCAGACAGCTTTCTCATCCTCCAAGTTATAACAGTGTAGACTGAACCTAGCTAAGCAGTAAGTAATCTGTTGTCCTGAACTTTATGCAATTGACATGTACTTGCTCATTAGCAGTTGAGTTTTTTGCTATACTCTTTTGTGATATGGCTGAAACACGTGACTATAGTTCACATATACTTGAGGAGAGTGAAACTGGTTGGATTCCATTCAAGCTGCGGGTTAGAATATGGACACTTTTTATGGAGATCACTCCAGATAAGGCAATAAGCCGGTTGATGTAAGGAGTTAAAAAATACTACTACTTCATAGACTTATCAATGATAAGTGTTAGATGAAATAGATTCTGACCTAGAAAACAGCAATTCTTCTCTCTTTGTCAGAAACATCATTCATTGTAAGTGAGGATTAAAGGTCAAAATAAATGAAGTAAGAGTTACGTGGGAGTTAGCAATTTACTTATTAACACATCAGTTGTTGCTACCAACATGGACTTCTATCATTGTACCTAACAAAATAAATCTATTCTATATTTTTTATCTATGTATTATTTTCCACCCTACCATATAACACTATCCCGGACTCATCTGAATTTTGTATCCCATTCTTCATAGTTCTAGACAGTAAGTCATCTGTTATCTTAACCTTTATGCAATTGGCATATACTTATTCATTTGCAGTTGAGGTTGTTTTCTGAACTCTGTTGTGACGTGGCTCAAACACGTGACTATGGTTCATATGTATATTGAAGGAAAGTAAAACTGTTTAGCGTCAGATAAAGTGCGGGTTAAAATATGAACACTTAGCGATTTACTTGTCAGCTCACTTACCAGTTGTTGCTACCATGGATTTCTATTATTGTAACTAACAAAGAAAATCTATTATATATTTGTTATCTGTGTATTGTTTTCCATGCGATGATATGACACTATCCCAGCTTCATTTGAATTCTGTATCTCACTTCTTCATAGTTCTATAAGAATAGAAGTCCTTGGCAAATAAATGGATTATATTTTCATGGATTTCCTTGTTTGTTCGTACCCTTCTTTTTGTAGATAATTTATTACTGCTTAACCTTAACCTTTGTTTTGTCACTTTTTTCTTGCACACTTCTCACATTTGTATGTATTTTACTTGAATGAAGACAATTAGAATTACGTTTTCTTGTTTGATGAGAAGTGATAGGGTTGCCACTACAAGAATGGTGAGCTTTAACTTTAAGTAGAAGGTTTTCAACGATCTTTGTATAAGTAAAACTGTTGGGTACTTCTATATCTTTTGTTCATGTTCATTAGAGCAAGATTCGTATGTTGGTTTCGTTTTCCTCACTAAATTTGAAAATATCTCTGGTTTTGTATTTGGGCCACCCATAATTTCATTTGTCAGTTTGAGAAAATAATGTTTTTCTGATACAAAGTTTCCTACTGTGGTTATGAACTAGTTGAGATTATGCCAAAAAATAATGGTCAGCATATCCTAAGTATTAGGTGTTTGATGTTTATATATTGTCAGCAAGTAGGTCTCTTTAAATGATTGCTGACTGGCTATTGTTTTAATTGATCAGTTTCAGTGTGGTTGAATAAAGATGACTGAGAAAAAGACCGGATATCTAGGATTTTTGCTCAAAAGTACATGTATTCTATATGATGAACAGGAAAAGTGAGTTAGACTGCCTTCTGAGTCATATGAACAGTTTGTTTTTCAAGGGTCTGGCAGTCGATTGGGTCTATGATGAAACCTTGGAGTTGTGTTTTGATTTTTTAATGCTTTTTCACTCCAAGCAAGACACAGTACAACTTGAATTATATAATTCAAGGAGTTGATCAGCAAGATGTTGCTATATATATAAGGAGTTGAGCAGCAAGATGTTTCATTGCACATTAACTTCTGCAAGTCAGTAAAATTAGGGACGCGGGGACCCAGGAGGGAATTCCAAATTTTAGCAATTTAAAGGAAGAAACTATTTGAGTAGAAGGCTTTCCAGCATCTAGAAATGTCTACAGTATAAGGATAGGATTTTTCTGCTTGACAGATTAGTCGGAAGTATTTATGTCGATGGGGTAAAAGGGCTTTGGGTTCGTCAGAGCACATTCCAGTAAAATACTTGTTATATAGGCACAGCGGTGCAACATTTCACCAATATGACAGAGGTTGTAGTTTGGTTGATAGTGTGGGATCTATTCTATTGACGACTCTTTTTTGATAGTCTAAGAGTGAAAGACTAGTAGCAGATGCACCAGCCCAAATGTGGCAACAATACTCCACACATGTGGCCTTGTAAAGATACAGGATACTCTCAGGTGTAAGTAACTTTCTATTATAGTAAAGGGAGACCACTTTCTTCGTAGCAGCCTTGACAATGCCTTCGATATATTTGTTCCAATTCATGTTCCTTGTGAATGTTAAGCCATAGAATTTGAACAAAGAGCTTCCAGGTAGTGTGTCATTAGCCATGACAATCAGTGGTTGAGACGGTTTCTTTTAATTATTAAAGGAAAAAAAGCATTAAATGTTACCATGCATTTATGTCCCAATTTCACTACAAAAAACCTTCCTAGAGATGGTGACTCGATTTAGTCAGGCAAAAGACTCTCATTTGCAAATCTCTTGTTCAGAAACGAGTAGCCGTCAACAAATAAACTTGTGTTACTTGTGTTGGTATTCTTTTTACTTTCCACCCCAGCATTCACTTTTAAAATGACGATGTTTATAAATTTTCAGGTATGCTGAAACCGAATATCACATTTAAATTTGAAGCAGGCAAGTAGTTTTCTTATTATCCAATGTAATCCATTATGTTTTCACTGGTGGCCATGTTTTTTTTACCAATAGAAAAGTACTAATGCACATGCGTGTTACAAAACACCCCTCCTCCACATGTTAAGAATGGTGAACGCCACTGACATTTATAAAGTAATACACTGGAAAAGAGTTTTAATATCCAAAAAAACTATTTGTTTGTGCTAAATTTGAATGTGATATTCGTTTTTAGCATACCCGAAAATTTTTTAAAGTTGTAATTTTAAGAGTGAGTGTTAAGGTGGAAAGAAAGTAAAAAATTACCCTTGTTTTAAACTGCCAGGCAAAATATTGTATTTATTTATTTGCAAACTATTATCCGCATCTTCATAGTTGTTGTTTCACAATGTTTCAGCAAACTAATCCTCTGGCCTTCGTCAGGTGGTAAACCGTAACGGGATAGGAATGCTGAGTCTGTTAACTGTATCCTGTAGTTACCCCCTTCCATAGTTGTTGTCGTCTCACCCTGTTATGGTCAATTAATCCTCTGGCCGGCTTTAGGTAGGACTGAAGCCGCTATCTTCAGACAATGCTCACCTGGAATCGTAGAGATTCAACGCCTCTATCCACCGCGCCATGAGCCACAAATAATAATAATAATAATAATAATAATAATAATAATAATAATAATAATAATAATAATAATAATAATAATAATAATAATAATAATAATAATAATAATAATAATAATAATAATAATAATAATAATAATAATAATAATAATAATAATAATAATAATAATAATAATAATAATAATAATAATAATAATAATAATAATAATAATAATAATAATAATAATAATAATAATAATAATAATAATAATAATAATAATAATAATAATAATAATAATAATAATAATAATAATAATAATAATAATAATAATAATAATAATAATAATAATAATAATAATAATAATAATAATAATAATAATAATAATAATAATAATAATAATAATAATAATAATAATAATAATAATAATAATAATAATAATAATAATAATAATAATAATAATAATAATAATAATAATAATCCTCCTCCTCCTCCTCCTCCTCCTCCTCCTCCTCCAACAGCAACAAGCAAAAATCTCTCGTTTTCAAATCTCTTGTTCAAAAAACAAGTACTATTGTAACCTCCAACAAATAAACTTGCGTTAATTGTTTTAAACCGAAGTTGTAATTTTATTTTGGGGAGAGAATTCTTCTGTTGCAACACAGATTAAGATGATACGGCTGACACTGCGAGAAGAATTGTAGCAACAACTTTGAGCCGCCAAAATGAGCGAATTGATCGTGGATATGTGCAGTGAATACACACCGCACTCGTTCATAATCAGTTCATAATAAAAAGCAAATCGGCGGACCTGAACGAGAATCACCCCTCCCCCTAATTTTAACCGGTATTCTGCAGTTGGTATTTTTTTATGACCTAACCCAGCGTAGTATAAACACCACCAACTCACCACGTTGAGAACAGCTTTTAGAATAAACACCCCAACCTCGAAAGCTATACTACATACTAAACATACTCTGAAAATTAAGGGCAAATCTATTTCAAAAAGAAAAGCAATATGGATGAGAGAGAAAATTAAAACAAAAAAATATATAATAACAATGTAAAATAAGAAAGAAAAAGGAATGAGATCAAGAATTAACGTTTAAATACAAACAAAGCCTGAGAGTAAATGACGAAACGATAAAAAAAAAAAAATCCAGCCAAACCCCAAATAATTTCTCGCTAAATACATTAAAATTGATGGAATTCTTTGAAAAAGCCTTCCGCCCGATTTTTTTCCTAATATCTTATTAGGAAACGAAAATTGTTTAATTTTTTAATAAAATCGATTTTAATCAGCTTAAAATAACATTCTATAATTCCTCATTAAAAGAGAATTATTTCCCCCAAATTCTTTTCATTTGTTTATTTAAAAAAATCTTTTAATTTTTTTTTTTTTTGTTTCTCATCAGAAGGAATATTTTATTCTAAAGGAGCATTGTTCAATCACAACTAATTCATGAACATTTTGACTAAATCCTAATCAGAATTGAACCAACATTGACTGATTCAACCAGTAGTAGTAGTAGTAGTAGTAACAATAAAAATAACAACAGTAGTAGTAGATTGATTTTTTAATGGCATATCAACCCATTTTTTTTTTAGAAACATTATGCTGCAAACAATTTATTACATACGATTAATTGAACACAAGTTACTAGCGTTTAACAAACGCTGAGAGAAAATTACTTTGACGATTTAAGGACAAATTTTTGAGTAGCTTCGTCACATACTTGCAAACAAAATTCACGCACTTATCACAGTGTTCTACAGTCTTTCAGCTGTTAAGGAGCGGCGTGCCAATCTCAATACTTCCCTGGTCAGGTCATCTCTTTGTTGGTCGTTCTCTTGATATGATTTCTTTACATAGCTGGAGTCTGGTAGCCGGGAAACATAGCCAAACAATATTAATTTCTTCTTTTGAATAATACCGTTGAAGGATCTGCTAATATGAAACATCTGTCTGATATCTGAATTTATTTGTATATCTTGCATATATATATATATATATATATATATATATATATATATATATATATATATATATATGCTATCACATTGTGAGGAATAGAATGTAGTCGGTGCTGAAGAAGACAGACGAAAACAAGTGACAATTTGCAAATCAATAAGTATATACATATATGTCTCTATATACATATATTTATTCAATTATGTTAAGTATAAATGTCTTACTTGTAATGTCTATTGTATGTGAAAATCTCCATTATATCTTTCGGGATAATCCCTTTTTCAAATGGTGGATGTAACGGATTTATTCAAAGCATGCTGGATGGAAGAGTGAAAACAAATGAATTAAATGGCTGTGTGGGTTACCACAGAAAATATAAGGAGGCGGGTGTATATGTATAGCGTGTTTGGAGTGATTAACATTATTGTTGTTGTTAGAAGGAAGAGGGGAAAGAGTAGAGAAGAGAAGGGGAGAGTGGAGGATGGGGTGCTCTTGACCAACTCTTGGGGTGTTTAGATCTAGATGTGGTTGGAAGAGGTAGAAAGATAGAAAGAGGGGGGAGGACACGGGATTGACAATTCGTGTTATGAGCGCTAGTATTTATTAATTCTTAGGACATTTGCTATGTTTTTATTAAAACTTTAAGCAATTATAGATGGAGCATTTTTTTCCTTCTAGTTCTATTGTCCATATTTACCGGTTAGGATTAACAGGTTAAAGATATTAAATATTCGGTGTCGTAAGAGTTATCGTTATTTTATTTATTTATTCATCTAATTTTAATTAGTTTATTTATCCTTTTGTCACGAGTGGCCTTTTAATGGTTGTTTTTATATGCCAGTTTGATTATTGATCCTAGGTTTATTGACTTATTAGTTTTTATATATCTTTTCACGGGTTTATGTAGTTGTTGGTATGTGTTTGTTGTTGCACACACACACACACACACACACACACACACACACACACACACATACACACACACACACACACACACACAGTGAGTTATGAAAATATATATCGCAATTAAGCTACTCAAAGTATTCTGTGTTGCATCCTCATCATGTTATATACACACACACGCACACACACACACACACACACACACACACACACACATATATATATATATATATATATATATATATATATATATATATATGTATTCTTCATAAGTTCTGGTTTCGGTTTCGATTATAGCTGAAGGAACTCAAGTTAAATTTTCTCCATAATGTTTGGTTTCAGTTTCGATTCAAGCTGATGTACCCAAGTCATATGGATATATTTTTTAATTTTTGCAAACACAACTCTATAATGATATATATAAAATTTGCATAAATTAAAATATATTTAAGCATATTTTATGATCGGGCTATCCCAAGCGTCCCTGTTAGCTGAGATAAATACTTTTGCAGTTTTAACAAAAGAACTACAATAATATCAAGGTTTCTCTATTTACACTGAACATCCACAGCATGCCAACATCAATATATTACATATGAAAGAGTCCGCTGTGGAATTTCCACAGTTCTCGCTTTAGTTTAAAATGATATTCTTAGTATCATCCACACTGAGGAGCGAATCTTCAACCTCCAAAAGAGTGTCACTTAGAACTGCTTTATTCGTTATGCCACATGGCCTTGTATTTTGTTTTAAGTGTAATTTTAAAAGTATTTTTTTGCAAATAAATCATTCAAAGGGTAGTATCTGTTATGTCTTCAATAACACCGTGGGTTTGTATTTGTGCCATCCATCCAATGGAATTATGTCACAAACTCCTATAAGAGTTTCTAAAGATAGACCTCAATAGCCAGATATATTCTGAAACTATAATATAGTACTTAAGTGAGTAGATTCCAATTTAAACAAAAATGGCAAAATAATATTTTGGGGTCTATGTTCACATTAAACGCCCATAGCAGCAAGATACAACAGAAAAAATACAACTGTCAAATTTCTAGGGTTCTCACTTCATCATCATCATCATCATCATCATCATCATCATCATCATCATCATCATCTTGCGGCCTCAGCCGAGATTGAACTCACTACACCCTTCCAGTATTCCCTGTTTGTCATAGCACCCAAAAGATCTTCCTTGGAGATGAATGTATCTCACTGTATCCTATCTGGAAAAGTTAACTTTCGTGATCGATTGTAAGGTGATGGGTGCCTCCTCAGTACAAATGATGAAACAAGTTCATCTGTGGCACGGGCACAATGCCCAGCAAACTGAACACGTCTCTGGCAAACTGAGGTTGATAATCTCGGTAAGTCTCCATATACCATTTCTAGAGTTGGGTGATTTTGCGATGAGAGATTCCAATTTCTCTTAGTCTTTTTTCCGAGTTTTTTGGTACTATTCCTAGTGCTCCTACAATTATTGGTACTATATTGGTTTTCTTCAGAGTCCATATTCCTTTCAGTTCTCTGGCAAGTTCCGCATATTTGTTTCGTTTTTGTTTCTTTTTGATATTCACCCTGTGGTCTGCTGGGAAAGCAAAATCTATAATTTGGCAGTTTCTTTCTTTCTTGTTAATTATTATGACATTTGGTCTTTTTGCTTGGACGAGTTTATCTGTTTGTATCTCCATGTCCCAAAGGATTTTGTGGTTTTCGTTTTCCTGCACTGTCTCTGGTTTGTGTTTGAACCATCATCAGCATTATTATTATTATTATTATTATTATTATTATTATGATGATGATGAAGAAGAAGAAAAAGAAGAAGTAGTAGTAGTAGCAGCAGCAGCTTCTTCCGCTGCTGTTTCTTAGGTCATAAGGTGCATCTTGATCATCTTCACTTTTTCTCTGATCTTAGGGTTACAGTTTATCTCTTCTCTCAACTTTTATCATATCAGCCACCGGGACAATTTTGATGGCAACGTTTCTGACTAGATTAGAACTCGGTGTGTGATCATGTGTGTAAAAAAATAACATAACATAAAGTTAAACAGAAAACGCAAAGGGGTAACTTCGCACAAAAAAAAAAAAAGAAAAAGAAACACACACACACACACACACACACACACACACACACAGAAATCGCAAGATTCCATGCACATCAGTTTTTTTTTCTGATTGACAGCAAACCTTTGCAAGAAGGATATAAAAAAAAGACAAAAAATGTGTATACGGATGCCAGAGTTGATCGAAGAAGCCTTACGTGTCAAACAGCAAATTTAACTCAAGATGACAAGGCAAGACAAACCCTGTTATTATTGCTTAGTTATTTATTCCAAGGCTGAAGCTAAAGGTGCTACACATAAGAATTCCTATCTGTAATGTGTGGGATAAGGATTCAAACATTGCTTTATTCTGTTTTTTAAATGTATTTGCTATTTGGGATCGCATCTAACAGGGAACTGTGAGGAGTTGAACAGCGAGATGTCTGTTCACATTACATTAAAACTTCTGCTAGTACAGTTTGGGAAACAGGAAAAGAATTCCGAAGTCTAGCAGTCCGAAAGTAGAAACTATTAGAATAGAAAGCTTTCCAACATCTATGAACCTCAACAGTGAAGGGATGGGATTTTGCTGCTTGTTGGGTCAGTCAGGAGTATGTACGCTGTAGGAGCACAAGTGCTATGAGTTCATCAGAGCACATTCCATTAAAGTACTTGTAAAACAGACACAGGGTAAATAATTTGTAAAGTTAAATAATGGGTGTGATTAAATCAGATTGAAAATGTAACTCATCAGATGACGAAAGTGTTGTCGGACCTGGTTAGCAATTAAATGAGTAAACATATGAGAATGACAAGTGTTGCAAACACAACCCTCTTCTCAAGTGTATAAATATGTACAAGTCTTACTGTGAATATGTCTTGTTTTACTTCTGTTGTACTTTCTACATGGCCGGTTTGCATTTGTAGTTCATGTGCATCAGTTTCCACATTCAAAGATTTTCCTTAATATTTCATCCGTTTTCATTATTGATATGCATTGTATCCTATCAGCCATCCCTTTGATTCCAATTTCTCCCATCCTTTTTTCAAAGTTTTTCAGGATTGTTCTTAGTGCCTCTACTATTATTGGCGTTTTCTTGACTTTTTCCATCTTCCATATCCCTCTCAGTTCTCTGAATTTGCTTTGCTTCTCAGTGTCCTTGATATTCACTTTGCGGTTTGCTGGAACGGTGAATCTACTATTTCGCAGAACTTTTCCTTGTTAACTATTATGACATCTGGTCTTTTTGCTTGGATGAGTTTATCTGTTTGTATGCCCATATTGCATAGCATTTTATAATTTCCGTTTTCAAGTATTGCTATTGATTTGTGCTTGTACCATTTGTCTTGGTGTTCAAGTTGTAGTGATTTTCATAGTTGCCAGTGTACTGCATTCGCCACCAGGCCGTGTCAAATTGTATATTCTTTTTGGGCTAGTTTTCTGCATTCACTGATTATGTGGTTTATCGCTTTATCTTTTTATCTACAGAGTCTGCATTTGCTGTTTTCTTGTCGATCTTAGCTGTGATGTAGTTAGTTCTAACCACATTATTTTGTGCTGCTGTTATTAGTGATTTAGTTTCTGTTTATATTATATTCTTGATTTATAAAACATAACAGAATCAAGCTGACATGCTTTTGCTATCATAAAACTTTAAAAATCAACTTTTAATACTGGAAAACTTTTATTTCGATTCGATTGTTTTTATTCTGAGTTTCATTTTTACAACAATTCGGTCATTTTCGGTCGTGTTATTAAGGACCCGTGACAAAGTGGATAAAGTACTTGGTAAAATCTAGTTATAAAGTTACACTCTTCTGGAGGTTGAACGTTCAATTCTCAGTGTGGGCGACATTCAAATTATGATCGTTTTCTTCAAATTCTATTTTTTTAATTTTCTTTTATAAATAATTTTCTACCATATCGATTTTCGTAATTTTTGGATATAACCATCTGAAAAAATACGAGGAATACGTAGATACCATTGTTTTCATGTGAAATTCGATATTACAATTTTCGAAATTTCGTTCTGATAGTGTAGAAGCTCCAATACTTTTAATTAAAAAGTGTTGCGTTTCTATCTAAAAAAAATGAAATATCAAAGTTATTCTACAAAGTATGCGTCTTAAACGTAACAAATTTATTCATAAGCACATTTTATTATACCCACATTTTTAATTAAAAAAACAAAACGTTTTGTAAATAAAACAGTTTTAGCGGTCTTTCGTGCACCAATAGTAAGCAAAATCAAAAACGCGTGGCTGCGAGAATCCACAGTTCTCTGAAGGCTTTTTGTACCGTTGCTTATTTCGCGCATGCGTATAAGAGCAAACCCTAAGAAGGTGTAACTTTTGATCTGACAGCTTTCGCCGCCACAGAAGGTTTTTTTTTTTTTTTTTTTTTTTTTTTTTCTCAATATATAAATTATTACGTACGGGCAATAATGTCGAAAAAAAATAGGGAGACATAGTTTTGAAAATCGGTTTATCAATAACATTTTTGTAGGTTTCCACTATTTTTTGATTATGTATGAAAGATTAAAACCGAAAATTAATTTCCAAAAAGAAAAAAAATATTTGTATACATGTAAAACAGATGTTATAAAGAAAAAATGTTTTCACGACGACATTCAGAAACTAACAAGTTCAACTAAATTTTAAAGTTAAATGAATCCATTCTAAAGTTCCTTTGAAAGATAAATATTATCTTTATGGGTTTCTTTCAAAGATAATTAGTAAAACATTCCTAAAATATTGAGTTAAATAATAAAAAAAACTTATTTGCACAAAAAATAACTTAATTAGCCCCCAAAAGCAAGAGATTCTAGTTTCGCTTAAGCAAATACAAACGAAGTCGTCTAAGTGTGGATTCTATGGAAGCCCAAAATGTCAGAATGTCAAAAGGCTGACTGAAAATGACGTCAGATAGTTGGACAGAGGTAGGGAGTGTTGGTTTTCTTTTTCCCTCAGCCGTGCATCCATACATTTCTATCGTGAATGTTTGTATAATTTTAATCATTTTTTCATTTAATTATTTTTCTGTGTTCCTGCTTTTAAATTACATTTTTTTTTTATTTTTCAAGATTATATAAAAATTATGTTACTCTGAGAGTTACACATTCATTCAGGCAAAGAAAAAAATTAGAATCTGTGATATAGAAAGTATGCAAAAAATATAATCTAAAAAAGAGGAAATATTTTTTGCAATTATAATTTTTTTGTATGAAAATATTAAATAAGCGATGCTTAATTCAATGATAATATCCGTAGTTCAAGAAATTAATTTATCTTCAAGTTATATCAAATTTGTTAATACGGACTTTAGGGACATTTTTCGTAATGTTCCTGAAAAAATTAATTTTTCTTTTTTTATTGTTACAATTTTTGATGTTTTATTTTCATAAAAAAAAGCAAAAAATAAATTAATTCATTGTTTTTGTACTACTGAAAACCATAATGTCAGTAAAGGTGTTTTTGTTTAAACAAAATAATACACTTCCACTAAGATTCAAATAAAAGGTATGGATTCATTATATTTCATGATTATTATTTGATAAATACTGAAAATTTTATTAAAATTGGTTAATTTAATGAGTTTTGGTCAATTTTTAAGTAAAGGGAAGGGTCAAAATATTTATACATTTTGAGCATCAGCTATTCATTTTGCACGTACCTAACCATTATGTCTTCTTTCAGAACATTGACTCCAAAATGGAAAAAAAGCAAACTCGCACAATTTCTTTATTTCGATTCAAGCTAGGCTGAGGAGCTGCTGAAACAGCTCATGATTTCAACAAAGCATTTGGCCCAGGAACCACTACTGAGTGCACAACACAATGGTGGTTAAAGAAATTTTGTGGTGGCAATGAAAATCTTGAAGATCATGAGCATAGTGGTCAGCCATCAGATGCTGATAACGATCAATTAAGAGTCTTAGTCGAAGCCAATCCATGCACAACTATTCGAAAACTTGTTTCTGAATTAGACATAATGTATACGACGATTTCCAACCACTTGAGAGAGATTGGAAAGACAAAAACTTGATAAATGGTTGCCTCACAAATCGAACGACCACCAAAAGAAACGCTGTTATGAAGTGTCATCTTCCCTTCTTTATTCAACAAGAACGACCCATTTCTAGACTGAGTTATAACTTCCAATGAAAAGTGGGTTCTTTATAACAACCAGTGATGCTCAGCTCAGTCGTTTGGCTTTAGAAGTGTTGAGGAGCTTTGTCTAAGTTGCACCAAAAGAAGGTCATGCTGACTGTTTGGTGTCTGTGACCAGTCTCATCCATTATAGTTTTTTGAATGCAGGCGAAACCATTACAGCAGAAAAGTACTGTCAACAAATGGATGAAATACATTAGAAAATTTGACAACATCATCCAGCATTAGTCAACAGAAAAGGCGCAATTCTCTTCCACAACAATGCCCGACCGCATGTTATTAAAACGACGCTGCAGAAATTGAACGAATTAAGCTACGAAACTCTGCCTCATCCACCATACTCTCTATACCTCTCACCTACTGATTACCACTTTTTAAGTATCATGACAACTTTCTGCATGAGAAATGCTTCAAAAACATAAGCGATATCTAAACCACTTTCAGTGACTTCATCGCCACCAGAATGCAAGATTTTTTATGTTACTGGTGATAAATACACGTTTTGCATTGGCAAAAGTGTGTTGATTCTGATGGTGCTTATTTCAATCAATAACTTTTTGTCTGAGGCGAGATATGTTCATCTGAATTTAAAAGTTAAAAATTGCAAAAACTTTCTTGTCAACCATGGTAACAAGTTAAATGGCAAAGTTAAAAATAGGCTTATTAAAAAAAAAACAGTTTTATGAAGCAGCACCCCCAATAATTTTAGCCACGAGCCGCCATAACAAAGGTATTAACGTAGTTAAACAATTGCTTTTAATCACTGAAGGGTTAATGCTATTTTATTTTTCATTTATCTAGACTGATTATTTTGCCAAGGCTTAAAACTGAAGTTTATTATTTCACTTATAGATAAAACTTGGATAGGAGAGGTGAATTCACAGTTCACACCTTATCCTTCCAGAGTATTAATCAGTAAACTCAATTGCTCTCAGTGGAACTTGAACTGAGCACACCAGTCCCACGATGCGCTGTCGATAACCACTTTGCCACCTGCACTTCCAAGGCAAGGTTTAAAAGGATGCTAATCGCAGGGATTGATTTTTCAGCCTTTGCATGAACCTACTTTCAAAATGGTTGATATTGCCGAGTCTAAGATCAAAATAATGGCTCTTGCAGTCATTATTGACTTTTATGGCAGGAATTTGATTTTGGTGTAACACTTTAAAGCCATTTTTTGGGGTGCTAATGTTCGCTGCAGACATGGGGTGAGTCCAGAGGAGACAATAAAATCAAATTCCGCAATAAAAGGTCTGTAATGATTTGAAAAGTCATTTTTGATCCTGATCGCCCCCACATTCCCCTTCAATTTCCTGATAACCGGGTCAGTAAAACAATCAATCGATAATAAAGACAACAAAAATAAAACAGGAAGGGCGAAAATAAAAAAAAAGAAGATAAATAAATAATTCAAAAAGAAAATCTGACAGTAGAGCCAACTATACCAATATAAATCACTTAGTTTGATTAGATATCTATGGGGTAATGGGAGGCTGCTAGTGAGTTTCTAAAGATCACTTTGCCAATGGGAAGGGGTCAGTTTATAAAATACTTCCTACCAACCCAAACCCTAATTCCTTCTCTTTCCAAAAATATGACTTTTTAAAAAATATTTATTGAGTGTAAATTTTAAGTAAGGATGTGAATGAGACCAGATGGTTAGGATTATTGTCCATTTTTATGCATGTCTCTCTCTCTCTCTCTCTCTTTGTTTCTCATCTCTCTTTGTTTACCCATCACCCTCTCTCTCTCTCTCTCTCTCTCTCTCCACTTTCTCCTTTCTATTTTCCCCCTCCTCTCTTTCTCCATTTACCCTCCCCTCCCTGTTTGTTCACCATCCTCTCTCTCTTTGGTCATTCTCCTCTGTTCACTCTACCCTCTCTCTTTATTCACCCTCCTATCTCTCTCTTTGTTTACTATCTCTCTCTCTCTCTATCTCTCTCTCCCCCCCAACACGCACACACAGGGCTGACTACCCATTAAGCAAAATAATCACGTGCATAGGGAATCACCATTGAGACAACAAAATAAGCTGAAATAAAAAAATTTTTAGTTCTCCCACAGCAAGAACTTAGACACCAGGGTCGGAAAGTGGAATTGTAAAGTCAATGAACCCGAGGGGAACATACTCTGACTTGCAAACAGTGCCTGGGCAGCCCCGTCGGCATTCCCCGGTAAGGGCACCTCAAGCAATTAGCAATAAACTAACCCCTTTTCAACGAAAGAAGGCAAGACCTGGGAGGGTGGACCTCCTAGAACTGCACAAAACTAAGCTGAATGTATTACCTTTTTCTTATTTTAGTTCGGTTAGTTCTCAGAAATCAAGTAAATCCAAGTGTATTTCCAGTAAATCTAATTGTGATATGCCTGTCCTAGGCTTTGGAAATTGTTTAGATCTATATTTTCGTTTGAAAATCTGTAGTGTGGAAATATCTACCCTTTGTTGGTATATTTAATGCTAAAGCAATGTCTGTTGCAAACAGTACTTTGTATATGATTAGATGAACACAAGTTGTTATCATAACAGAAAGGAAATTGTTGGGTTGTGCTTTTCTCAAGGTTATCTATATATTAATATGATAGCGCACGTGTTATTTTCTGTGTCAAGCTTACATCCGGGTCGTTTAATTGTTATGTACTTCCATTTCTTGTCATAAATAATTTTACCAAGAATTCTTCATAAGTTTTGGTTTCTGTTTCGATTATAGCTGATGGCACTGAAGTCATCTATTTTTTTATAAATAATTTTATCAAGAATTCTTCATAAGTTTTAGTTTCGGTTTCGATTATGGTTGAAGGAACTCAAGTTTATATATATATATATATATATATATATATATATATATATATATATAAACTATTATAAAATTATTATATATATATAATATATAATATATATATATATATATATATTTTTTTTTTTGTTTCATAAGTTTTTATTTCAGTTTCGATTCAAGATAATGAACCCAACTCATATGGATATATTGTTTTTATTTTTGAAATCGTAACTTTATAATATATAAAAATAGATAGAACATTAACTCTATAATAATATATACAAAATCTGCAAGAATTAAAATTTCATATTTAAGCATATTTTACGACTAGGCTTAGCCGGGCGTCCCTGCTAGCTTAGATAAATACTTTTGCAGTTTTCACAAAAAAAGCTACAATAATATCAGGGTGTTTCCATTTACAATGAACATCTACAGAATGCCAACATCAATATATTACATACGAATGAGTCCCCATGTGGAATTTCTACAGGTTCCACTAGTTAATTCATAAATGCTACATATCCAGTTAGGTTTGAGCATGGCATTGAATACCATAACAAATATAAATTAGCCACGGTTATGTGGAATCAAGCTAAATGTACTGAATTGATCTTAGAGGAAGATGAAAGAACTTTCAAGGATTTATTATGACTTTAAGATAAAACTTCATTGTTTGTCACAATTCATTCATTCACGTGATGTTCTGCCTGCGCCAGGCATATACGGCTATCACTTTCCAGCTATCTGTCTCCTTTGAGGTATTCATGAATTCATTGTTGCCCATCATTCACAACAAAATTCACGTTGTTTCTCAAAAGCATTCGATGTATTGTCATAGCTTTCTTTGCAGTTTTACAGACAGTAGGTTGCAGTTTCTTTCTGTCCGAGCAGTGCCCATACTGGGTGATTGTCCTGAAGATTTTCTACCCAGCACAACGAGGTACGAAACCATGATTAGAATTATTCCTTAGTGCTTCCATATTACATCAGTCACTTGCTTTCCATGACCTCACGTTACCCTGATTCCCTGTGGGGAAGGGTGCTGAAGTGGGTTCTTGCAAATACGTCATTAGAAAATAATTTCCTGCTAAAAAGATAGTAAAAAAAAAAAAAAAAAAAAAACTTGACAGCATTGGTTTTTACAGCATTTTTTAATCTGTCCAGATGTTTATACATGCAATTTAAAGATAAGTTTGAAATAGGGCAGATTTTTTTTTAATTTATGTTTTTGCTTGGATTTGATTTCTATTCCATTCGTATACATAAGAAACTAGCTGAAGTACTCATCTATGGGATGTTTATAAAATTTCTTAAACTTAAAAAGTCAGCTTACGACCTTCCTTGACGCCAACCCTGTCATTAGGGGCAAGTTTTGAAAATACCTAAGACAAATAAAGCTGATGTGTATTTTTTAAATACATATTTTTTTACTAAAATTTTTTTCATTATCAAATTGAGCTGTTAAATGTACCCATCATGGTATGAACAATCGAATAAATGACTACAAAGGAAATTATATTTCTTTTGTGCCCGAAATGGGTTAATTATTGCCGTTACCCTTGGTTAATCATAAAGCCACGTTCCAATGTTTACATTAGAAATTATTTCTCCCACTTTTTAAAAATATAATAATAATAAAGCATAGAAAAATTATTATCACATAAGAAATATGTCATATTCCAAAAATCACATAAATTGATCAAGTACTTTTCTTTTAACTAAGAAAATAGTATTTTATAAGAAGTGAGAATGTTGTCTTCATTCGACATAGTTACTGAATAAAGTAGAGACAACTCAATTTAAACTACCGAGATCAAAATTGATTTTAACTCCTAAATATTTTATTATATATATGTGTGTGTGTGTGTGTGTGTGTGTGTGTGTTATCACTGCTAGACAAATTTTGTTTGTATTTTTGGAGATACCATTTAAACTCTCGAACTCATTTTTTTCTTATTTTTCTGGCTGCAATAACTAGGTGTGTCAGAAATTTCGTGAAAATAGTGAATAATTCCACCCCATCTTTCCAAGCTTATAACTCCTCGAAAAATGTAATTCAAGCCCTAATTTTTTTTTTCAATTAAAGGAGCAAGGACCAAGGTTTCATTAAAAAAAAAAAAAGAAAAAAACGTGTTTTTTTTTTTAAAAAGGTTTTAAACTTCGGGTGGTTGTTTTTGTTTTACGGCATATCAATCCTTTTGGGTTATTTAATGCCGAATCCAGTGATTTTGAAGAACAATTTTTTAATAGAGTATATTAGTTTTTTAAGTCCGTTTCTATTTAACCCATAGTTGGGACCCTAACAGGTACTACCACTCCGGATCAGAGTGGACCTGGGAGCAATGGCAATTAAAGGGTGGCTCCACACTCCCCAAAGCCCACAAGCTGGGGCCTCACCAGCGGATATAGTTTAAGGTCATATCCAGGACTTTTAAACTTCGGACTTTACCGGTAAATTTCTAAAAAACAGTACTTTTTTTGTTTTAAATTTGAATATATTATTTATTGACCTTTTCTCTTCAATTTGTGGTATATAAGACTTTGGTACATAAATTAATTATTTACTTTTTAATAGACATTTCAAAATGGGAGGCGTGAATTATTCGACCCCCTGTCTTTCCAAGCTTATAACTACTCGAAAAATGTAATTCAAGCCCTACTTTTTTTTTCAATTAAAGGAACAGGGACCAAGGTTCCATTAAAAAAAAAAATGAAAAAACAAATAACGTGGTTTAAAAAAAAAGGTTTTATACTTCAAACTTTATAGGTAAAATTCTAAAAAACACTACTTGTTTTTTGTTTTAAATTTGAATATATTATTTATTGACCTTTTCTCTTCAATTTGTGAGTAAATTAATTATTTACTTTTCGGTGAGTAAATTAATTATTTACTTTTTAATAGACACTTGAAAATGGGGGGGGGGCGTGAATTAAAAAAAAAAACGTTTGTCTAAAATATTATATTCAGTTTATTGGAAAGAACATTAAATTTCACATTGACCCTGAAAATATCGTAAAAATAGAATCAATAGAAAAAGTTTGATAGATTTTTAAAGTTTAAAAATTGAAAAATATTGAGTTCGAAAAATTCATTACTGTTTTTAAAAAAAAATATTTCTATTACTTTTAAAACAACTTTAATAGTTTATTTTGGAAGTATAATCCATAAAGAAAATAAACAACCCACTTTTAACAGAGAAATTACAAGATTTTTTATTTTATTCGCAGTTTTGTGTTAGGGGTGTCAAAAATTCCTACAAAAATTCTCATACACCTTATGTGACTAAATTAGGATTCAAACTAAAGTGGTATTGAAAATAGACAAGTACTTTGTGTTAGGATTTTCAAATTCGAACAAACTCCAGAATCAAGTTATCTCCTATTATTTTTCTAAAGAAATGACAAAAAATATCAATAATTGTAAACTGTCGGCTTAATTCCTATTTTAACCACATAAATTATTTAACATAACATGGATTTCATCATTAGTCTTTAGGCACCCCCAATGTAAGACACAGATTTAACCCTTGCCATATGTAACACAATGTAACTATAATTTATTTAATACTAGCAGTTCAGCCCGGCTCTGCTCAGGCCCTAATTACTGTTCATAACTTTATGTGCATATGTATATATATATATATATATATTAAAAAGTTTGACCCATGTCCAGGTAACCTACATCTAAAATTTCAAGTGTTTAGACCCAAAATTGGCAGAAGAGTTTGGTAGAGTCTGCAAAAGTCAACTCTTTCAACTTTGACCTCTTGGC
Source organism: Euprymna scolopes (assembly GCF_053919585.1). Lineage (NCBI taxonomy): Eukaryota > Metazoa > Mollusca > Cephalopoda > Sepiida > Sepiolidae > Euprymna > Euprymna scolopes. The sequence continues at coordinate 10,878,094 of NC_136502.1, read as the reverse complement.
AGCTAAACTTTTGCCCAAAACCTGATTAAAAAGCTTGCTGCATGTCTGAATACCCTTTATGTAAAATTTCAAATCTTTAAACCACTGTACGGAGGCCTCTAATTAATAAAATTAACACAAATAATAGCAAAAAACAACAAAAAAAAAGAAAACGATACTTCTCTGATTCAATTAAAGTGACTAGCAGCATCCGTAAAAAGTATGCACAATTATAGATAGACAAAAAAATGATGACATGGCAGTGCATAAAATGTTAGTGATTTTACACATAAATTTGACCAGACCTATTGTCTCTGAAATCTAATTTTGCTTGCAATACGCTTTAGCTAAAGAAACAAAATTTTTTCAATTTTGACCCCCTTTTTTTATCCCTTTTAACCAAGTAAACACCCATAAAAGGACGCCCCACAAAAAACGGAATCATTTGAACTGTTTCACACCATTTTACGACTTACTGTTTCTGAGGAAATGCAATTTGAAAAAAAAAAAAATGGAGACAAACATAGTGAGTTTTATAAATGAGATAATATTAACAGAACAGAACTTGAGTTTAGATACAGGTTAGTTATTTTGCACAAAAAAAAATAATATTGATAATAAAATTAAAAAATTAATAAAAACAAAAACAAAAACACATTCCATTTCCATAAATACATTGAATATTTTAAATTCTAACGACTATAGTTTGTTAAAAAAAAAACCCAACATTCTTTTCATGTCAAAATTGCACCACATTATTTTGAAATGTAATGGTTATGTGTCGTTTGGGGAAAAAAAAGTCACTCATTCCCTGTCATAAACGTATTACATATTTTGAATTCTAACAGCTAACATCAGGTCCAGGATTGAAAATTTCTAGAGTGAGTGTAATAACTGTTTTTTGCATATGAACAACCACTATTTTTTTTGTGTACATGCTGAGTCAAACCTTCCTTGATTTCTGATGCAATGACTGGACCTTGATACTCTGAGTGTTTTACATAAAAATCCTGCAATCTAGCAATTATGATAAATAGCTATATTTTCATGCAGAACAGACAATCCTGAAGCACAATCTTTACGTGCTCAGTTAAGAAGTCCACTTTATTCAACAATAGCAGCTTGCTCTTCTTCTTGTTCTGACCAAGGACTCTACATTGAGGCATAACAACACTGGGATGTGGCCTTCAAAGTCATAAAGAATATTATCTTCCAGACCCAAATTCTTCGACAGTGGAGAACCTAACACTGGCCAGTAATGTGCTATATACATTGACTTTCGCCAGGATTTCTAACAAGGCCTTTTTGATTGCTTTAAGTTTAGATTAAAAGGAAGAACACCATTGACCTGGAACTGCATTATAGCCGTTCTTAAGTGTAGAACCATTCTTAGAAGAATAGAAAAAACGTACTTGTCTCAAGCACAAAAAAGAAAAAAAATGGCAGCATAAATCCAGTCGCAGAAGCTTTTCCAGGTAAAAAATTAATCTAGTCACAATTAGCATAGCGTAGTATGCTTCTTGTGTCAAAACAGAAGAATTCAAAGAGATTCAGTATATTTTATAAACTGATTCTGTTATTTCACTGGTTCGCTCTTATCGCCCAATGGATATGAGTAGAATCACCCAAATCTTGTCATACTCTCTCATTATGCTAAAAATATTACAACACTTGTTACACTTTTATGAAGCATCCAGCATCTAAAGAGTTCTTCACAGTAAATTTGGTAGAGAGTTTCCCAGTAGTTTTGGAGACTATAAGTGACCAACACATATACATACATAGGCCTCCTCCTCCTCCTCCCACTCTATTATATTTATTAGACTGTCTTTATCTAGTGTTAAGAATCTAGTTTTGCTTGAATTTAACCAGAAAATCCATTTTTTTTGTCTATAATAAAATAGAGGAAACAAATTATCTTATTTTGATGTATGTCTCAATCAGGGGAGAAAAGAATTTGTTGAACCCTTAAAGATTTAATCCGATGCTCTAACTACACAGCTATGAATCCTCATGTCCTGAAACTAATGATCTCGTACCATACATGGAATCAGACAAATCGCTGACGTTCTTCTGGCTTGCATAAGGTTTTAAAATTAAAATGAATGGCCTGATTCCTGTTGAATATAGAAATTAGCTTGTGAATATATATTGATTCGAGAAGACCTATTGGTATTTACGCGTTGAACTCTATCAAGTAATGCTTAATTTGCAACTTTGTATCATTATGTATTCATTAATCCAAGTTTCTTTTAATTTTGAATTTTTTCTTTTCTATATTTTTGATATCTCTTATATGTTGACTTGATCAATGCCAAATTAAACTCTCATGTCAACAGTTTATCTTGTACAGAAGTAATGATAAAAAAAATGGGAAAAAGTTATAAACTGTTTATGTCAATAACGCGTTTCACCAAAGTAAGTTGATTCATCAGAGAGACAAAAAATTATAATAATACAAGAAGGTTTCCCGGTGTTGCCCGGTCATAAAATACGCTTAAATATGATATTTTAAATTATGCAGATTTTGCATTTATTATTATAGAGCCAATTCTCTACTGATTATTATATTGTACCCAATATATAGGAGTGATTTTAAAAGTAAAAAAAAGGCCCTATGATTTGGGTGCCATTAACTAGATTCGAAACCAAAACATTTAGTACTTCAGCATTTTTCATAACCATCTAAGCTAACCTTAGATGGGTATAAAAACTTTAAAAATTAACTGGTTTTAACATATAAATGTATATTTGTGCATGCGCAGAGGAGTGCTTTAAGTTGACTTACACTTGCCAAGTTCCAATTTTCAATTTTGACTACATAACAGCTATTTTTACCAGATCAAATTTTTCCGCAAGTTAAAATCCCCTATATATAAAGTTTCAAGTCTGTAGACCAAAACTTTACAGAGTAGTTTGATATAGACTATTCCGCACACGGACGAGGACATTTTTATATATGATGGACTGTTCCGTCAATGTTGACATATAAGCTTTCGCCACAACAACTAAGTTGGTCGGAAATCCACACAGATCATTTGTTTATAATGGTGAAGGCTTTGTGTAGAACCAACCACACTTTTTGGTATTACTGCTAACTTTTGTTGGTGCAGACGACTGCCACAGGAAAAGTTTCCTTCTAGATAATTGTCTTAACGAAGACTGGAGATGCATCTCTCCCAGTGAATTAATGCGCTCCATGGAAATTTCTATGACTAGGCGCGGTAGCTACAGCACCTAGCCTTGCCAAATGAGCACCCATTTGGTACTGGCCAGGCTCAATGGTGCTTAACTTCAGTCATCTGGCGAGGACCAGTGTATCAATGTGATTTTGCCATATATATATATATATATATATATATATATATATATATATATATATATATATATAATTGTAGTGATTCAATGAATTTCAAAAAAAACTTTTTTGAAGTGAAATGTTTCATATCAAAGATTTTTTATTATTCTAAGCAAGACAAAGAATACTTTAGAAATTTAATCTCCTTAGTTTATCTATTATACTAAGTATGCAAAAATTTATTTATGAAAATCATACATTTATTTATTTACTAGCAGATGTATCCGGCATTGCCCAGTATTAAATATAAAGTTAAATTTCTTTTTAAAAAATGAAGTAAAAAAAAACAAAAATAGAAAGTAACTGAGACATGTGCATGTGAGCATTATGTTTTTACTAAACAGTTCACATTTTGAAATTAAAAAAAAAAAAATACTCGAGCTGAGATTAAAACCAAAACCTAAAGACAGTGAGTCAAATACGATAACCATTAGGTCAGCTTTATACTCTTTAAAAAGTGTTTTCAAACCTACTTATTCTTAACATAAGGAAGCTGTCATGTGAACGATTCATGCATGCACAGTCATGAAACAGTTGACAGATAAAAGTCTGATGACTCTCACATACCAATTTTTCAATTTTGACCCCTTAGCAGCCCTTTTTTTCGGATGAAAACCAATTAAAATGTTTTCCACATGTCTGATTCACTATATGCCAAATTTCAAGTCTGTAGAGCAAAAATCTGCTAGTCTAATCTATTATACTAAATATGCAAACGTTTATTTATTTATACATGGAAGGCCCTAATGAACTACAATCGAATATGTTTCACCAGCTGTCATGAAAATTAGTATTTAATAACATTCCTTGTGACGCTGATCTATTCCTTTGTTTGACTCATGGGTCTAGTGGTTGCCATCAATTTGATGTTTAACATCTCATTGTAATACAGCTTCCTATTCCCTATTTTTCTTTCCAAAAGTTGTGGAACTGCTCACTGTTTTCTTCTTATCTATAACCTTGGTCGTTTCAAGGCTAATAAGCTCCTCCTGTCTTTGCGATAATAATATTTCGTTCTTGTTAACTCCTTACATCAAGTGGCTTCATGCCTTGTCGAGAGCGATTTCCATAAAAAATAAATAAATAAAATTTTTTTTTTTAAATCAAGTTCCAAAAATAGGAAGCTTAGTTAGAAATAGATATTGCTAGGAAATTTAGTAGTGACACTCTACAATTGGTATTTAACTATCATTCCAAATTGGTAGGATTTGATACAAGTTGGGTTTCCAAAAGGAATTCAATGCTTTTCAGTGGTCAGGGTTATTTACAAAAGTTCATGTCAATTTAGGATATTTTTCAATTGGTTTCAAAAGAACTGATAAAATCTACAATGTATACTTGTCTTCATTGTTATTTCATTTTTAAACTTGTCTTCATCAGACATAACGCTTTAATCTCTATCTGTACTCTCTACTATTATATAAAAGGAACTTTGTCTGTGTGTGAGTTTATTCCCTATGGACTCGAAAACAGATTGGTCGATTTTTATGAAATTTCACATGAAGGTACGTTATGTGCCTGGCAGTTTTCGTAGATAGGTTTTGGATTGGAATGCCTTTGATAAGTATCCATAATCGAAATAATCTGATGAAAGAAGGAACAGGCGATTTTGACCAAAGTTAACACCTTACACAGCCTAACATTACAAGTGCATTTGAGAAGTTTTATTACCATACTAGCCAAAAGTTCGACATATAAAATCAACAGTAGGTTCTTTGATATAACAGGGATATGTCCGAAATGAATGTTTCTGTTTAGAGCGCAATTGCACCATGATACTTGACTTTTATTTTTAAAACTTCAAGTGAAGCCATTATATAGATAAATAATTTTATAAAATCAACAATAGGTTCTCTGCAGTGCAATGTAGACTACAACGTATTATGAACTAAGTCACTGCTGTGAAGCTTCCTCCTGGTGCACTGCAATGGGTCCCCAATTAGAGCAGGCAATCAATCGATTTGATTGAAAAATGGGCGATTTCACTGATTTCGATGACAATAAAAATATAGGAGTGTGAACATTCGTTGATCATCATTCAATCCCAGGCAACGTCGAGTCTCCTTGCTAGTTCTTAATAGAGATTGTATTATCTCAAAACTAGTTCTTTCTTCGTGAATGAATAACATTTCTTTGTAAAAGACTAAAAGAGGAATCTTGTTCGTTTGTAAACTTTGTCCAGAAAAACCAGACGACTGGAAGCACCAATTTAAAAATAACTGATTCTGCTTTTCTGTAAATAACCATTAAAAAAAGACATCATTTAAATGTTTTGCAAGAAATCGATTGCTGATCTTTATTTTGTATTTGTTCCAGTGTTTAATGAGTACATTGACAATTGATGAATATTTAAAAATACTAACAGATTTAGGTCTGGGGAAAAATAGCATCCAATGTCTTTCCTAAAAAACAGTACAAACAAGACTAAACGGAGACAAGAAGTTTGTTAGCTAAAATGACACTGACTTTTTTAAAGACTGGAGAAAACGTTGGGAAATAAATGTAATAAAATACAAGATAGAACTGTAATGAGAAAGATATCGTGTGAGGAGTTGCACAAAGTCTTTTTTAATGATGATGATGATGTAGTAGTAGTAGTAGTAGTAGTAGTAGTAGCAGCAGTAGTAGTAGTAGAAGAAGAAGAAGAAGAAGAAGAAGAAGAAGATTAGTATAATACCAATAATTGTGGGAGCATTAGGAACAGTCCCAAAGAATTTCAACAAAAGACTAAAAGAAATTAGAATCAAGAGGAAGACTCAGGCTAAGCAATGGAAAGTCATGCTGAAATCTTAAAGAGTTTAATACACAACAACAATTGTAATAGGAAAGATATAGTGTGAGGAGTTGCACAAAGTTCAATTCAACTTTAGAAAAAAAAAAAAAAAAACAACGATGGTGATTATGTTTCTGTTGTTGAAGAAGGAAGAATATGGAACCTGAAGAAAATTATTATAATACCAATGATTGTGGGAAGATTAGGAAAAGTCCCAAAGAACTTGGAAAAAAGTAATAAAAGAAATCGAACTCAAGAGGAAGACACGGCTAGTGCTGAAAATAGCTGTAATCTTAAGGGAAACCCTTGAATCTAGAGTTTAATCTACATCAGTGATAAACACTAACCGGTCATATAGAAAAAAAAAAAAAAAAAACAACAGAAATAAAACAAAAATACAACCAAGAAAACTGAAACTGTAAAATTGTACATTCTACCTAGCCCCCGCCTCCCGTTTTTTTTTTTTTTTTTTTTGTAGTGCCGGCATCAGCTAGCACCACACCAAGTAATCGAAGGATCAAGGAGGATGGAAAGACCAATAGAATGCGAGTACTCACCAGACCTCTACTGAATGAGTGCAAAGGAGACTGGGACCTTGGGGAGGCTAATTGTCACCCAAATGCCGGTAAAGACCAATTGTTATTGCCAGTGAGAAGTCAATGGCAAACGACTGTTGTGATGATGCAAAATCATTTACAAAGGTTATTGAAAGAGGTGAAGAATGGTAATCTGGGAAGACTTGTTTTCACTCAGACTCCAGGGAATATCACTGGTTGTTGTCCGTGAGCAATCACAGTGAGTGAAATGATGATGATAATGACGACGCTAACTACTAAAAAAATTGTTTTATATATATGTTATGTTTTAAAGAAAATCAAATTTGTTAATCATTTAACCAGAAGCTCCAAGGGAAATAATCCAATTTTTATTTTTTTAGTTTACTAGAAAATCTAATCATCTATGATTATTTCCCCTTGCTACAGGTCTGTGAGTTTTGAATGCTACCCATTTTGATGAAGCATTATGTCTTTCTTAAAAGCCTTTTCACAGTAACGTAATGAAAATATTTTGTCTGTTTTTTTGGTTAGTGATATTAATCTGAAATTCCCAAATTACTTTACAAAAAATGTTTATACAATAATAACTGTTACTTGCAGACCAGCATTGCTTCCAACAAAGCCTTCATCAGATGATGACTCTGCATTCAGAGATGGTTTCAGAGCTGAAGCATCATAAGCACTAGCCCAGAGCGCCCCAGTAATATCTCATCATACTTTGTTCGATTGTCATCATTTTATGGGATTGCCATATCCATGCTGGTGCAGATAGAGCTTTCTCTTGTATTTTCTTTATATATTTTTCTCATCTGACAAAGAAAGATTATGCAAGAACGCTGAGGATGAGTTGACAATAAAATCTCGACATTTGACTTCGATAGAAGACAATGGTTTTGCAGTCATTTCGCACACATTGTTCTCATAGAGCTTCATATCTTTTCAACTTGTACTGGTGTGCTCAGTCAAAATTATTCTCAAATGGAATCATTAATTCAACGCCTAAAACTATTATCAAATTAACAGACTAAATAACGATATCGGAATGTTGGTCCATTAACGTTATTTCAGTTAGAATAGGTCTTAAGGTTTGTCAAATGATTATCTTTATCACTTCAAATTCGTTTTTTAAATTTGATTTGGAATTTCAGAGGAGTGAGTTACTAGTTCTTACATAAGCTGTGAGAGAGTGTAGACTGGACTATATAGGTTATTCTTGTTTTCTTTCCCGGGTGCTATCTTTTGAGGAGCTATTGTAGAATAAAAAGACAAGAGTCTAATTCTAACATTTAATAACAGTTTATTGGTTCTCTTTTTTAGGATGACTTGTAAAAAGAAAGGGTTTATGTGTATGGACATAGATGGAAAATTAGACCTGTTGAAAGAGAGAGTTCATGGATGCATGTTAAAGTTAGTAGTAAGAGCGTGGGACCATATATGGACAAGGACAAAAGATTAGAGACAGTCTTGTAGGAAGATAAAATAGTTCAGGTGTGTACCACAATGAAGTCTGTATGCCGAGGTAGCCATGTTGGCTTGATTGTTTTTTTGTTGACCCAAGGCTAAAGACCCGGGCAAAGTTGCACCCCCATCAGAGGAATGTGTTGTCAGGTGAAAGCATGGAAGAAAGAGGAATTTGCCATGGGTTTAACCTTTTATGAACTTAGTCATGTGGTCAACTTGTCTGAGTGATGGTCTTTGATTGGACAAGCCAGAAACGAAGTTGACTGCTACAACCAATCAGCAATGATATTATGAACCAAACATATTCAAAATCTTAAGCCGTGAGTATTTGCTGCTCCTGCTTCTTTTTTTAAATTTGTCTTGGAATTTTAGAGAAGTGATTTACTGGTTCTTACATGAGCTGCACCATCTTCAGCACTTTATTTTCTACATTGTCTAAATCTGTAAGAATCTTCATCACTACCTTTACAAGTATTTTATTTTGAACAAAACCCTTAAAAAATAACAATAAAAACAGGTCCTGGATATAACCTTAAACTATATCTGATGGTGACACTCCAGCTTGCGGGCTTTGAGGAGTTTGGAGCTACACTTTAATTGCCATTGCTCCCAAGTCCACTCTGACCTGGAGTGGTAGTACCTGTTAGGATCCCAACTATGGGTTAAATAGAAACCGACTGAAAAAAAAAACAAATATACTTTATTAAAAAATTGTTCTTCAAAATCACTGGATTCGGCATTAAATAACCTGAAAAGGGTTGATCTGCTGTAAAACAAAAACAAACAAACAATCAAAACAATAAAATGCAGAAAAAAAAATGTAAACTCTTCTATATATTAATACGATAGCATGTGTATGATTTTGTGTCATGCCTACATCTTTTTCTTCTGAGTGATTGTTTAATTGTTAGTAGCCTGGGTGCCTGCCATTGCCTAGGTGTTTGGAGGTGTGTGTTGAGCAAAAAAAAAAAAGTGGTAGTAGGCAGGCAGGCAGGTAGGCCCGGACCCGTGATGCGAAGGTGGCCACCTAATTGCAGCAGGGGATCACTACACTCTTCAGCACATTCAGGTACACTTTGGTGTTGACTTTCAAGCTGACTTTGAAGATGTGAGGTGGCATGATGTGGTCCTCACTTTAAGACAAAGACCATACCTGTGACCGGAAACTGTTTTCATCACTCTAGGCATGTCCCTGTTATGCGATCCATTTTGAGGGTGATGGCAAGGGCCTGTTCATAACTTGGATCCGTATATAGCATGAGTTGTACAGTCGTGCATCTCAAATCTTGCTCGTTAAACATTGTGTCACTTTCAGGTATGATAGAAGGCTCCTATCGCTCTTGGGATTTGTACACAACTAGTAGTCAATTAGTAGATGGTCTGCAAGAAAAAAAAAAAATAAAACCAGTTTTCATCTAAAGGAAATGAAATCATGCCGTCTTTTCTATGGCGACAATTTTATCGTTCCACCCTGTACAATAGAATCAGGTTACGCCAATCATTAGCGGTCATTTTTTTTTTTTTAATTATTAGACTTGCATAAAATCATAAAAAGCTTTTTTGAGGGGTGGAGGTGGGGGTAAAACACTTTATTAAACCCGAAAACTTAAATAAAACCATAAAAAGTTTCTTCTTCTTCATCATTATTATTAAAAATAATTAAAAATATTATTAAAACTAGCTTTTTTTAAGTCTAATAATTTACGCACCTGAAATGCACTTTTACCATTGTTTCTAACTTTAAACTTAAAAGTTAGAAACAATGGTAAAATTACTTTTGAGTTTGAAAATATAATTGATACAAAGTTTTGAAGAAAGTGTTTCTTATTTTTTTTTATTTATTTATTTTTTTTTATTACATTTTCACCCCAAACAAAGCATATTGCCACTTTGTTGTAGGGGGCTACTATCAGGGACATAGGCATCAGGGGTACAGTGTAGGGAGTTGGGCAGCAAGATGTCGGTTCACGTTGCACTTGAACTTCTGCATGTCAGTACAGTTGGGGAAGCAGGGACCCGGAAGGGAATTCCAAAGTCTAGCTGTTCTGGGGAAAAAACTACTGGAGTAGAAGGCTCTCTTGCATCTAGGGATCTCTATTGTGAAGGGGTGGGATTTAGCTGCTTGTCGGGTTTGTCAGGGGTATTTACGTCGAGGGGGCACAAGTGCTTGCAGTTCATCAGAGCATTCACCGTTAAAGTACTTGTAGAAAAGGCAGGGGGATGCAACATTTCGTCAATGGGACAGAGGCTGAAGTTTAGATGACAGTTCAGGACCTATCAGATTGGCGACTCTCTTTTGAACCTTGTCTAGGAACGAGAGACTAGTGGCAGATGCACCAGCGCAAATATGGCAACAATACTCCATACATGGGCGAATGATGGCCTTATAGATGTATAGGATACTTTCGGGCGTTAGTATCTTTCTAGTACGGTAGAGAGAATCTACCTTCTTCGCAGTGGTCCTGGCGGTACTCTCAATGTAATTGTTCCAACTCATGTTTCCTATGAACGTTAGGCCGAGGAGTTTAAAAGATGTACTTTCAGATAAAGAGTCGTTGGCCATTGCTATTGGTGGTAGAGGAGGTTTCTTGTAATTATTGAAGGAAACGAGTTTTGTCTTGGCAACATTCAATGTGACCATCCATTTTTGTCCCCATTCCACTACAGATCGGAGGTCATTTTCTAGTGTTTCTGCCATTTCCTTAGATATGTGTTCATTTGTTTTCCTGTCGTGTCTGTTATAGAGTGTGGTGTCATCAGCATATATATCCATCTCACAGGAAATTTTGTCAGGGAGGTCATTTATGAATATTAGGAATAACAGACGTCCAAAGATAAACCCCTGAGGCACTCCTGCATTTATATCATATTGTTTAGATTTATGACCGTCGAGGACAACCTGGATTTTTCTCTTCTCTAAGAAGGATTTAATTATGTTATGTATTCTTCCAGTGATACCATATGATCTGATTTTCCTGAGAAGACCTTCATGTCATACCCTGTCAAAAGCCGTAGATATATCTAGAGCTACCGCTTTAACCTTCCCTGCTTTGTCCAGTGACTGGTATATATGTTCTGAAATTACAGTTAGGATGTCTGCTGTGGAACGGGCTTGCCTAAATCCATATTGTTGGTCAGTCAGAAGTTTAGCATCTGTAAGGTGGCGGACTAGAGTTTGGTTAATTATGGTCTCAAATATTTTGCCGAAAAGTGGGAGGGGGCTAATGGGGCGATAATTTACTGGGTCAGTTCTTTCGCCTGAATTCTTGAAAACTGGTACTACAGAAGCAGTTTTCCAGCAGGCAGGAAAGCAAGATTCATTAAGGCATTTGTTGTAAATTTTGGAGAGAATTGGAGTTACTTCGGCGGAGCACTTTTTTAATAGCACAGCCGGGATGAGATCAGGTCCACATGCTTTTGAAGTGTCAAGATTTCTTATGATAGCATACACCTGAGAAGGGGTGATTTTCAGATCGTCTAGTGTGGCGTCTGTCTACAAAGGAAAGTCAGGGAGGAGGTGATTGGCAGGGTCCAGTGTCGAGTTGGAGGCAAACCGACTGGCAAGCATGTGAGCCTTCTCAGTTGCAGAGCAAACAACCTCGTGATTGTTGGATAGTGGGAGAATTGTTGATTGCCCATTATTTACTACACTGTTTTAGATTTTCCAGAAGTCACGGGTTCCTAATTTCTGTGCTTTGATGCGTTTTTTGGTGGTTTCAGTAAATTATTTCTTAGCTGTCGCTATTTCTTTCTTACAGTTACTTCTGGCTTCTATATACTTCTGCCTGTTTGAACTTATGTCGGTTAAATTTGTGGTACGCATGCTGCCTTTGCACTATTGCAGCTGCACAAGGAGAAGTAAACCATTGAGGAAAGTGGGGCTTGCTATAAAATTTGCATGTGGGAACATATGCTTGAATTGCCGTTTTGAACCATTCAGACCTCATGTGCGCAATGTTCAGCAGGAAGTGAAAAGATATTTTGCCATGGGGCGTCCCTGATGAGATCTCTGATGGTTTCCCAGTCAGCCTTTTTGGTTTGGGCTCTAAAGTTTAGGGCTATTTCAACCATTACCACTGCATGATCGGCGTTCCCAAGTGGGCTGTGGGCATTAGTTACACAGTCATCGAGAACTGTGGTCAGAAACAGATCTAGAAGTGATGCGTGTTGTTCTTGCTGGTCTGGGAAACGGGTTGGAAACGTAATCATCTGTGATAGGGAATGAGATATAGAGAAATTATGTGTTGTTATACCAGCTGTGTCTGTGTGAGTAGAAAATCCAAGCCAGTTGCTGTGGTGGACATTGAAGTCACCAAATACATGCACTTGTGCACTAGTGTCGAGGAAAAGTGCTGTATCTGTGCTGTCAGAGACTTTGTTTATTAGGGCACAGTCCTGGGTCGAGGGCGAGCGGTAGAGAAAATTAAAATAGCTAATGTTATGTTGCCTGTTAAGTCTAAAGCACATAAAGGCTTGATCATCCGATTCTAGTTTAGTTTCTCTAGTCAAGGGGAGGGTGTTTCGAATATAGACTCCAAGCCCGTGCATATGTCTGTCAGAGTCCTTACGACAGAGTGGGAGATATCCAGGCATGTTAAAGTAGTTAGAGGGGATGGAGGAGTGTAGGTTAGTCTCACTTAGTGCTAAGATATTCGAGGTGTTTGTTAGGAAGAATGCTTCAACATCATTTAAATTAGTTCTAAGTTCACGGATGTTCGTAAATGCAAGCCTCAAGGGAGAAGGCAGGTTGGTTTTGTTTGAGTTTAGGTCTGGTTTTAGCATAATTTTTTATTTTACTGTCATCATATTTTTTTAAGAGTTTCAGTTTAGGTAAGGGGGTGCTGAACAAGTGGTTATGCAGAATACCAGACATGCAACACAAGCAGACCATCAGTTGTCCTTCCATCTACTAGGATTGTGGCCTTGGGATAGCCCACCGGTAATGAGTTCAGGGTCCCTTTCCATGCACGACCTGGCACTACAAACAACCCGATATTATACAACTGTTGATGGAGCAGTCACTCTAAGCGTTATCAAAGAGTTAGGGTCCTGTGCTACCAGTCGGGAACAGCAGTCAGGAACTGTCTATCCGGTACTCTCAACCCATCAGACGATGGTCAACCCAATCTACTTGCACTGCCATTACGGCATTCAAGCACTTCCAAGTGCCTAGTTTAAGGGATGGGATGTGTCGGGAGTGGAGAAAACGGCGTTCATTGCCCTAGTCAGGAAACAAGATCGACCACTGAGTGTTTCTGTCAACTCCCTGTGATTCGACCTCTACACCTGGCTAATAGACAAAGAAGGAGTATGGAAGCTGGGCGATAGACAGTGCCTATGTACTCCTTAAGCAGTTTAGGTTTGCAGACCGGTAATTTGTTTGAGTCACTAGCTCTAGGAAGGTCGTCATCCAAGACTAGAGAGGCCTCCCTCCCCTTAGGTTTAGCTTCAAAGTTTTCCTTCTCCTAGATGGATGACCTGGAAAGATCTACGGGTCCATCAGAACCGAGAGAGTTTTCCTTGCACCTGGGTCCTAATCCAGGTATTTCTGTGACCCCGCGTTAGTAGTTAATGTTACTGGGTTAGTTTATATAGGTTATATATCTACTGAAAAATTATACTCCTCAAAGTGATCACGGGACATTGCTATTCCAATTGTTTGTTACTGGAGGAGGGGGTGAGTAAGAGTTCATGCAGTGGAAGCAGCTAAATTTGCAAACAGATTTGTTGGAAGGAGTTAACGTGGTTTAATGGTCTTTCCTTTAGCTTTATATATATAAAAAAAATCTTCCTTTTCTTATTTTTATGTTGGCTTAGGAATAGGATAAGGCGTTACAGAATGGCATGATATTACGAATTACTAGAAAGAAATTGTATAAGCTCTGGATATTTTAGATGGCAGGAGGGTTAAAGTTGTATATTCAATAGACACAAGTAACGTTATTTTTTATATGAGGTACATTACAGTACAGGTGTAATTGGGAGTAAATTATATGCTATGTTATGTTATGTTGTAAACAGTATGTATAGTACAGTAAATAGATATATGGGCAGATTTCGAATAGATACGAATATATGGAGATTGTATGTTTCCATTTCTAATGAAGATATATTCAGCTTTCGTTAAAAAAAAAAAAAAAATCAAGAAGTTGTATATGCTCATGTTCCGTTCTATCTCCTCTGGGATCCTCCGACCACTGCGTCATATCAGTTAAGATAAAAATGAAATATAATAAATCTACAGACATACCTCTCCACCGTATTGTATACCGATACTCTATGGCAAACTGGGATAGCTTCCGTACATTCATATCTGATCTCCCTCTCTATTCCATGTTTAAAAAGGATGTGTCCTCTATAGTATCAGACCTGACCTAATGGTTACTTGTAGGCATAGACCAATTCATACCATCCAAAAAATTCCAACAAAAACCTAACAGCCAGCCATGGTTCTCCCCCGAATGTGCTGCTGCCATCGCACACAGAAATCACTTTTTCCATAGCTACCAACGTAATAGATGCACTGAAACCAAAGCTGCTTTCAGAACCGCCAGCAACCACTGTAAAAGAGTGATAAAAAATGCAAGAGAACTATATGCGCAATCCATTAAGTCCAAAGTAGCTGAGCAGTGGCTTGGTTCCCACCAGTTCTGGCAAATAGCAAATAGGATCTTGAACAGAAACGTGCGTTCTATCCCAACCATTATCAATGGACCAGAGGTCATCTCGACAGCATCTGACAAGGCCAAACTATTTGCCAAAAACTTTGCGGCAAATTCTACCCTGTGTGACGAAGGCCATCCACTCCCCATATTCCCTCCTATAACAGACAACACGCTATGCAACATACAAATATCTGTGCGTGAGGTCGCCAAGCTAATCAAGAACCTTGACTCCAGTAAAGCAACTGGTCCCGACGGTATTCCAATTATAGAGTTAAAAAAATTACAACCAGAACTTGCCCCCATACTTTCCAAACTGTTTAGGCGTTGCCTTAAGGAGAAGTGCTTCCCAACACCTTGGAAAACCTCATTAGTATGCCCTGTATTTAAGAATTCAGGTGATAAGTCATCCCCCTCTCAGTACAGACCAATAAGTCTCCTGTGTGTCATGAGTAAGTTGCTGGATTCCACAATAAATAGAGAAATAGTCAACCACCTCAGCAGAAATAACCTTCTTAGCGACACGCAATATGGTTTCCGCTCTGCTAGATCTACAGCAGATGTGCTAACGGTTATATCTCATAGGATTAGCGAATTTCTCGACAAAGGCTTCATTTCTAGGACAATTGCTCTCGACATATCAAAGGCCTTCGATAAGGTTTGGCATAAAGGCCTACTACACAAGATTTCCAGCTACAGTATAACTGAAAATGTTTTCTCTATCATTAAGTCATTTCTCTCAGATAGGCTCATAAGAGTAGTTGTTGATGGGCAGAAATCAGAGGCCCACAGTATTAATGCTGGAGTCCCACAGGGGTCCATCCTGGGCCCAACTCTCTTCCTGATCTACATCAACGATCTCCCAAAACACATACTAAAATCTTTCGTTGACATCTATGCTGATGACACGACCATCTATGGCAACACATCAAAGGCCATAAATGATGATGTTCTCTCTGATTCTCTCTCCTCTGATCTTGAGCGCGTGGTACAGTGGGAAAAGAGGTGGCTGGTTACCTTTAATGCATCTAAGACCAAGCTCCTATCTCTACATCATAAACGCTCTGATCCCCATCTGGCATCAATTGAAATGGATGGCTCTCGTCTAAGGGAGGCCCCAGGCTTTGATAAGCTCCTGGGTTTGACCTTTACACCTGATCTTAAATGGAACACATACATCAAGTCTGTGGCCAAGGTTGCTGGGAAAATGGTGGGATCCTTCTACCGCTCCAGAAGATATCTCACTAATGATGCAATTCTCTATCTATATGAGAGCCAAGTACGTCCAATGATGGAGTACTGCTGCCACATCTGGGCGGGGGTTGCTAAAAACAGTCTATCCTGCCTTGACAGAGTACAAAATAGACTCCGTGGCTTGGTGGGGGATGCCCTTTTCACTACCCTGCAACCGCTTTCCCACAGAAGAGACGTAGCGAGCCTGTCATTGTTCTATCGTTATTTCCATGGCAGGTGCTCGTCTGAGCTCCAATCTCTGGTCCCCCCTCGCCAATCTTTCTCAAAAAACACCCGACTAGCTGAAACCACCGTCAATAATTTTCCCCACTCCCTATCTGTGCCTAAATCAAAATGTAGATACCATGAACAAAGCTTCTTTCTTAGAACTGCACGCCTGTGGAACTCTGTTCCGCTTGCCTGTTTCCCTCCCGACTTCAACCTGGATGTCTTCAAGTCCAACACAAACAAATTCCTGATGAACCGCCCGGCCCCCCTAAGTAATGACACCTTACCAATTCTCCAATACTATTGCTACACTATCCCTTTTATTACTGTACACACAGTAACCCTTATACCTGAGTGGCCATTGGGCCTTGATAAGTGGTGAACTCCATGTAAAAAAGAAAAAAAAAGAGATGTTTAGTGACCATGACTTCCAATCGGTCAGAATGAAAAGGTTAAGGGCTGAAAGCTAAGGACCCCCATCGAACACGGGTGTAATGTATGAGTGTTAGTGGCAGCTTGGGGAGTAGAGCAGATTGTTAGTTTTCAGGAGAGGATTAAACTTAGAGAATACAGTAGAATTATTAGAATTTTGAGTGCCAAATAAAAGTTTAATTAGAGAAGAGAAAAAATTTTTTTTTTTTTTTAAATTTAACATGCAAATCAGGCATAGGCAGTCGTCTCGGAGGCAAAGTGCATATTGGGTATACGTAAGAATCCAGCAGGGGTGCTCGCACATTAATGAGAGAAACTATTAGTATATGACGCGTCGGGATTAATAATTAAATTCAGTCAGTTTGGTCAAGCTCAAAGCATTGTGTATCTATTCAGTAATAGTCCTAGCGACGTAGCTAATGTCACTGTGCATTTTAGTTTCCAATATAATTGAAAGTAAGACTAACTATATTCGATGGTTTGATAAGCTAGCAAGGAAACAACTGTTTATTGTTTATTTAGAAGTAACTATTTATTTATTTTTTTCCGTGACAAATTTTTACCGAGATTTTTTTAAAATAAATATTATTAAAGTAGTTTTTAATAAAAAGAAATGAAAAAAAACCCAACTTTTTCCAAACTTTTTTTCAAGTTTAATTGACTTAACTGCTGCTGCTGACGATGTGAGCGTTTTTCTTCTTCCTCTTTTTTCTTCTTCATCATCATCATTAGGAGTTCTCACTCACAGATTACTCATTGACGACAATGTGGTGTTTCCTAGAGACTGGATGATAACAAGTCTCCTCAGATATCTAGTACTCACCACTTACTCGCAACAACCATTAGCCTTCGAATTTTGATGTCAAGAAGCCTCTCTAAGGTCCGAGTTCTTTACACACTCATCCAGTGGAGGTCGGGTTAGTGCTTTCTTTCTCTCCTTGATCTTTCCATCTTCCTTGACCCTTCACTACTATTCTGTGTGTGTGGTGTCAGTTGATGCCAACACTACAATTTTGTTTGGGGGGGGGGTTACAATTATTCGATTTCACTTTTCTTTGATCCGTGTGATATTTCTTTTTACTACTACTACTACTACTACTACTACTACTACTATACAGGTACTTGGCCTTTTGGCCAAGTTCAAAGTGTAGCATCTGTTCTTTAGATGCTGCACTTCCATTTCTTGTTCTCTTTCGGTGGAGAATCAGTTCTTCACGACTGAAACAATTTTTTTATTTTTGTACCTTTTCTCCACGTTAAAAAACGACCCTGGTGTCTAGCTCTGTCCCATGGGGAGGCATAGTAAATAGGTACTACTACTACTACTACTACTACTACTACTACTTTTTCTTTTGCACCGGATTTCCGTGTGTTGGCTTGGACTCGCTCGCTCGGCAGCTGATGTAAACTGTCGGAACATGCCGAGCGGCGATCAAATTTTAAAACGTTTGGAAGCAAAACTAATATCGTATACTAATTACAATGAAAGCAAACAAAAAACTAGAAAGACAATAAAATAAAACATAACAACCTACCGTAAGTTTTATGAATAAATAGTTTGTTTATTTTGTTTATTCAAGAAAATTTTAACGAAAAAATTGGAATTAAAAAAAAAAAATTATGTGTATTGTCAGGAAAACATTTAAATTTCTTTTTGTTTATTTTTTTAGGAAAAGTTGTAAAAATTTTGGGGAAAACTTTGACAATTTTTTATGGTTGGATTGTTAATTTTTTTTTTTTTTTTTTTTTTTTTTTTTCCAATTCATTAAAAGTCGCCTGCTTCGAGTTTTATTACTTAAGCGCGTTCGTTATCGCTTTTTCATTGGCTGATTAACTCGATCAGCAGCGCTCGGCAATATACGGTTTTACGGTGGTTTACGTCAGCTGCCGATCGATCCCGAGCTAACATTTACGGAAATCTGATAAGATAAATGCAGAAATACTGGTATTTTGGTTTTAATAAAATAAATTTGAATTTAAAACTTAATTTTTTAACGAGAGTATGAATTAAAAAAAAAAAAAAAAATCGATCTTGAATCTCGTTTTTGTCACGTGACTGATCGTTTCCTCACATGAAAGTTGTCGTCTGCTTCACTGAAATGTCTACGTTAGTTGTTCACAAGAAACTGTTCATCGCGAAAATGAGATGTCCATTACTAAAAAGAAAAACGGTAATTATTTATTTAAAAAAAAAAAAGTTGACCCATTAATTCGGTATATTTAGAGGAATATCTTACTAGAGTAGTTTAAAAAATCTTTTGATCACCCCCCCCCCGCTCGGACAACAAAAAAAAAAAGAAAAAAAAAAGAAAGGGAAATGAAAATAAAAATAAAAATATTTAAATTAAAAATGAAGAACAGAAAACAAAGAAAGATGTACATAAAATTCAAATTTATTTTTAAAGTAAAAAGTAAAATTAAAACTTTGTAAAGTAAAAATAAAATATAAAGAAAACATTGGTGCTTCTACAGAATTTGAACCGAACTAAACCTAAAATTAAGGTTAACTTTAGTTTAGCATTCGGGTTTATAAAAAGTAAAATTACATAACAGTGTAGTACAGTATAACCCGGATATAAGAAACTTCCTTCCCCGGGTCCTATTGCTCTCTTATATCCGGGTTACACTTATATCCGGGGTTTTATATCCGGGTTACACTATGCATTAACACAAGCTCTAATTTGGAACCAGTGAAAGTGTATCATATCCGTTTTTCTTATATTCGAGTCTCTTATATCCGGTTTACACTGTATAACATAAAAAATAGAGAAATTAACCATACTCTCACGATATTAGACTCCTTGACTTCGACGTGTTATCTTCGCTGCCAAACACTCGACTCATTCTCCACAATTCGTCCTTATCGCAACCACTCCTTATGTGAACATTATATTTTGGAACAATAAACAGTTCGGTTTAAATTCTATAGAAATACCAAAACATTCAATAAAAAATAATTAATTAAATATAAATATTAGGTAGAAAATAGGAAATTAAAAAAGGATTAGAAATATTAAATGAAAAAAAAAAAATGAAAAAAAAAAAATGAAATAATATTAAATAAAAACATTAAAAAAATAAAAATAGTACTTAAGAAATAAGATATAGAATAAAAAGACAGAATGGAAAAGATTAAGAAATGAAAATAAAAACGAATTCAATAAAAACATTATTTAAGCGAAGACAATATTTAAAGTATGAAAACAAATGGTTGCAGTTTGAAATAACTTAACACCTATTGAGAAGAAAAAAAATGGATATGTAAAAAGGAGTATTCAGTTATAAATAAATATGGCAGTGGTGGTCCAGGTGGTTAACGACACGAACTGACGACCTGGGTTTCCCAAGTTCGAATCCAGTGCGTTCCACAAAAAATCACTTTCACTTAGGATGTTGACAACTTTCACGTGATCCCGACTGTTTTTCTAGGAAAAAAAAAAAAAAATTTGTTACTTGTGCATCTATGTTACTGCGCTGAAATAGCATTATTATTTAGAAACCCATTCTTAACATGGGAGGAAGAGGGTGCTTTGTAACTATTTTATACTTTCACCTAACAATTTAATAAGCAAAAATGTCGTGAAAATTGAATTTAACTTAAAAATACTATTTTTTAAAATAGAGTGGTAACTTAGATGCACAAACACCAGAATTCTGACTAGCAAAATATCAGAGAAACCAATGCCAATAATAGAATCTACGGATTCTTCTTCTTCTTCTTCTTCTTCTTCTTCTTCTTCTTCTGCATCATTATTATTATTATTATGATTATGATGATGATGATATTATTATTAGCAACAACAGCATCATCATCATCATCATCATCATCATCATCATCATCAACGAAAGAACGAACGAAAGAAAGAAAAAAGATGAAGAAGTTCTTAATCTTTTTCATGTATCTTACCACACCTGAGAAAGTGATTTTTCCTCTTTCCAGAAGATTTCCACTTCTACAACCACAGATCAACATTTTTGTATTGGTGACATTTAGTGAATGTCTTTTCATAGCATTCGTTTAAGTTTTAAACATTCTTTTTCATAAATGAATATTAAGTCATTAGCATACAGCATCTCTTCTGGACAACACGTGAAGAACATCCTGTACAAAAGCTTCTAAAACACAGATGAAAAGCGATGAACTCAGTACAAAACCCTGAGGCATTCACACTTTAACATTAAAACTTTCACTGAATGTGTTGTTTATTCAAACACGACTTTCAGTATTTCTTTACATTGTTTGAACGACCATCACTAATCACTGTATAGAACCATAAACAATAGCGGATTGCCTCAAATAAATGAATGGAGACCCTGCGATATTATTATAGCCATTTTGTTAAAACTGTAAAAGTATTTATCTAAGTAATCTGGTTAATGTAGTGTAAGTCTGTGACATATTTACATGGTATGGACGCCCGGCGCGAAATGAAACCCCAGGATATCATCTTTCTTTAAACAGAAGAAATACTATCCTTAGATCCTAGCCAAAAGACCAAGAAGGTATATTTTAGTTTCACATATGACCCAAAAGCGACATAATTCTTTTTATTTTAATTTTTTTAATTTTTTTTATTTTTTTTTACATTGTGTTTTTGTTTATCAGAAGATTTTATTTATTAAAAAGGAGGATAGAAGGTAATAATGGATGGGAAAATATCTTTTCTCTTCCTGCAGAACAGTGTGCAAATGAGACCACTTCAGGATTGGCTCTAATAAATGAATGGAGACCCTGCGATATTATTATAGCCATTTTGTTAAAACTGTAAAAGTATTTAAGTAATCTGGTTAATGTAGTGTCTTTTTTTTTTTTTTTCATTTTTCTTAAACTTTTTCTTCTAGATGGGACATCCAACCAGATGTCTGACATTTACCCCTATTTTAGTGAGTCCAACCAAGAGATCTTTTCAGGATTCTAGCCGTCCCTTTCAGTGCAATCGTTTGTATTTCACTTGCACTTAGTTCACCGGGTATGCTTGCTATGTACTTTTTAAAGTTCTTTTTCATAAGCCCAGTTGCTCCTATGATGACTGGTATACTTGAAACGTCTTTTAATTTCCAATTTCGTTTCATATCATACATAAATCCTTGATACTTTGTTATCTTTTCCCTCTCAGCTCTGTTAAGCCCTGTATCACTGGGTACACTGACCTCTATTACGGTCGGTTTTTTGTTTGCTCTGTCCCAAATCACTATATCTGGTTTAACAGCTGCGTTTTCTAGATATGTAGCAGTAGGGATTATGTAGTCATAGTGAATATCTGGATATTACAGTTTATCTCCAATAGAAGTCTGTGACATATTTACATTGTATGGAAACGTACGATATCACACCATCCTTAAACAGCACAGATACTATCCTTAGATCCAAGCCAAAAAAAACAAGAAGGTATAGTTTAGTTTCATGTACAGCCCCAAAGCAACATCATTTTTTTTTAATTTAATTTTTTCTATTTTATTTATTTATTTATTTTTATTTTTTTACATTGTGTCTTTGGTGATCTGAAGATCTTATTTATTAAAAAGAAGGATAGAAGGTGATAACTAGGGCGGTGACAACAGCATATTCTTTTCATTGTTTTGACTCTCGAGTATATATCCGACACAGTTAGACTCAGTTAATCAACCATGAACCACATCACTCTGTATAAAAACATAGAAAATATTAACTGATATATACTCGAGAGTCAAAACAATGAAAAGAATATTCTGTTGTCACATCCCTATTAATAACATAGTACGAATATTCAATTAGCGTATCTATATACTAATTTAATGTTCATAGTTTGTTATCACCTTCTGTCCTCCTTTTTAATAAGTAGGATCTCCCGATCGAATAATTTATAATCTGGAAACTGTGACACACGCACTTACATACGTGCATTAAAGGTACTACAGTATTATTATATAGATACATAAATTAAAATATCATGTTTAAGCATATTTAACGATGGGAGGGGGTAAGAAAAAGAGAAAGACAGAGAGAGAAAGAGGGAGATGAATAAAAATATATATGTATAGACAAAAAGTGATAGAGAAAGAAATGCAAATAGAGATAAAAAAGAAAGAAAAAGATATTGATCAATAAAGGAAGATAGATATAGAAAGAAAAAGATATTGATCGATAAAGGAAGATGGTTAGACATAGATAAAGAAAGATACATATAGAAAGATAAAAGACGAAAAAGATGTAAAAACCTTAAAATACTTTTTTTTTTAAATAAATTAAAATTAAGAAAAATAAAAAGAAAAAGAAGGAAAGATAACTCAAGAAAAGAAAAAAAATACAAAATTTAAATGTTTTTAAATAAATAAACAAACAAGTAAAACTCAAGATGAATTAATTAATTATAAAAACAAATAAGTTAAAATAAAAGGTTGAAATATGATATAAAAAATGCCCCAAACTTTCTACTATGAAATCATTTCTCTCAGGCAACACCATGTTGCTTCGCTAGTTCCAAATGATATAAAACAACATAAAAAAAATTTTTTTTTAAATATATTTCCTCCAAGCAATAATACATTTTCGATTTCAGCTTGTCCTTGAAAACCATTATTTTTTTTTTACAATAAATTTAATGATGCTAAAAAATGAGTTTTTTTTTTTTTTTTTTTTTTTTTTTTGTATTTGGTGCAGTGCTGCAGTTTCGTTTCCACAAAAAAGCACATAATTATTTTTTAGATAGTTAATTTTGAGGCATGGGATATAGGCATGTCTAGACTAGTTTCACAATCAATGTATGTGAGTCCATCCTATCCTACTATTTAATCCATAATTGGCGAAAGGATACATCGATTGATAGATCTCCGAAGGATATTAGTGTAAGTGATGTTGTAGCTTGGACGGAACTAGAACTTGACACGCCAAATCTACAATCTCTGTCTGTAACAGTTACACCACGCCACTTCCACATTAGAAGATAAAAATTACTACCGAACAGTAGCAGAAACTCGCCATGAAGTGAACAACAGAAGATGTTGTATTTGAAAGAAACAGCTTACTTATAAGCTTGTATATAATTATGTTTATCAGCTGTTTTTTTTTTGCAGATAAAGTTAATGTCAAGAGAGAGACAAAGCTTTCCTCATCTAAGTTTTATATGGTAGTGCTTTTTAGGAGGTATTTCATAGCATATATATTTTTTTTTTTTTTTAAACTTTATATAGTCATGTTTGGCGGGTATTTCGTCTTACAGATAATATTGGGTCACCAGGAGAAAATATGTGTCTCAGTTTTGCCTGGGGGAAATTGGCAAATAATATGTCTTTTCTAGCTTTAAAAGTAATAAATAGTGAGACCATAAAGAATAGCATACACTATGGGAGAAATCCTTCTAGACTGCAACAAAGTTATTGATTTTTCTGTCTCCAAAAACTCATTTTTTGCACTATCCAGAAGAATATCAGCTTCATCACAACATATTTGTTGATTAAATATATTTCTCATTCTTTGGAATTTCCACAGGTCATGCTAGTAATGCAATAAGATAATTAATATAATGATAAGAACCAATCATAGTGAGTATGGCAGGTCATTAATAATATCAATCAATGCTACTTTGCATTCAGACCACTTAAGTTTAAAGATGGCATAAGCCTCATTGTTTTTATACTACAATAAAACTAATGTCACTCTAATTAATCAATTCGGCAACATTCCTTTAGATAATTCCATATCTTTTTGTATTCTATTTAGACGATTAATAAACATAGATTCGCAAAAAAAAACAAAAAAAAAAACAATTTAAAAATTTTTTTATAAATGTAAAAACAAATATATGACTTAAAAATGAATTGAATTTACTTTAGATTCTTGAACATACCAATGCTATTCACATCTATACATACAATGTTGAGTTTTTGTCGAACTGACAGTGATATTAAAAGCCTGTTTTTTTCTGTTCAAAAATTATTAAAACAAACTTTTTAATATACTCAGTAATGAATATGTGAGAGTCTTCATAAAGATTAACTAATTTGCATATTCCTTTGAAAAACGCATTTCATTAATTAATTATTCATTTTTTATGATTTCTTACTGGATTATTAAATTGACAACTTCTGGCGTCCGGACTAATTTGAGTTTTTACTTTTTCACGTTTTTGACAGAGCTTGTTTTACACAATTTCTCTTCCAAGCTCTGAACGGAACGTTTTGCTGGTGCCTTTATCTCTGGGTATTTTTCCAGGAATGCCTGTTGCATTTCCTTAATTGATCGAGTCGACAGATAGACTTCCAAACACCATACTTAAAAAAAATTTTAAATGTTGATTTTAAGAAATTAGGAAGCTGTATCTGGAAAAAAAATTAATTAGAGAAAGATTAGAGAGATGGGGCTACTTTTAAGTGGACCATCCCGTAATATTTATGAATATTTTACCACTAAGCAACACGGGGCGGTCTGCTAAGTAAGATAATAGTTTTCCATTTCTATTTTTAGATCTTATATAGAATAGCGCCTCATATTAAGATACGCCTTTTTGATAAAACAAACTTATATATACACTCTATAGAGAACTTATAGATATGCAGCTGCAATGTTCCTGGTTCCATGTAATGCTTCTCCACGTTTTTGGTTCCATGTAATGCTTCTCCACGTTTTTGGTTCAATGTAATGCTTCTCCACGTTTTTGGTTCAATGTAATGTTTCTTAACGTTTTTGGTTCCATGTAATGCTTCTTTACGTTTTTGGTTCCATGTAATGCTTCTCCACGTTTTTGGTTCAATGTAATGTTTCTTAACGTTTTTGGTTCCATGTAATGCTTCTTCACGTTTTTGGTTCAATGTAATGTTTCTTCACGTTTTTGGTTCAATGTAATGTTTCTTAACGTTTTTGGTTCAATGTAATGCTTCTTCACGTTTTTGGTTCCATGTAATGCTTCTCCACGTTTTTGGTTCCATGTAATGCTTCTTCACGTTTTTTGTTCCATGTAATGCTTCTCCACGTTTTTGGTTCAATGTAATGTTTCTTAACGTTTTTGGTTCCATGTAATGCTTCTTCACGTTTTTGGTTCCATGTAATGCTTCTCCACCTTTTTGGTTCCATGTAATGCTTCTTTACGTTTTTGGTTCCATGTAATGCTTCTCCACGTTTTTGGTTCAATGTAATGTTTCTTCACGTTTTTGGTTCCATGTAATGCTTCTTCACGTTTTGGTTCCATGTAATGCTTCTTTACGTTTTTGGTTCCATGTAATGCTTCTTCACGTTTTTGGTTCCATGTAATGCTTCTCCACGTTTTTGGTTCAATGTAATGCTTCTTTACGTTTTTGGTTCCATGTAATGCTTCTCCATGTTTTTGGTTCCATGTAATGCTTCTCCACCTTTTTGGTTCCATGTAATGCTTCTTTACGTTTTTGGTTGCATGTAATGCTTCTTCACGTTTTGGTTCCATGTAATGCTTCTCCACGTTTTTGGTTCAATGTAATGCTTCTTCACGTTTTTGGTTCCATGTAATGCTTCTTTACGTTTTTGGTTCCATGTAATGCTTCTCAACGTTTTTGGTTCTATGTAATGCTTCTCCACCTTTTTGGTTCCATGTAATGCTTCTTTACGTTTTTGGTTCCATGTAATGCTTCTTCACGTTTTTGGTTCCATGTAATGCTTCTTCACGTTGTTGGTTCCATGTAATGCTTCTTTACGTTTTTGGTTCCATGTAATGCTTCTCCACGTTTTTGGTTCCATGTAATGCTTCTCCACGTTTTTGGTTCCATGTAATGCTTCTTTACGTTTTTGGTTCCATGTAATGCTTCTTTACGTTTTTGGTTCCATGTAATGCTTCTTTACGTTTTTGGTTCCATGTAATGCTTCTTCACGTTTTTGGTTCCATGTAATGCTTCTCCACGTTTTTGGTTCAATGTAATGTTTCTTAACGTTTTTGGTTCCATGTAATGCTTCTTCACGTTTTTGGTTCCATGTAATGCTTCTTTACGTTTTTGGTTCCATGTAATGCTTCCTCACGTTTTTGGTTCCATGTAATGCTTCTCCACGTTTTTGGTTCTATGTAATGCTTCTCCACCTTTTTTGTTCCATGTAATGCTTCTTTACGTTTTTGGTTCCATGTAATGCTTCTTCACGTTTTTGGTTCCATGTAATGCTTCTCCACGTTTTTGGTTCCATGTAATGTTTCTTCACGTTTTTGGTTCAATGTAATGCTTCTTCACGTTTTGGTTCCATGTAATGCTTCTTCACGTTTTTTGTTCCATGTAATGCTTCTCCACCTTTTTGGTTCCATGTAATGCTTCTTTACGTTTTTGGTTCCATGTAATGCTTCTTCACGTTTTTGGTTCCATGTAATGCTTCTCCACGTTTTTGGTTCAATGTAATGTTTCTTAACGTTTTTGGTTCCATGTAATGCTTCTTCACGTTTTTGGTTCCATGTAATGCTTCTCCACCTTTTTGGTTCCATGTAATGCTTCTTTACGTTTTTGGTTCCATGTAATGCTTCTTCACGTTTTTGGTTCCATGTAATGCTTCTCCACGTTTTTGGTTCAATGTAATGTTTCTTAACGTTTTTGGTTCCATGTAATGTTTCTTCACGTTTTGGTCCCATGTAATGCTTCTCCACCTTTTTGGTTCCATGTAATGCTTCTCCACCTTTTTGGTTCCATGTAATGCTTCTTCACGTTTTTGGTTCCATGTAATGCTTCTTCACGTTTTTGGTTCCATGTAATACTTCTTTACGTTTTTGGTTCCATGTAATGCTTCTCCACCTTTTTTGTTCCATGTAATGCTTCTTCACGTTTTTGGTTCCATGT
Organism: Euprymna scolopes; assembly: GCF_053919585.1. NCBI lineage: Eukaryota > Metazoa > Mollusca > Cephalopoda > Sepiida > Sepiolidae > Euprymna > Euprymna scolopes. Next base: position 10,850,653 of record NC_136502.1, on the reverse strand, counting down.
AATGCTTCTCCACGTTCTTGGTTCCATGTAATGCTTCTCCACGTTTTTGGTTCCATGTAATGCTTCTTCACGTTTTGTTTCTGCAGCAGTTTGTCTGGCCCGCGCATGTGGCTCATGTGTTATAGTTTCCACATTCAAGGGTTTTTCTTAATATTTCAGCTGTCTTCATTATTGTTATTCGTTGTATCTTGCCAGCCATTCCTCCTATTCCAATTTCTCCCATTCTTTTTTCAAAGCTTTTTGGAATTGTTCCCATTGCTCCCACCATTATAGGTATTATCTTGATTTTCTTCATCATCCATATCCCTTTCAGTTCTCTAGCTAGTTCCATTTCTCCTTTTCTTTGATATTCACCATGTGGTCAGCTGGGACAGCAAAGTCTACAATTTGACAGGACTTTTCTTTTTTGGTAATTATTACGACATCTGGTCTTCTTGCTTGAATGGGTTTACCTGTTTGTATGTTCATATCCCATAGGATTTTGTGATTTTTGTTTTAAAGTACTATTACTGGCTTATGTTTGTACCATTTGTCTGTGCATTCAAAATGCAATTGTTTGCATAATTTCCAGTGTACTGCCCTTCCCACTTGGTCGTGTTTGTTCTTGTATTCCTTTTGGGTCAGTTTGCTGCATCGCTTATTATATGGTTTATTATTTCGTCTCTTTGTCCACAGAGTTTGCATTTGCTGTTTTCTTGTGTTTTGTCGATCTTTGCTTTGATGTGGTTGGTTCTTATCGAGTTATTTTGTGCTGCAGTTATTAGTTTCTGGTTTATGTGTCCTTTTTGCATCCATTACCAGGTGTTTTCGTTATTCTCACTTTCATTCTTATGAATCGTTTGTGTAGTTGTTTCTCTTCATACTTTTCTTTTCTTGTCTTGTCCTTTGTCTCTCTGTTTTCTGTTTTGTTGATTTTTTCAGCCATAATTATCCTTTCAATGTTTTGCATTATGTATTTTTCTTGTTCTTTTTTGGTGTCATTCACACAATCTTCTATACAAACCCGTCCTCTCCCAGCGTCTTTCCTTTTCACGTAGAGTCGGTCAACATTGTGCATGGTCATGAGTTTCCTGGTCTTCTGATCGAGCTGTCTTAATTCTTCTTTAGTTCACCCTATGAACAGTCTAGAGTATCTTACTAGTGATACTTCCCATGTATTTATACCTTTTATTAGGTTTCTGCTATATAATTTAGTTTCGAGGAGTTTTCTTGTTCTCGTGAGGTATTTCTTTCCAATTCTTTCTTTCATTTCTGTTGCTTTGATGGTGTTTGCTTCCATAACTCCCAAGTATTTACAGGAGTCTTGTTCCCCTGGTGCTCTCATCTTCGTTTGGTTGGGTAGTTCTATGCCTTCTGTCATCTCCAGTTTTTCCCTTCTTATAACTAGTAGTTCGCACTTTTCTATACCAAACTCCATTTGGATATCCTGGCTGACGATTCTGGTAGTGTTTATTATTTAATTCATTTTCAGTTCTTCTAAAATGTTTCAGATCGTCCATGTACATCAGGTGGTTCATTTTTTTTTCTCTGTATTAGAGAACTTGGATCCAGCTTAGCACTTTCTCAGTATATTGTTCAGAGGCATCATGGCTATTATGAACAGTAGTAGTAATAGTGAATATTCCTGGAAAATGCCTCTTTGTATGTTAATTTCTGTTATGTGTTATCCATCAGCTGTCAGTTCCAGTCTCCATGTTTTCATTGCATTTTCAATCACGTTGATGATTCTGCTTGATATTTTTTGGACTGATAGCTTCATCTTGAATGTTGTTCTTCAGCCTTCTTCAGATGCCTTCTGTGTTGAATGGAATTGTCATGAAAATCTTTATGCAGTTTGCCTACACTATATAGGAAGCTTTTCCGAAAAGATTAAGAGAATATGTGCTCCTTATGACATCAGGACAGTGTTCAAAATTGATTCAACACTTCAGACAAATAAAACCACGTCCGGAGAAGAAAACAACAAAATAATGAGGCATTCTCCATACATATCCTGTCTTATTCAAAGTGAAAGTGGAAGACTATCAGAATGCAGTAATCTGAGAGAGACAGTAAAGTCGTCTATGCCCTATAAAATATGGAAAGAAAATGATGACCACTTTTCACTATTTTTTTTTTTTTTTTTTACAAAGGCATCACCACATTATCAAGGCCCAGAGGCCACTCAAGGATAAGGGTTAAAGAGTGTACAGTAGAAATTGGTCAATATAGTAATCATTAGTAATGAAAATTTGGCAAATTTAATAACCTATATGGAACGGCCCATCAAGAACTTATTTACTTTAGACTTGAACACAACCATATTGTAGTCAGCCGGAAAGCAGGAAAACGGAAGACAATTCCACAGGCGTGCAGTTCTAAGAAAGAAGCTTTGTTCATGGAATCTACGTTTAGGTTTAGGCACAGATAAAGAGTGGGGGAAATTATTGATAGTGTTTACAGCTAGACGAGTGTTTCTTGTGAAAGTTTGGCGAGGGGAGACCATAGATTGAAGCTCAGTTGAACACTTTCCATGAAAATAACGATACATCAGAGACAAACTCGCAACATCTCTTCTGTGAGATAGAGGTTGCAAGGAGGAGAAAAGGACATCTCCTATGAGGCTACGAAGTCTATTTTGAACTCTATCAAGGCAGGACAAGTCCTTTCTAGCAGCTCCTGCCCAGATGTGGCAACAGTATTCCATCCTTGGACGTACCTGGCTCTTATATAGATAGAGAATAGCATCAGCAGTGAGATATCTACTGGATCGATAGAAAGATCCCACCATTTTTCCAGCGGCCTTGGCAACAGATTTGATATACGTGTTCCATTTAAGATCAGGAGTAATGGTCAAGCCCAGAAGCTTGTCAAAACTTGAGGCCTCCTGAAGACGAGAGCCATTCATTTCAATTGATGACAAATGTGGATTAGAATGTTGATGATGTAAAGAGAGAAGCTTGGTTTTAGATGCATTAAAAGTAACCAGCCACTCCTTTCCCCATTGTACTACGTGCTCAAGATCAGAGGAGAGAGAATTGGAGAGAACTTGGTCGTTTACTGTCTTAGATGTGCTACCATAAATGGTAGTGTCGTCAGCATAAATGACTACAAATGATGTAAAGATATGATTTGGAAGATCATTAATGTAGATCAGGAAAAGAGTTGGGCCCAGGATGGATCCCTGAGGGACACCGGCATTAATACTGTGAGCTTCTGATTTTTGCCCCTCAACTACTACTCTTATGAACCTATCAGAAAGAAATGATTTAATAATTGAGAAGACTTTTCCAGCTATACCATAGCTAGCGATCTTATGAAGTAAACCTTTATGCCATACCCTATCAAAGGCTTTAGATATGTCAAGAGCAATTGCCCTAGAAAGATTGCCACCGTCGAGAGATTTGCTAATCCTATGCGATATAACTGTAAGGACATCTGCTGTAGATCTAGCAGAACGGAAACCATATTGAGTGTCACTAAGAAGGTTATTTTTGTTGAGATGTTTGATTACTTCTGTATTTAACACAGATTCTAGCAACTTACTCATGACGCACAGGAGACTTATTGGCCTGTACTGAGAGGGGGATGAGCGATCACCTGAATTCTTAAATACAGGGCATACTGATGAGATTTTCCAGGGAGATGGGAAACTATTCTCCTTAAGACAACGTTTAAACAGTTTTGTAAGTATGGGCGCTAGTTCAGGTTGAAGTTTTTTGAGTACTATAATTGGAATACCATCAGGGCCAGTTGCTTTACTCGAATCAAGGTTTTTGATTAGCTTCGCAACATCACGTACAGATATACGTATATCACATAGCGTGTTTTCTGATACAGGAGGAAATATTGGGGGTTGGCGGTCTTGGTCGCAAAGGGTAGAATTAGCTGCAAAGTTCTTGACAAAGAGTTTGGCTTTGTCTGATGCTGACGAGATTACCTCAGGTCCATTGATAATAGTTGGGATGGAGCACACGCTTCTGTTCAGGATTCTGTTTGCTATTTGCCAAAACTGGTGGGAACCAAGCCGCTGCTCAGCTACTTTGGACTTAACAGATTGAGCATACAACTCTCTTGCGTTCCTTATTACTTTCTTACAATGGTTGCTAGCAGTCCTGAAAACGGCTTTAGTTTCCATACATCTATTACGTTTGAAGCAGTGGAAAAAGTGATTTCTGTGCGCAATGGCAGCAGCACATTCTGGAGAGAACCATGGCTGGCTGTTAGGTTTTTGCTGAAACTTTTTAGAGGGTATGAAATGGTCAATACCTACAATTAACCATTCAGTTAGGTCTAATACTATAGAGGACACATCCTTTTTAAACATGGAATGCAGAGGTAGATCAGATATAAATGTACGGAAGCTATCCCAGTCAGCCTTAGTGTATCGATATACTGTACGATGAAGAGGTACGTCTGGGGACTTATTACATTTCATTTTTATCTTAATTGATACAACAGAGTGGTCGGAAGATCCAAGAGGCGACAGAACAGAAACTGAACATAGTTCAGGGCAAGTTGTGAGAAAAAGGTCTAGTAGGCTCGCATACTGGCCGTCATTATCGGGCACACGGGTAGGTTCCTGAACAATCTGAGTGAGGTCATAGGCAATGGAGAAATCATGACAGAACCTCCCCTCATCATCGGTCTTGTTTGAGTGGGTCAACCATTCGACGTTGTGAACATTGAAGTCTCCACATACGTGAATGTTAGCTGAAGAATAAGTAGAAAGGACTTGGTCAATTTTCTCAGATATGCTTTGAAAGATAGTAACTCCGCTGTTGTGGGGGCGATAGAGAGTAAATATAAATGCAGTAGTGTGAGCTAAAGCAACCCGGAAGCACATATAGGGTAAGTTAGGATTTTCCCTGGAGATGTCCCTCCCACATGGAAAGCTATCTTTAATATAGGCACATATTCCATGCCCATGGCGATCTTGGGGGTCAGATTTAGAAGTTAAGTTAGAGTATCCTGTAATTGCAAACTCATCTAGGGAAATAGCCTGTCCAATGCCAGTTTCACTTAAAAATAAAAGGTCTGGTTTAGTCTCCTGTAATTGGGTGTCAACCTCTGGAAGGTTAGAACGAAGACCCCTGATGTTGGAGAAGGAGACATGGTAGTAGGGGTCTACATTGGAAGTTGGAGAACCGGGTTTAATCGTGTATTTTTTCTTGAAACTTGTCACGATGAAATTTTGGAATTTGTGGACTAGGTCGACAGATTTACTTAGAGCAGGACAGAGAGAGGAAACTAAGAGAGAAAAAGAAACGAAGAATTTTCTTTTTTTTTTTTTTTTTTTTTTGTAGCACATGATAAGGTAAAGCCGTAACAATTACCCACTAGTATGGCATCGAGAGGCCCCACCAGAAGCTACTGCATGGTCCAGATTCCATTCACCAAATGGCAATACAGCAGCCCCAGTACTTTGCACCTGCTGATAGGACAGCCTCCTTAGTGGTTAATCCAAGGTTCGGGTCCCTGACTATCAGGCGGATAACGTCAGCCCAGACAAAACGTTTACCTCCAGCACCCTTACTAGTGACATGGCTACAAGGATAGACATAGAAACAGAAAATTTCCACCAACTCTGCCAACTGTTCGCGCAAAAATACTGCCAACCTAGAAAACTTTTCACTATGAGATGAAGTTCCAGCATCACTGGAAAGTGAGAAAACTAAACGAAAAAGCTTATTTGCTAAGACATAATTATTACTTATTAGACCAAGCAAAGAGATGAACACAGTAATGTTTTAGTACAAGAGTCAAATACATCCTAAGATGAGGTACTGTTGTCACATCTGGGATGGAGCTCCAAAGAGCATCCTTTCCTTCCTTGACAAGGTGGAAAACCGTTTGCAACCTTTAGTGATCAATGATCTTTTCATCTCGCTGCTTCCTCTTTCTCAAAAAGAAACATTGTGAGTTTGTCTCTGCTCTATCATTACTTTTATAGTAGGTGCTCGACAGAGCTCCAATCCATGGTCCCTCCTCATAAAATGTTCACAACAAATACACGCCTAACTGCAACAACGGCCAACAACTTCCCACACTCTTTATCTGTGCCTAAAACTAAATGGAAATTCCATGAGCAAAGTTTCTTTCCTAGAACTGTCCGTCTGCAGAATGCAGTACCGTGGGTGTGCTTCTCAGCTGACTATAACCTTGTTGTCTTCAAATCTAATGTGAATAATTCCTATTGAGCCACCCCCTTGGATAATCTTGTCTCACCCAAGTTCCGCTATAACTGCCCATGTTGTCTCACCATCTGCCCAACACTTAATCTTTATCCTTGAGTGGCCTCCGGACCTTGATAAGTGGTGACCTCCCATGTAAAAATAAAATAAAATAAAACAGTAACTTAAAATTTAAAAAACGTTAAAGTAAAAAAAAAAATTCACTCTAATTTTTTTCACATGGACTACACAACTCATTTGTTAAAGTGTGCAGGTTATCTTGAAGTTCTTAGTTCAATCCTGAGCAAAGGCAGTAAGGTGATTTGATAAATTTACTGATGAAATGTCATAAAGAAATGAATACGAACAATCTACCCCGAAATTCAATAAATGGTTGAGCTCAAAATACCATGTTGGCTTCAAAGTTCAACACCGGAAGAAAAACAAATAAAAAAATGCCCAGAATATTATGATAATAACAATCAAGAGAAGGACACTAGTCAAAACTTGAGAAATAATAATGAAAATTTCTCATTCCCAAAAATGAGACAAATATTACATACATAGTTTGTATTAAAAACATACTGTTTTAATTTTATAGGAAATTTTAGAAGGAAACAAGTGAACCATGCATGGTTCCCTGTGAGTGTACAGTGAATAAGGCATTAAAAAATGACTAATTTCCACATCCCCCCTCCCATTTAGCCCCAAAAGTCCCCAAGGGACGTCAGATCCTAGTGAAAGTGAACAAATAGTGCAGTTTTAAGCCTTAATATATGTAAATTTAAGTTCTGCACCATGCAAAAAAAGAATTGACGGTTTGTCATTCCCCCCTGTCAATTTAACCCCAAAAGTCCCCAAGACCTTAACATGTTTAAATTTGAGTTCAGCACCATGTGAAACTGCTAAATAGACATACAAAGAAAATTTTGAACAAATATGGTAAAGTAGTCCCAAAAATGGAGTGTTTTTATTAGCCCTAAAAAAACCCTTGGGCACACTTAAGAGTTATCGCAAAGTATCGGCAAACAAAATTATATAGGAATCAGTTAGTTACAACTTTTCAGAAAGTTTTATAAGAATCCAAGGCATCATTTTTTTTTAATAAGCACAAAAGTGTCAATTTTAGCCATTTTAACCCGAAAGGCACCACTAGGGGGACAACCGGAGTTTCCCGGAAAATTTGTGCTGTTACTTTTTTAGTCATATCATGTTTAATGTTTGTGCAAAATTTCCAAAAATTCTAAGGCGTAGTTTCTAAGAAAAGTGTAGACAAACGAACAGACAAGGGTGAATTTACAGGTCCATCCTCCTTTTGTCGGGGGACCAAAAAAAATATTTTTATCATTTAAATAAAATTATCTCTTCATATTATTTATAGTTTAAATAAAATTATCTGTTCATATTATTTGGATTCAATGACCCATGGTGTAGTAGTTAGAGTATTTGGAAAAATCATTTATAAGTGATATTCTCTTGAAGGTTGAAGATGTGGGTGACCAAAAAATACAATTGTGAATCATTTAGCACCTCTATCCAGTCATGGCTGACAGAACGAGAGTAAATAAAGGTTTCCGTTTGAAATTCCAAGTAGTAAATAAAGGTTTCCGTTAAAATTCTATCCAAATTCCCGAGTTACCTGAAGAAGGTCAGAGGTTACATCGACTGAAACGTGAAAATGACACTCAAGATAAGAACAGTAGTCGAATGAATCCAAAGATTATGAATAACCAATTTTCATCTAAAAAATTCAGAAACATAATATTATCTCTTGTAAAGTATTGTACAATTTTGACAATGCGTTTTCCATGTGCTTTTGCAAATAATGTATGAGTTCTTTCAAATAGGGATCCAAGTTAGATCATTAGCTTTATGGACTGTTTCTGACAATTCCAATAGCTTTCTTTTATCTGTGTGTATTTTTTCTTTATTTTATTGTTGAAACTGAAGCAAAGTCTTGCGAGCAAATCCCAAATCTTGTGTGCACATGTAAGCCTTCTATTCATCGCTGTGAATGTTAGTTCCAGGTAATAGTTTTTTTTTTTAATTCTTGGGAATAATGTCTTTTTATCACGTTCCTCTACTATCTCCGAGTATCCAATGTCAGGCTTAGTGCTTGTATCAACCAAGCCAAAGACCCATAGCAGCTTCAGAGGGGCTTCTGCTATAATGGTATTTTGGCTTGCATGAAAAACATGATTTGTCTCTTTAAACAAAAACTCCAGGATCTCCAAGTTATACAGGGTTGTTTTTAAAGTGATTAACATAAAGGGCTCTGAATGTGGCATATATTTCTATGGCAGATTTTCTTGAAACATTGAGTTGTTTCATAACATTTCGTTAAGTTATTTGGTTCCAAAGATAAATGGCCAATATCCATATCTGCAGAAATAGCTTGGATTCAGAAAAAATAGCTTGAAATAAATACATATTTTGCTTTCATCGTTTTGTAATTTTTACGCGTATTTGTATAAAATTTTGGAATATTTTGTCCATTTCGTGTTTAGCTGAGAAGACTCAAAGAAAGGCTGGATTAACCATTAAGCAAAATAAGCACATACGTAAGGCACTAATAGAAGGGGAGGCAACACATAAATTTTCATAGCCAAATTTTCAATCGTGTCTCAGTGTTTAATGAAATAATTTGAGTTGGTCAGACTGTAACATAGTGCACCTATACACATGTGACTGTGACTCAACACGTTGTATGCAGTCTATGTTGCGAAGAAGACCAAGATAAAGAATAACTCGTACTCCTTAATTTTGTAACAATGGCCTTTATTCCCTCATTCTCTCATCACGCATGACTTCTCGTTATGGTTGTGACGTCTCTCACATTATCGTCCTTTATATAGTCTTTATTTTTTCCTACTGAAGACGTCATTTTGCATGCATTTGCATACACACATCCTCACTCTGTTACATGACGACTCAGACCACAATATTGTTGAAATAATTTTTTTTTCTCAAATATCATCCTAAACTTTTCTATAAGTGTGTGTAGGTATGAGAACTATTTCCCCCCAAAATAATGTAAATTAAGAATTAAAAAATTGATAATCTGATCAGAATTTCAGTTAAATTGGGAGAAAATTTTCTGTTGTAAATAATTGTATGCAAAAAAAAACAAAAAAAAAAACATTGATTTCTACCTTACTGTTAGTTTTGCTTTAGGAAGAGCTTATCGTGCCTTGACAGAGTTCAGAATAGACTTCAAAAACCTAATGGTGGATGTCCTTTTCTCTTCCCTACAACCTCTTTCTCATAGAAGAGATGTTGCAAGCCTGTCTCTGTTTTATCATTATTTTCATGGCAAGTGTTCGTTTGAGCGCCAATCTATGGTCCCCTCTCGTCAAACATTCACAAGAAACATTCGTCTAGCTGAAAACACTATCAATAATTAAAAAAAAATTTTTTATAACATTTTCACCCCAAACAAGGCACATCGCCACTTTGATGTAGAGGGCTACTATCAGGGATATAAGCTACAGCGGTACTATGTAGGGAGTTGGGCAGTAAGATGTCGGTTCACTTTACACTTGAACTTCTGCATGTCAGTACAGTTGGGGAAGCAGGGTCCCGAAAGGGAGTTCCAAAGTCTAGCAGTTCTGGGGAAGAAACTACTGGAGTAGAAGGCTCTCTTACATCTAGGGATCTCTACTGTGGAATGATGGGATTTAGCTGCTTGTCGAGTCTGTCGGGGGTATTGACGTCGAGGGGGTACAAGTGTTTGCAGTTCGTCAGAGTATTCACCGTTAAAGTACTTGTAGAACAAGCAGAGGGATGCAACATTTCGTCGATGGGACAGAGGCTGAAGCTTAGATGACAGTTCAGAACCTAACAGGTTTCTGACTCTCTTTTGGACCTTGTCCAGGAGCAAGAGACTAGTAGTAGATGCACCAGCCCAACAATACTCCATACATGGGCGAATGGTGGCCTTATAAAGGTACAAGATACTTTCGGTTGTTAGTAGCTTTCCACTCTTTATCTGTGCCTAAATCTAAACATAGATTCCATGAACAAAGCTTCTTTCTTTTGTGGAACTATCTTCCGTTTACCTGCTTTCTAGCTGACTACAATATGGTCGTCTTCAAGTCTAACGTAAACAAGTTCGTGATGAGCCGTTCCCCTTCCAGCCATCCAGCACAGCCGCAGCCAAGATTGAACTCACTACACAAGTTTGTATTGTCATTCAAATCTTGTCGGTAACTGAATATTTGATGCTTCAATAGGGCTATCTAGGGTATTTTTTATCTTGATGCCATCACTGGATTGGATGCCTACCACGGCTTAAGAGAGTGCCATCTACCCTCAAAATAAAAATAGACTGCACCAGTTTCTCAACCTGGTATTCTACCTTGCGGTACATACAGCATCTCGCCTTCCCAAATCGTCACCCATCTGGTACTCGCAAGGCTCAACATTGCTTAACTTCAGTGATCTAGCAAGAACCGGTGTGTCAACGTCATTGTGTCATTCCCCTTAAGTAATCTAATTTACCAAATTTACACTTCTGACGATTACTATGATATTGTCATTTTGACCACTGTGCACTCTTTAACCCTTATCCTCAAGTGTCCTCTGGGCCTTGATAAGTGGTGATTCCTTTGTAAAAAAAATTTTTTTTCAGTAGATAAAATTTTGTGTGGTTTATGTAATATAAGTCAAATTAGATTAGTTGTGAGAATTTGGGAAAAGATTTTGCAGGAGAAAACTTGAAAATTTATGTAAAAGTTATTTTCTTTTTTACTGATTGTTTTGATGGATTTCGATAGATATCTTTGTGTGGTTTATTGTGTTTATATTTTGAATGACACATACAGGGCACCAAAATCCTAAGTGCTTGGGGCTTCTACAAGGCATGATACGGCTCTGCTAAAAGGTCATTTATTTGCATGGTGACAATGATTACTGCTTCTTCTATTCAATCACAATGACAATATCTTTAGTAAAACCAAAAAGAAATGCAACCTATAACATTTGATAAAATGAAAACATTTTTTAAAGTGATTTCATTCATCATAAGATCAAAATCTCCATAAACTTTTCATTAAATATTTTTTAGTCAAAATTCTACATTTATTTACTGATGTAATGCAGATATGAATTTGATGTCACAATTTTCATTGTTGATTTTTCTTTATTTTGCTATAAAACAAACTGTACAATGAAAATTTGAATTTAAAAGTTGAAATTATTTGTATAGGTTTTACCGAAAATGAATTTAGTTCTATGTACAATATTTTTCATTTGCTTGTTTCTATATATATTTATACAAACATTACGTGCGTTTAAAAGGAGATTAGGCCTGATGTCGCTGCTTTTCTAAAAGAATTGCATCAGAAATATATATACATATATGCAGCCAACAATGTTTGTATAATTAAATATATTACAATTACACTCTGCTTGTCGTTAAGCACTTTTTAATAAACACCGGAGTAGATTTACATCCATGAAATATAATTATATATATATATATATATATATATATATATATATATATATATATATATATATATATATATATATATATATATATATATATATATATATATATATATATATATATATATATATATATATAAGTGAACGTGCCTGTGTGTCTGTCTGCGTGTCTGTGTATATTTCCCTATGCAATAACTCTGTCAATTTTCAGTCTACAGACTCGAAATTTGATGTACAGAGTAGTGAGATTTGGAAAAATCTATGTGATCGGTTTTCAGCCAGAAATTTGGCTGTTAAAGGGGCAAAGTTCAACAATTTGACCTTTGAGAACTCTACCAAACTCCTCCGCCAATTTGGGGTCAAACACTTGAAATTTTAGATATAGGTTCCTTGGACATGGATCTAACTTAGTAACTTGATTATAGCCCCAAACAATAAATGTTAAGGGGTCATAATAGGGGTCAAAGTTTAAAAAAAAATTGACCTCTGTGGTCTCTACCAAATTACTCAGAAAATTCCTGGTTTAAACATTTGAAATTTGACATAAAGTGTATTCAGAGATAGGGCAAGCTTTTTAATCGGGTGGGTCGAAAATTTGTAGTTACCAATATATAAATGTATGTATGTATGTTTGCATGTTTGCCTAAAACTTTCGACAGAAGCGACAGATTTTACCAAGATCAGTATCGTTTTGAAGTTCCATCTTTCTGACGACAAATATCGAAAAATTGGCTAAAAACATTAATATCTTCACCTTCAACTGGTCACTTTTCTACAGGGGGGTCGCTTTTTTCGCCGATGTTTTAGAAGTCATCTCTTCCTTTCGATTGTCTAGCCTTAATTTAAACATAAGTCACTTCCGGTTTGGCAGTAGCCGTAACAGCAAATACGTCAGGTTTTTTTCCCGTTCTTTTCCTCCTTCGCGGTACGGGTTCGAGCCTGCCTTCCTACTACCACATTTTTCTTTCTTTTTTTTCTCAATATACACCTCCAAACACCCGGGCAACGCCGGGCTGAAGTGCTAGTATATATATATATATATATATATATATATATATATATATATATATGTATGCATATCTATCTACTATTATATATACTAGCAGGTCGTCCGACATTGCCTATTTGTAAAATATGCTTAAATATGATATTTTATTTCATGCAAATTTCGTATTAATTATTATAGCCAATACTCTATTGATTATTATATTATACCCAATATATAGCAATGATTTCAAAAGTTAAAAAAATTTATATATGACTTGTGTTGTGTCTGCACAAATAATTAACAAGAACACGGAAAGTAAAGGTATAACAATAATATATTAGGAAGAGAAGTTATATACATATTTACATGTCTTCAAATATACTTCAGTTGGAGATATTCCGGCAGGTGGCGTGTTGCATGTCTTACTGGAGGCAACATAGGCGTCTTGCCTATTTGGCGGTCGTTGCAGAACTCTCCCGGTATTGGTGATTGATACCTTTATATATCTCACTCACCCACCTATGTTAATTAGTGGGCGTCTCCACACCCCCCCCCCTCCCAAGATTTGAAGTCGTGTAGATTTCAATATCTTTTTCTCTTGGGGTTCATTATAATTGGTTTTGTAAACTTTCTTTTCTTTCCCGATCTTCTCGGTTCAGGCATGGTTTGTGGTGGTTCGATATCAAACGCTTCGTATAGTATATCAATTGGATCTTCCTTTTCATATAGTTTGTCATGTTCATTGTCTTTTATATGACATTTTCTCAATTGATTTTGATGTCTTTTGTGTATCCCTTTTGGACCTTTTATCATGTAGACCAAGTCACAAAAGTCCTTGAAATCACTTGATGGAAATTGTGTTCCGTTATCTGTGACTATAATGTCTGGCACACCAAAACGTGCAAATATTTCATGCAGAAAACTTATTGTGTTATTTGTCGTCGGGTTCTTGAAACGCTTAACTTCAGGCCATCTGGAAAAACTATCTACTACGATTAGGTAGTATTGTCCTTCGGTCGGTCCAGCAAAGTCTATATGAATGCGTGACCATGGATGGTCAGTTCTTTTCCAAGGTTTATGGACTATTGGTGGTGCTTTGCAGCTAACACACAACCTTTACACTTGTTTACTGTTAGTGCAATATCCACATCCATGTTACGCCAGTAAACGTAACTCCGCATAAGTACCTTCATCCTATTTATACCCGGGTGTCCTGTATGAAAATCACGTAAGATATTTTTCTGCAAGGTTTTTGGGATAACAACTCTTTCACTATATAATAAAACATCATTGCATACGGAAAATATGCTTTGTGTTTTTCCATCATTTTCCCTTATTTTTCTCTTTATGTCTGTGATGACATCGTCATTTTCATCCTCCCTTTTTATATTGGTTAACGTGACTGGTAATTCTTTTATTATATTTGCCACCATGTTTTTTGTCCTCCTAATTGGAACGTATAGCTGCAATTACTGACTCTTCAAGGGTTTCCTCCATTTTCGGTATAAGCCTTGACAGGCTATCTGCATGACCTATTTTTTTCGAACCCAGATGTTTTATTTGAAAGTAATAATTTAGCAAGATCGTACCCCAGTGGAGTAGGCGATTCGCCGTATATACTGGCAAGCCCTTTTTGGGGCTGAAGATTGTCACTAGGGGTTTGTGATCTGTTTACAGTATAAAGTGTCTTCCGTACAGGTAATTGGTGGAATTTCGTCACCGCGAAAATAATACTTAACCCCTCTTTTTCTATTTGAGAGTAAGCCTTTTCTGCCGGAAGTAGTGTCCTTGAGGCGTGAGCTATAGGTTTCTTCGATCCATCTGGCAGGATATCCTGTATACATGCTCCTATACCATACGAGCTCATGTCGCTCGCAACACTTATTTCTAATTTTGGGTTGTAATAGGTTAAAAATAGATCGGACGTTAGTGTCTTTTTAATTTTCTCAAATGCGTCTTGACATTCTTTTGTCCATATCTATGGTGTTTCTTTCTTAAATAACTCGTTAAGCAGAGCTCTTAGATCGTTCATTCCTTTGATAAATACTTGGTAGTAGTTTGCAAGACCTAAAAAATTCTGTAGAGTCGTCACGTTATGTGGTGCCGGCATGTTTTTAATTGCTGTCGATCTTTTCGGGTCTGGGCGTCGACCGTCTTTATTTATTATTTGCCCTAAATATTTGATTTGTCTAAACAAAATTCGCATTTATTTTCTTTCACCTTGAATCCGTATTCATTTATTCTTGTGAATACTTCTTTTAGATGCTCTTGGTATTCACTTATGGATGCGTTCCTGATGATTATGTCATCCAGGTATGCACAAGCACAATCTATTCTGTTCAGCATTGTATCCATTGCTTGTTGGAAAATCGCTAGCGCGACTTTGATCCTGAAGGGTAGATGGTTGTATTTGAACAACCCTTTGTGCGTCTTAATGCATAATATCTTTGAGCATTCTTCTTCCATCAGAATTTGTAAATAGGCGTCGGACAAATCTATTTTTGAAAAAATTTTGCCACCATTTAGTCTGGCAAATATTTCCTGAGGGCTTGGTAAAGGGTAGTGGTGGCCTTTTAA
The DNA here is from genome assembly GCF_053919585.1 of Euprymna scolopes. Lineage (NCBI taxonomy): Eukaryota > Metazoa > Mollusca > Cephalopoda > Sepiida > Sepiolidae > Euprymna > Euprymna scolopes. Next base: position 10,835,488 of record NC_136502.1, on the reverse strand, counting down.
TTCATCGTTTAGGCCCGTAGAAAAGTCTGCACAGACTCGAATTTGTTCCGACTTTTTTTTTACGTATACCGTAGGGGCTGCCCAGTTTCGATTTTCGATAAGATGCCTGTTTTTTTTTAGTATATCTAGCTCGCTATTTAGTTTGTCTAAACCGGCGAACGGTACGTTCCGTTTTTTCTTAAACACCGGTGTTGCACCCTTTTTTTTAGCTCGAACAAAGCCTTAAATTTATTGTATCTTCCCAGTCCAGTATTAAATATTTTTGGGAATTTCTTTTTTAGATCGTTTTTAATATTTTCTGATGTTGGGGTGCAACTAGTTATTTTTCTACAAAAAGCGTTCATTGGTTTATCCCAAAGATTGAATTTTTCAATCCAGTCAATTCCCAATAAGTTCTTGCTTTCTTTAATTACGAAGATTTTCAATTTCTTAGTCGTGCCATTTAAATTAATGGGCAGGATAACCTCTTCTTCGAATTTTATTTTGTCTCCTGTCACTGTTTGTGCACCTTTACTTGACTTTTGAAAAGTCGGTTTACCCAGCTTTTTCCAAGTGTTGACGTTTATTAACGACAAATCTGATCCAGAGTCAAGTTGAAATTTCATTCGTTTGTCGAAAATATTTACTGATACATATTTTCGTAAATTATTTTTCCCTTTGTCGTTTGTTCTCATTTGGTATACTCTATTTTTTTGTTCTGCAGCAAACACTCTTATGTCCAACTTTATCGCAATTGTAGCACCTGATATTTTTGTAAGGACAATCCTTTTCCAAATGTTTTTCATCAAATCTTCTACAATTATTACCTGATACTGTCTTTTTATAATTACTTTGATTATTATCGTAATTTTGTTTTCTGTAGTTATTATATTGACTATCATTGTAATTTCCTTTCCTGTAGTTATTATAATTTGGGTATTTTTTTGAATTTTGACTAGTCTCAAAATTTCTTTGTCCTGAGTTTCTGAAAGGTTTTTTAATCTTTCTAATGTACGCCACTCATGCTTCTTCTATATCCCTGGAATCTTTTTTTAGTGATACTGCCCTTTGGCAATCTTCTGCTAATTTCTGCAATGTCAGGCCTTGTTCTGTCTCTAATTTTGAGAGAATGTGTCTTCGGGTATCTGAATTTTTTGTGGAGACTAGATCCTGTGCAAAAATTAAGCATTTGAAATCGTCCAACGTGAGTTCCGATAATTTAAAGTTGTCGCAGTTTTTGTTTACTACTGACGCGTATGTCAGGTAGCCCTGCTCATCAGTTTTCTTAAGATTCATACATGACCATCTCTTGTGGAAAAGAGACATGTTCGATCCAAATAATTCCTTAAGAAGCTTTACGGTCTCAGCAAAATCTAACTGATTCGTTCTCCTTGGCAATATGAAATCAACAAATTTGCAATGTTCACTGGAACCAAACTTTCGAAGTAATAAACTTTCTTTCCATTTGGCCAGTTTTCGCAGTCTGTTTCGAAAATATCTTCATACCTCTTGAAGTATGCATCAAAAGTTTATCCTCTTCCGGTAGGTATGTGAACACATCTATGCTGTTAACAATTGTTGTGTTGGAGAAGGTTGTATTACTTTCTTGTATGGAATTAGCTGTTAATCTTTCTAACAGTTCTTTCTGTTCAAGTTGCATCTGTGCGAACCTTTCTTTCTGCCTTTCTAGGCATTTTATGAGTCATTCATTTCGTCTTTCGTCTTTTTCTGCAAATAGCGCTTGCTGTTCTTTTTGTAGGATCTGCTGATTCTGCATGAACTGTGTCATTATTTTAGCAAATTCCTCCATCTTGTTTTTTTTTTTCCAAAGATTAGAAAAATCAGTCTTTTATACTAATTCACTTTTTACAATAACTATGAACAACCGTTTTTAGGTTCGCTTTTTTTTTGTGTGTGTCAACTGAATTCTATTGATATATTATGTTTTGCGTTGAACCTTTCTTTTTCCCTTTTTCTATTGAGGGATAAAAAAAAAATGTCTTTTATTTTTTTCTCTTAATCCGTTAAGTTTTAATTACGTACAAGAATTCTTTTTAAAAAAAAATCCTTTCTTGGTACAGCTGAAAAAAATATCACTTTTCTCCTTCAAGACAATTTACATAAATTAGTTCACGGTGTACTAGCAAAAACACCTTTTTTTTTTCTTTGACCTTCCTAGTCACTTTGAAATGGTTATTGGTATTTTGCTTTCAGGTATCCAGTGTTCGAATATCTCATTCAACAATTTTGTAGTTACTTTCGTTTGTTTTTCTTTTGTTTTTTGTTTTTTTGTTTTTTTTCGACAGTGATAACTTTCTGTGTAAATTATTTTTCGAATACTGTTGCTGTGTCTAACAGTAAATTCATAGTAAATCTTTTTCAAAGTCCTCGATGTTGCTGTTGTGTTCAACAGTAGATTTTTTTTCTTTGAGTATGGTTTTTTTTTTTGTTTTTTTTTTAACTTCCTCGAGTAAGTATTTTTCGTACACCACTGTTGAGTTTAGTAGGGGATTTTCCCACGTAAGTCTTTTTTAGAATTCTGGAGGCCACTGTTGTGTTTAATAGTGGATTTTATCCCGCGTAAGGCTTTTTTTTCGAATTCCCGTCGCCAGTGTTGTGTCTGCACAAATAATTAACAAGAACACGGAAAGTAAAGGTATAACAATAATATATTAGGAAGAGAAGTTATATACATATTTACATGTCTTCAACAACTTGGTTGCTACGTATAGCTCTCCAACGTTATTTGTCGCCATCTTAGCTAAGTCCATACGCATATAAAAACTTAAAAATTAACATTGTTAAAGGTATAATTGTATATATGCACATATATATATATATATATATATATATATATATATATATATTCTTGAATGTATATATAAGTAGCACATAGAAGTATTCTATTTACGCCAGCTAAATTCCAATTGTTTTCAGTTGTTCCCTTAGCAGCTATTTTTACCAGCTAAATACCAACCTGAATTTATTCCACAGGTTTGAATCTTGTATATATCAAGTTTTAAGTCTGCAGACCAAAAATTGACAAAATAGTTTGGTACAGACCGTTCCGTACACAAACAGACAGACAAGGTCACTTTTATATAAAATATAAAATTAGAAAAAAACTGATGCTATCCAAAATTCGCTGAAGAACCGGACATACTTTTGCGCCCAGTTGATAATGTCATATAAGTTTACTATTTTTTTGATAATTTATAATAATCAACTTTTGGGGCGAACTCAAGTATGTACTTAGCAATGATTAATAAAATAAAATTATTTGGAATAAATTTATAGTTTTTAACCCTTTCAAAGGATACTTGAAGTTTCCTGAAAATCAATGAGGATTTCAGTGTACCCCTGGACCCATTATCAACATTTCTATTACTATTTTATTTATTTCTGTAATTTTTATATTATGAATGAAATAAATGCCATATTTTATTAATGCTAAACGTGAATACAGACTCTATCATAATGTGATAGCTCCCTTGATCTAATTTTTTTTGATCTACAAAGGAGTCACCACTCAAAGCCCGAAGGCCACTCGAGGATAAGAGTTAATGAATGTAAGGTGGTAGTGTAGTAATCGTTCATGGTGTAGATTGGATAGAATTTGGATTATTTAAGGAGACGGCTCAACAAAAACTTGTTTATATTAGACTTGAAGGCTACCATATTGTGATCGGTGGAGAAGCAGGTCAATGGAACAGTGTTTCACAGGCAGATAGTTCTAGGAAAGAACCTTTGTTCATGGAATCTGTGTTTAGATTTAAGTACAGATAGAGAGTGGGGGAAATTGTTGATAGTGGTTGTAACTAATCGAGTGTTTAAATGAAATATATTTATTCAAGTGCCATGAGTAATGTAGTTTCAGAATATACATGTATTGAGTTCTATTTCTAAAAGTGTAGGAGGAGCTTGTAAAGAAACAGACAGGAATTCCCAACATCATGTTGAATTTCATAGAGAACACATATTTTGGTCATAGTATATTGAATGTTTATCATAAATGTGTTGTTTTGATGCTAGAATTGATTACTCGACAGATGGAACTAGTTAGATTATATTAAGTTAATTAATCCCATTTTATATCTGACGATTGTCAATCCTAAGAGCTTATAAAAAGGGCTTTTCTAAGGATGGATCAATTGCACACAACTGGGGCAAACGGGTATATGGGCATTAGTTGATTTGAGTTCAAGCAAGCTCTTCCATAAAAGAAAGAGACTGGCAATGTCTCATTTATGCAAAGGAACTAATTAGCAAATAGATCTTTTTGTATGCTGTCAAGCAAGAAGAAGGTGTAAGAAATATTCCATTTTTGAACTGTTTAACAGTTATACAACTATAAAAACTATTTTCACCGATTAGATATTTGTTTTCCATTTTAGATCCGGCATAACAGTCTATCACTGCAACTTATCAAAACACACAGTTTCCCGCGGAACCTTATGCCTCCTTTTGTAAATTATTACAACCTATTTGCTACATCTTTTTCCCATTTCCTTTTTTAAGCTAAAATTCGTTTCTAGAAGGGTAAGTTATTGTTTGTTTGTTTTTGTTAACCTTTATCGTTATATGATGATTTATTCATTTGTACAACATGTCAACCCTCGTTAGGCCATTTTATGCCAAAATAGCACATGTGTTGTATACGAATGATTCTTACATGAATTCATTTTGATGGCATACGTTTTGTAAATAAATTTATTCTGTAAACGATAAATTCGATTTAATCCATAGATGGGACACGTACTATTACGTCAGGTCACAATGAACCTCAGAGTAATTGTAATTAAGGGATAATTCCACACCCCATAAAGCTCTCAGAGTGTGACATCACTCCTAGATGTGCTAAATGATGAATGCGCAACGGTTGTTAGTTTACAAATTACAATTAAGTGAAACTGCTGTTGCAAATTTTGCAAACAATGGAAAATTTTGAATTTCGTGGGTTGATAAAGCATTGCTTTCTGATGAAGAAAAATACTATTAAATGCTTAATAAGTATTATTCTGGCTTTGCTCTATCGAAAATTTGTATATTGACTTTGAATACACTCGTGCAAATACAAATGTGGCCGAATGCTCAGGTTGGCCTATTTCGGCAGCCCCAAGAAACACAACAGCACTCCACAAACTGGTTTTAATCTATTGCAAATTGTAATTGTGTGAGATAGCGAAGGAGTTTAAAATATCAGAAGCCAATGTATTCACCATTTTGCAAAAACAGTTGTCAATGAGAAAGACGTCTTCAAAAGGAGTATCGCATTTGCTCACAGTCAATCAAAAACAATAATGTATCAGTGATTCAGAATGTTGCTTACAACTGCTTCAGCACAGGGAAAAAAGTTGCTTTTTATGCTACAATGAATGAAACATAAATCCGTCTCTTCACTTCAGAGACAAATTGTTCATCAGCCGAATTGACATCAGCGGATAGAAACCGTCCAAAATGACAAAAACACCATCAGACAAGATTTTGACCTCCATATGCATGTGCAAGGCATTTTTTTCATTGATTAACTTGAGAATTATCATTGATTAACTTGAGAATCATCATTGATTAACTTGAGAATTACTAGTTATGCCGGATCTAAAATGTAAATATTATACAACATTAGTGCATGTGAAGGAGAAAATGGCCAATAAACGGCCACACGCAAAAAAAAAAAAAAAAGGAAGAGCATTGCTCTTTCACCAAGACACTGCACCATGTCATAAGTCAATACAATAATGGCAAAACTATGTGTATTGTACTTCGAATTGCTCCCTCACCCTCTCTATTCTCCAGATAGGATCTCTAGTAAATACTGGCTGTTTACAGACCTCAAAAGAATGCTCTAGTGGAGAAATCATGTTGAAATTAGTGTATTTTGAAACTAAAGACAAATCTTTATACAAAAAGCCATCCAACTGTAACAGGAGACTATCTTGATAAATGAAGTCGAACTTTGGCTAAAAAATGTTTTATTAGTTAGGCCCAGGACTTATTGAATGATATGTTAATGAATAATGCTGGAATACAGTGGTTAGGGTTAGTTTGGTCATAAGATTTAACTTTACACAGGGATTTGTGTCTAGAATGAGTTGAGTATTCGTATTTATCACTATGAAAAATACAGGCGTTTCAATTGATTTATATTCTAAAGTAATCACAATACATTTTCTCTAAACAGGAATTTTAGCATAATATTTTCATATGCTGTCAATTTCACGGCAGTATTTTCTAATTTTAGTCAAGGAAATTACTGTAGACTTTTTAGGTTTCACTTTAATTTCCACACTTACACAAATTTTACATTTGAATTGGGACTGAAGGAGATTTATTTTTACAGCCCAACATTCTGAGCGAGTATGTTTCTTTACCGTCTATTTGTTTTCCGCTTTTTGTTCTCTTTTCTTTGGAAATATGGCATTTATTTGTATCCATAAAGGATTCTTCGCTATCGGAGTTGCTATTTGTGACGATAGAGTTGTAATGTTCTGATCTTAAATCGATACTTTTTGGTTACATTTAGTTCATGCTTTGTGATGTACACTATGTAGTTTGTTAGTAATGCAACATTCACATGAAATGTATTTTAACTGAAAATGGAGGTTAAGTAAGCCAATTCAACGCTGATTAAAAAAACAAACAAAAAAACATTTATTTGTTTATAAATCAAAGAACTTTTCGAAGTAATCACGTCTTCAACAGGATAGACACAGTTTTTATTTTATTTTCATCTTTTTATCCCTCGTGGCATGATGCCACTGAGAAAAACAAGACTCGTTCGGTATTATCAACAGTAATTTTTAAATGTCTAGGTTGGGAGATATACATGGTTGCATGAAAAGTTATCTGAAGATATGTTTTCTCCGTGATAAAAGCGTTGTTTAAGTGCAAATTCAATATGTAAGTTTAGTATAACAATTTAACACAGAGTTTTTTTTTTGTTTTTTTTTTAATAAACAAACATTTACGTAATTACGTTGAAAAGTTCTTTGATTTATAAACAAATAAAAGTTCCACTGTAACATTGTTGTCTCACCATCTACCTAACACTTAACCTTTATCCTTGAGTGGCCTCCGGGCCTAGATAAATGGTGCCTTCCATAGTAAAACAAAATATATATTTTTCAATGCAAAATACATTATGGCATATTTTTCTTTTTTGTGATTCTCATGGATGGCTCTGCTCTTGATGAAAAATCGACTCTACAAATTTTTGGTCTTTTTTTCTCATCAAATTTATTTTGGAGCACATATATTTCTCTTTCTGCTTCTCGTAAAGCAGGTTCTCTATATATTTCTAAACACTTCCCCACACCTGAAGCTATTCTCTATTTCTACAAATCTATGGAGTATTGTTGTCATATTTGAACTATTGATTCTCTGTCCCATTTGAGAGTTCTTCATAAGGTGCAGAAACGTATCTGCAATTTAATTGGCCTCACCCTATCTTCTCTCCAACATTTTTCTCCCAGACGTAATATTGCTAGTCTCAGTCTTTTCTATAAATCCTATTATGGTATGTATTCTTCAGAATTGTCTGATCTATTCCCTGATTCCTTTCTTTGATTTCTTTTGATTCGTTGGTCTATTGATCTCCATCAATTCACTGTGTTTATACCTCATTGTAATGCAGCTTCCTATTCCAGTTGCTTCTTTTCAAGCTGACTGTTTTCTCCCTACTTTTTACCTTGGTCTTTTCAAGACTAAAATTAATAGGCATCTCTTGTGTTTGCGGTAATCATCTTTCATATTTGTTAGCTTCTTCCATTAAGTGGGTTCACGCTTTGTCTGGAACGATTTCTATAAAAGGAAAAACAAAACAAAAACAGGTTTTTAGTTCTTTTTCTTATTATTTAAAATATAAAAACAAAAGATAAATTTTATACTTTGTTAATTATTTGAATTTCTACTATTGCAATGCTCACCTGTATTTTGTTCAGTATTTTGATTAGATTAAACAGCATTATCTAAAGTCCAACTCAGCTTCTTCCGGGCAGTTATTTTCTCAGCATGAAGTCTAATTTATTACATATTGCAATTTCTGGCACTGTTTTCTCAGCAATCAAATCCTTTTTATCTGATAGGTCAATAAAAGTAGTTGTTGATGGGTAGAAGTTTGATTTCCATGTACGTAGTATCAATACTAGCATGTTTCAGGGATCTATTCTTGGCTCGACTCTCTTACTAATCATTTTCTGAAATCATTTTTTAATATCTTTAGAAACGATGCAGCTATTGCAACACTTTGAAGAGTATTGGTAATCAATATCTTACTGGTACTTTCTCTTTCAATCTGAAACATATGGTTCAATGGTTAAAAATGGCTTGTTACTTTTAACACCTCCAGAACTAAGCGTTCCTCATTTCATCATCAATACTCAGATCCTTTCTCCTTGAGGAAACTCATTGTTTTGTTATGCTCTTGGGACTAACAGATTTAAAATGGAAGATTTATATCTCTAATCTAATATTAAAGTTGCAATTAAATTCAATTCATAATCTGTAGACACCAATTAAGCAAGATTCTTTGAAGTTTAATTCCTTCTTAAGACCTCTTAAATTTTAGATTTCTTCCAGCATAAAAATCATATAATAAATTTGGATCAAAATTGGAATGAGGATTCTAGACATAAGGTTTAGTATCATTATCAGCATAAGGATCTACTCTCTCTCACTGAATTTTTTATTAATGATTTTCTAAATCATATTCTGTGATCATTCATTAACATCTATGCAGATGACACCATTGTCTATGGCAACACTTTGAAGAGCTTTGATAATCAAGATTTTTCTGATTCTCTGTCTGTCTGTCTGTCTGTCTGTCTGTCTGTCTGTCTGTCTCTCTCTCTCTCTCTCTCTCTCTCTCTCTTTCTCGATCAGGAGCATGTGATATAATGGTGGAAAAAGTAGTTTCTTACTTTGACACCTTCAAAATCAAGCTTCCATCCTCTCACCACCAAACACTTAGATTCTTGTTTCACTATAATCAAAATGAATGGCTCATTCCTTGAAGAAACGCCTTATTTTGATAAGTTTCACTAATTGATTTTGAATTAAAAGCCATATTTAATTTCATGAGTGTTTTTGATGGATAGCTATTTTGTACAAGTCCTGGAGATGAAAAAGAGTTTTTGGTGGGTAGCTGTTCTGTATAAGTCTCTGATTTTAAAATTTTGCAGGCAAAGAGCAAAGATCTTTTTTGTGGGAACACAAAAAAATATGTGCGAGAATGCTAAAAGATTCAATATTTTTATGGAGCAATTCTGATTTCTGATTGGTTGCTAGCAGAATGTGGCTCCATTTAATCGGTCAGTTCCTATCACCAGTGTCTATAAGTGGAACCTTAGAATTTTTTTCCATCATACCCTCACATTATATAAAAAATATTGCAACAATTGACTTAGACTCAAGATCTAAAATGGAAGACATATCTACTCTAAGTTAGCTGGAAAAATGGTTGGATAATTCTACCATTCCAGAAAGTATCTGATCCCTGATGCAATCCCCTGTCTGTATAAGAATAAGATTCGAAGATGTAGTACTGCTGCCAGATCTGGAGAGGAGTCACTCAGATCCTCCTTTCTTGCCTTGACAGAGTACAAAGTAAACTTTACAATCTTGTAGGGGCTGAACTTTTCTGTTCTCTCCAAACCCATCACAGAAATGACGTTGCTAGTCTTTCTTTACTCTATCATTATTTCCATGAAAGCTGCTCAAATGATGCTTCATTACTGGTTCCTTCTCATAAGGCATTAACAGCAAGATGTATGGAATACTGTTGTTATATCTAAGCAGGTGAATCTGCATTCCATTTGAAGGTTATTGATAAATTGCAAAAACGTATCTGTAATTTGATTGGCCCACGCTTTCTTCTTCACTGCAACCTCTTTCTTAGCTCCTTACATTAACTGGCCTCATACCTTGTCTTGAGCAATTTCTATTAAAAAAAAAAACTTGCTTTACTGATGTCACTGCAAAGAACTTTCCTTCTTTCGTCTGTGTATCTCAAATCAAATGGAATTTCGATTGACAGTTTTTCCAAGGACTTACCATTTGTTGAACAGATTACCATGAGGTTGCTTCTCTTCAGACTACAACATGATCGTCTTCAAATCGAATGTTAGCAAATACTTGTCATAAAAGGGTTCTCATAAGTAAACAAATTTTGGTCATTTCATTTACCATTTTTAATCTTCTCGTAATATTCTTCATCATTTAACTAGCAATCCAACCATCTCATTAACTCATATCTCTGAGTGACTTTTAGACAATAAAAGATGACTGATTAGAAGAAAAAATTCTTTGATTAGACTGTCAAAAAAACTTTCAAATTAACAGTGGAGCTAAATTTTATTTTTCTGTGGTGCTTCTACATTATACAAACGAAAAAAATATTGAATTTCAAGTTTTAAAAAAATGGCACTTCCGTAATTGTTATGTCGCACATGGTAACATATCCAAAAAAATTACATAAATCGATGAACTAGAAAAATAATTATTAATGAAAGTTTTTCGATAAAGGTAAATAAATTTTGTCCGACATTTTGAATTATGTTCGTCACGTGGCGTATACAATAGAATTTAATTATCTCCCCTGTCAGCTTATCTCTTTTTTAGTAAACATAAACATAATATAGTGATTTCACTTCCTTTTACAAAGTTCCTTTTTCATTTATTTTTCTACCTCATCGGTTTTCGTAACATTTGAAACCTGACAATTTCATAGGTACCATTTGTTTCACTTGAAATTCGATATTTCTTTTGTTTGTTTAATATAGAAACGGCCATTTGCAGATGTTGTGCCAGGGAAATGTCAAGTTTGTATCTTGGTTAATTCCCACAGCAGCCCCGTTTTATTTGTATTCTTTTATCTGTGAAAATGATTTAATTTGTTATCTTTAGATTGCATAAATTTAAAACAAGTTCTAAATAAATAAATGCTTTTTGTAAACATATATTGGATACAAATCCTATTATTAAAATATTCTGCATAATTTGTCTGTAGTTAAAAAAAAAAGATTGAATTTGAAATTGTGAAGGAACCTTATTGTATTTATGTTTTAGCAAATCTCGAATTCCAGTCTGCTACCAGAAACACACTGGTGCATTTGAAAGAGCTTTATTGATGCACAAATAATGTATTTACTTTTTTACTTTATTTTTCTATTTCGTCGAAGAACCCAAAAGCATAATAAAGAAATGCAAGGTTCTGAATGAATTAGACTTCGAAGTGTAATTAAAAATACCACGTCCAAAAATTATCGCAGTATAATTAGATTTTAGATGTTGAACAACACAACTAATGTAATTCAAATTTTGAAATGTGAGCGCACTATTCATCGATTCTTTAGACATTCATTTTTCTTTAGTTTTTCTTTACAGATATATATGTATATTTTTTTTTTCATATCTGATAACGACTCTTTGTTAATTTCCACATGTTCTGACATGAACAATGACAATAAAGAAAATAATACTTAGAGTAACAACTTTGCAACTACAGAAAGTTCCCCCATCCTTCTCCAAAATAAAGAAACGTAGGAAAACGCACCAAAAAGGAAAACAGCTTTCAAAATAAATTTAAGACGATTTTTCTTCAGATATACAATTTTCCAAAGCAAGAAGGAATAAACAATCAAGATAGTGAAGAGGCAAGCCAGTTCTTTGGATTTATTTTTCTTTTACTTTCACAGAACTAGCGAACACGATGGAAATAGTTCAATAGCTAACAATAGACTTTACTGAATTGAAAAATAAGGATTAGCGTGTATTAAAATACACAAAAGATATATAGCTGCAGGTGATATATATATATATATATATGTGTGTGTGTGTGTGTGTGTGTGTGTGTGTGTAATAGGTGCATTTATGCAATAATATAAATGTATACAAACAAGCATGTGTGTATTTATATATAATATGCTTGCGTTTATATACAAGCATATATGTTTATGATGCAAATATGTAAAGGTGAAAATTCACATACCGGAACACCCATTATTAGGTTAGTATTTATTATACATATATATTATCTATCTATATACCTATAAGGTTGAGTTTTATTCTCGCTCTGACATTGATATTAAAAGCCTATTTTTTCCACTTAAAAAAATATATTAAAACTAACTTTAAATATACTCAGTCATGGATATACGAGCGACTATATGAAGATATACTAATGTGAATACTCCTTTGAAAAACAAATGGTAATTAATTACTTATTCATTTTTTATACTTTCTTATTAGACAATTGGTTCCATTTAACTATTATGCTGAATTCTATTTATGCATAGTTTCTACATTGTGCATGATTGCATAGAATTTAAGATGAAAACATTTTAGCACACGGAAATATATATATATATATATATATATATATATATATATATATATATATATATATATATAATTAGAAAACTCTGCAAACCACCTGACCATCTTTCCTTGTTTGCTGAAATCTTGTAATAAATAATTTTGCCAAGAATTCTTAATAAGTATTATTTTGGTTTTGATTTTAGCTGATAGAACTTAAGTCATATTTATTTTTACTTTTAAAATCACTATTATATATTGGATACAAGATAATATACAATAATCGATAGAGAATTGACACTATGATAATATATATGAAATTTATATGAATTAAAATATATTTAAGCATATTTTACGACCAAGCAAGGCTGGGCATCTCTGCTATTATATATATATATATATATATATATATATATATATATATATATATATATATATATATATATATATATATATATATTATAAGGTGAAATTAAAGCCAAGAACAATGCGAGATTTTTTTTTTTTTTATATATAGAGTAAAATTATTTCAACTTTAAACAACAGTAGTTTTTTTTTTCCTGTTGTATCCAATCGTGTTATAAATCTCAATATATTTCGGACTTATTAGTCCTTTTTCAAGAGAAGACAGCGGAAGAGTGTTCTTCATGAGTGCAAACTCTGTCTGGCCGAGACTGAGGGATATAAGTAGGTTGTCGTTTGCTTGAAGCATTGTTGAAGAAAATTATAAGGTGAAATTAAAGCCAAGAACAATGCGAGATTTTTTTTTTTTATATATAGAGTAAAATTATTTCAACTCTAAACAACAGTAGTTTTTTTTTGTTTTTTTTTCCCTGTTGTATCCAATGGTGTTATAAATCTCAATATATTTCGGACTTATTAGTCCTTTTTCAAGAGAAGACAGCAGAAGAGTGTTCTTATAATTTTCTTCAACAATGCTTCAAGCAAACGACAACCTACTTATATATATATATATATATATATATATATATATATATATATATATATATATATATATATATAAAAGTGATCTTGTCAGTGTGTGAGAAAACTCTCTACCCAACTCCTCTCTGAATATTTGGTCTACAGCGTTGAAATTGAATATATAAGGTATTTAGACTTCTAGGATAATTTCGTGTTCTGTTTTCCTTGGGACCCCTTAAACAGGGTCATTACAGTGGCGACGAAAGGATTTGAATAAACACCTCAGTGTCTGTATAACACAGGCGAGATAAGGATGTAAAGTACCCGCGAAGGAAGTTTAACCACCCCAACATTCTTATTAAACTGAAAAAAGAAAACAACGGCTTTTTTGGCATCAACAAAACCACAACATTTCATAGTGGATAAAAAAAAAAATAATGACCAAAGTCGCATGTGCAATTATAACACATTCGAAGAAAAAATTGAATTGCTAAGTAGTTTTCTAAATTCTTTTTTCACGAGTCCAATTGCTTCTATAATTACTGCAATTATAAAGATCTTCCTAAGATTCCTGTTTCTTTTCATGTCGTACATAAGACCTTGGTATTTCGTTATCTTTTCTCTCTAAGCTTTGTTTAACCCAGCATAATTAGGGACACTGACTTCTACTAAGGTTGCTTCTTTCTATACTTGTTTAGGAATGCAAATGCTATTTGAAATTTAAGCATGACAGATTAATGAACGGATGTTATTTCTAACTGAAGCATGCCAGGCTGACAGATAGAGCCTTTGCTAGCCGTTAAAAAATTATAAAGTGTTTTTCAACAGTTGTATGTTCTTAAAACCACATTGAACGTTTTAGATGTACTCAGATGTCTCTGGGTGCACATCTTTAAAAGATGACAGTTAAAGCTTTAATTCAGGCAGCTGTAAGGTTTAGAGATGAATTGTTAGGTTATAATTGAAAGTGTGGACAATATCGCTTATATTTGACTAGTCATTCAACACAAGCCTATAGCTTTGTGTCTGCATTAATGCTCAGGATTAAACTCAATAGGGTGACGCATTAGGCCAGAAGATAATGTGTCCTGCTATTGAATCTTCTTACGTCGGTATTGGATGGAATCAAGAGAAGGATTCTTTGGACAGAGTACTTAGATAGGGGTCATGAGAATAAGTGGTTAATAGAAAGAGATAAAAATCTATATATCTATAAAAATGAGACTGTGTGTATGTGTGAGGACACTTCTCAACCTATATACTCAACGAAATGTTGATCTTTAAATTTGATATATAGGTTATTCGGATATATGGGAAACTTTTTAATCAGTTTTCATCCGGAAAAAAGTGTTTCTAATAGGTAAAAATTGGTACGTGGGAGGCCACCAGATTTTTATATGTTTTCATCTGTTTCACGACTGCACGTGTGTGGTTGTAAAGTTTCCTTTTGTTACGTATGAGTTGATTTGAAAACTCTCTCTTAATGTCGTTTCAAGCTGGTGTAATGGTTATCATATTTGACTTACTGTCTTTAGGTTTGGGTTTCGATCTCAGCTGGAGTATTTTTTTTTACTTACAAAAAGTAAACTTTTAGAAATCATAATCCTCACATGCACATATCTCAGTATCTTTCTGTTTTTTTTTGTTTTTTTACTTCATTGTTTTAAAAGAAATTTAACGTTACGTTTGATACGTACGGTGTTTCTGTTTATAATAAATAAGAATTCTGCATTAATTAGAATATGATATTTATGCGTATTTTACGACCGAGCAATGCCGGACGACCTGCTAATAATTCTATGAATTCTTGCATTAGTTGGAAGAATAATGTGTGGTTGTAAATATTATTTGATTTGTCATATCACAATTTAAATTGATAATTTGTTTCAACAAATCTGCTTCCCTCCCTCTTTCTCTTATTTCTTTTTCACACTCACACACACACACACACACACACACACACACACACACACACACACACATTTTGAGCCTTATTTACAATTCCAAAAAACGATTTTTTCAATTTTTTCTTGACACTAAAAAATGAAATAAACACGGATTATTTATTTACAATGAGATCACAGAACCACAGATTAGAAATCCTATTCTTAGATGTAGCATTTATTCTGTGAGTCTAATTTAATTTTTTATTAAAAATAAATATTCTAGACTTCACTTGCTTGTCCCCATATTAAACTTTGTTCAAATTTATTTTCACACCTATTTGTTAGATGTTTCTCAGAGAGTTTACAGTTTAATATTAAAAGATTTAAAACTCTCAAACACTTTTTTTTTCCTGCGCCATTTTGACCTCGGTTGTTGTTTGGTCAGAATATCCTTTGAAATAATGTTTTATTGTATATTTTTTTGGTATTGGCAAAAGTGAAAAATATGGTTTAATATCTCACAATGAAGTTATCAAATATTGAATACAATACATAAAGGGAAAACATAAGTTTGTCAAAGAAAAAAAATTATACCTATATTTAAAAGTACACATCTCTCCTGCTCGCAATATCAATTGTTAGCCAATCAGTTAAATTAGATATAATACAAAGCACATTCAAACATGGTATTCAGTCCTAGTCAGCCATTGAGTATCGATACATGGTAGGATAGGAATATCAGAGGTTTTGTTTTACTTTGTTTTGATCTTGAGCTAAGTGATTGGAAGATCTCGGTGGAAACAAAACAGTGGATGAACACAGATAAAAAAAACAATCACGAGGTTGTTTGCTCAGCCTTATTCATGCCTTAATGAATCATGCTTTCCGGGCTGTTGGAAAACTGCTTCTGTGGTACCAATATTCAAGAATTCTGGCGAAAGAACTGACCCATCAAATTATTGCCCCATTAGCCTCCTCCCACTTTTCGGCAAAATATTTGAGACCATAATTAACCATGCTCTAGTCCGGCACCTTACAGATGCTAAACTTCTGACTGACAAACAATATGGATTTAGACATGCCCGCTCCACAGCTGACATCCTCACTGTAATCTCTGAACGTATATATCATTCACTGGACAAAGCGGGGGAGGGCAGAGCGGTAGCTCTAGATATATCTAAGGCTTTTGACAGGGTATGGCACAAGGGTCTCCTCAGGAAAATTAAATTATACGGTATCACTGGTAGAATACTTAACATAATTAGGTCCTTCTTAGATAAAAGAAAAATCCAGGTTGTCCTCGATGGTCGTACGTCTAAACAGTGGGATATAAATGCGGGAGTGCCTCAGGGGTCTATCCTTGGACCTCTATTGTTCCTAATATTTATTAATGACCTCCCTGACAAAACTGCCTCTGAGATGGGTATATATGCTGATGACACCACACTCTATAACAGGCATGACAGGAAAACAAATGAACACATATCTAAAAAAAATGGCAAAGACACTAGAGGATGACCTCCAATCTGTAGTGGAATGGGGACATAAATTGATGGTCACATTCAATGCTGCCAAGACTAAACTGGTTTCCTTCAATAATTACAAGAAACCTTCTCTGCCACCAATAGCAATGGCAAGTGACTCCCTGTCCGAGAGTACATCTTTCAAACTGCTTGGCCTAACGTTCACAGGAAACATGAGTTGGAACAATTATATTGAAAACATTGCCGGGGCCGCTGCGAAAAAGGTGGGCTCTCTCTACCGTGCTAGAAAACTACTGACACCTGAAAGTATCCTGTACCTCTACAAGGACACCATTCGCCCATGTATAGAGTATTGTTGTCACATTTGGGCTGGTGCATCTGCTACTAGTCTCTCGCTCCTTGACAA
This sequence comes from Euprymna scolopes, assembly GCF_053919585.1. Classification (NCBI taxonomy): domain Eukaryota; kingdom Metazoa; phylum Mollusca; class Cephalopoda; order Sepiida; family Sepiolidae; genus Euprymna; species Euprymna scolopes. The sequence continues at coordinate 10,818,497 of NC_136502.1, read as the reverse complement.
GGTTCAAAAAAGAGTCGCCAATCTGATAGGCCCTGAACTGGCATCTAAGCTTCATTCTCTGTCGCATCGTCGAAACGTTGCATCCCTCTGCCTGTTCTACAAGTACTTTAATGGTGAATGCTCTGACGAACTGCAGACACTTGTGCCCCCACGACGTAGACACCCTCGACAAACCCGACATGCAGCTAAATCCCACCCTCACACAGTAGAGATCCCTAGATACAAAAGATCTTTCTACTCCAGTAGTTTCTTCCCCAGAACCGCTAGACTCTGGAATTCCATTCCAAGTTCCTGCTTCCCCAACTGTACTGACATGCAGAAGTTCAAGTGCAATGTGAACCGACATCTCGCTGCCCTAATCCCTACATATTACCCCAGTAGATGTTTCCCCTGATAGTAGCCCCTACACCAAAGTGGCAATGCGCCTTCTTTGGGGTGAAAAAGTAATTAAAAAAAAAAAAAAAAGTTATCAAGAAAAGATCATGAAAACTTAGCAAAATGTTCATCAGCATCACGTATGGAAATAGGTTTTCTGTGTTAGATCATGAAACAAAAGGCGGACCTGAAGGAGCTTGCCCCCTCTCTATTTTAAAAAAAAAATTTTCTCTTTTTTTTTCAATTTTTCAGCAGATTATTATTGAAAGGACACTAGTCTACCTGATTATAAAAAAATGATAAAAAAAGTCAATATTTAAATATTTGTAGGGGGTGCTCAGTTTCTTATGCAACGTTCTAGTAAATCAATCATCCATTTTAGAACCACTCGACGTTTTTAGGCAAATTTCGCAAATTTAGCCTTTTTAAGCAGTTTGGCCTTTTTTGTCAGAGATTATTTTAAAAAGCGAATTTCAAAATGATGAAAGAAGAAAGGCTTGCTTTTATAGGCGTTTTCTCCCACTGTACCATGTGCTTCAAGATGAGCCAGCCAAGATCTTCAAGGATTATGCAGGACAATGTATGGGATTTAAAAAATCTTTTTGGTGTTTGCTGTTGTTTATGAAAATTAATAGAACTGTCTTTCACCTATATTATTTTTTCAAATAACAAATATAGATCTTTTTAAATTTGTATTTTTATCCAAGTATTTCTCTTTGTCAATGTTTAGACATATTTTCATATATATCGCATTTCCTTAGCATTCACTTGGATGAAAAGGAATAAGTGAAAAAAGCAAAAACAAAACAATATCTATATAAAAAACTGAAAGTCTCTGTGTGTGAGTCTGTACACACATAGGCTATATGGTTCAATTTAAAAATTCAGCGAATTTAATTCACTAAGTTAAAATGACAATTTATTCATTATAAAAGTTCAAACAATTATTAATAGAATTTAAACTTTCATAAACTTTAAACGGCATAAATGTTAATTAAATTCATTAATTATATTTACAATTTATTCATTGAAAAAAAAAGTTAACACTATTATTTATTAATATCTATACTAATTCAAAGTGGAAAGGAAACAATTTATAATTTTTTTTTTATTATTATTACATTTTCACCCCAAACAAGGCATATTGCCACTTTGTTGTAGGGGGCTACTATCAGGGACATGGGCATCAGAAGTACTGTGTAGGGAGTTGGGCAGCAAGATGTCGGTTCACGTTACACTTGAACTTCTGCATATCAGTACGGTTGGGGAAGCAGGGACCCGGCAGGGAATTCCAAAGTCTAGCTGTCCTGGAGAAGAAAGTACTGGAGTAGAAGGCTCTCTTACATCTAGGGATCTCTACTGTGAAGGGGTGGGATTTAGCTGATTGTCGGGTTTGTCGGGAGTATTTACATCGAGGGGGCACAAGTGCGTGCAGTTCGTCAGAGCATTCACCGTTAAAGTACTTGTAGAAAAGGCAGAGGGATGCAGCATTTCATCGATGGGACAGAGGCTAAGGTTTAGATGACAGTTCAGGACCTACCAGATTGGCGACTCTCTTTTGAACCTTGTCAAGGAATTAACACTTAAAAAAATACAAACTTACGTTTTAATTAATCGGAATGTTTACGTGAAATTTAAAGTCGACTTTACACAATTTGAAACGTATCTGAAAATGACATCGGGTAGTTAGAGGAAAAGGGTAGGGGCAGAGGTGGAGGGGGCAAAACGGAGAGGTTTCCTTTTCTTTTCAAGAATGGGCATCCGTAGTTACCGACATGGAACGTTTGTATAAATTTTTCCATTTTTTAATTTGATTATTTTTGTATGTTCCTGTTTTTAAATTATTATTTTTTTTAATTATTGTTCGAGATTATATAAACAATATGTTACGCTGAAAGTTTCACATTCTTGCGAACAAGGACATTATTAAAAGCTTGCATATAAAAATTATGCGAAACCTGTAATTTAAAAAAAAAATAGAAATATTTTTTGCAATCATAATTTTTTGTGTGAAAATATTAAATAAACAATGGTAATATCGGTAGTTAGAGAAATTCATTTTTCTCCAAGTTATATCGAATTCATTAACACGGACTTTAGGGGCTTTTTTCGTAATGTTTCTGTAAAAATTATTTTATTTCATTTTTATTGCTACAAATTACGATGCTTTATTTATATAAAAAAAGCAAAAATAAATTCTTGCGTTTTTTATTTACTACTGAAAACCATAACCCGTAAAGGTATTTTTTTGTTTAAACAAAATAATACATTTCCACTAAGATTTAAATAAAAATAATTAGTTCATTATATTTCACGATCATTATTTAATAAATACTGAAAATTTTATTAAAAATGGTTAATTTCCTGATTTTTGGTGAATTTTTAAGGGAGGGGTAAAATGTTTATACATTTTAAGCGTCAGCATTCATTTTGCCCGTACCTAACTATCATACTAAACTGATCACAAACAATGATAGAAGAGGTATCAAGGAGAAAAAATGGGTATGTTACATTTTGGACATAGGTGCTCTGGTAATGTTTCTGTGCAACCTCTTACCACCAAAGTTATGCAGTGGTGCAAGATTCGTTATCAAGAAATTTATAAGAAATGTTTTAGAGGCTACAATAATTTCTGGCCGTGAAAATGCGAAGACGTTTGCATCCTCAAATTCCTTTAATACTTTGCAACATGCCTTTTGAGTACAAACACGTTCAGTTTCCTATACGTTTGTCTTTTGCTATGTCTATCAATAAGTCAACAGGGCCAGACACTAAAAGTTGCTAGTTTACATTTAGAAGAGGATTGTTTTTCACATGCACAGCTATATATCGGTGTTTCTTACGTAGGAAGTAAGAATAAACTTTTCATATACGCCCAGAATGGTAAAACTAGGAATATTATCTATAAGGAATTTTTTTCTGAGAAATTGACAAACTAATAAGTGGACATTGTTCGAAAGTCGTTTATGACCCAACCCTTGAATCAAGGGAAAACGATTTTACATACGGAATTCTCAAAAGTGTAACCGAAATTCGAGATTATTCTGTATCTTTGTAAAAAATTTTCCAAATTAATTTAATGAGCGGAGGTAAATGCTTTTGCTTTTTTTTTTTTTTTTTTTTTTAACAATACAAAGGCTGGGTATATTTTTTCTCATCGTAACTAAATGAATATAAATGTGAGTCCTTGTTTATATTTTTGGTTTATCTTATACATCCTTTCTGTTTTGGTGATTGTGTGACAATCTTCTATACAATTCTATAGCTCTACATTTTACAGCTTGATAATTTATAATTTAGACCATTCACTTTGGAATTCTTAATTTTGGTTATTGAAACGTATCGCTAAAATTGAGATTGCGCTAGGAATTCCCAAATAAGTGGGAGCAATTCCTCACAATGACAGGAACTCTCGTTTCACATAATTTCAATGCTTTCAAGTTAATTCTGGCGTGTTTAATATCATATTGTTTTACATGGTTTTACATTCTCTTCGCAATTGGGAAATTGAAATGGATCAATGGGTGCTGATAATAGAATCTCCAATTTTTTTCTCTGCTTTTCTAGGAACATGATTTTGTTGGTCACTCTTAGATACGACAAGCAACAAAGTTCAGATCAAAAATATATATTTCTGCAAGATTTTACTTTTCTTTTCATCATATTTTGCTTTAGTTTCGATACCTCAAAATCTGAAACTATCTATTTAGATGCATACCCCCTTTTCATAACCTTTCATACAAAAATCAGAGTCCATTTTATGAAAGCTCTTTTTGAACCCAGTCAAGGCCGAGTATTTCTGCTAGTATATATATATATTGTTTAAATTAATTTATTGTATATATATATATATATATATATATATATATATATATATATATATATATATATATATATATATATATATATATAAATGAATTTAAACAATAAGTTGTTGGAATCTCGTATGGGATACTCCAATATATATGTATACTCCTATAAATTTGTTTTTTTTTGTGTGTATTGATATTCATATAAAAAAAAATTTCTATTTATTTAAAAAAAATACAACTTTGTTATATATGAATCGTGGAATTGCATTCATCTGCAAAAGATCTAATTTGCATATTCTTTTAAACAATCATTTTAATTAATTCCCTACTAGTTTTTCGGTTTTCTTATGGGATGATCATCTTTAGTTAACTATTATGTGTAATTATATTCATTCAGATATTCTACATGATTTATACTTGCGTAATATTTGCATAAAAAACACAAATATCTTTCTATATATATTTATGTATGCGTATATAAATTTGTTTAAAACATTTTGCCTACCAAACTCTTCTGTCAGGTTTGGTCTACAGACATAAAACTTAATATATAGGGTATACAAACCCATGCAAAACTTTATATTTGGGTTTTAGCCGGGAAAATTGGTGCAAAAGTGAAAATTAAAAAATGGAATTTGACAGGTGATGGTTAAACGACGGCATTATGAATATGCATGTGTAACGTAATAGTTATTGGTTTATGTTTTCATTTTTAGCCTTGGAGCAAACATGTCTTTATAGCTCAGGCATTAACGTTAAAGGAAAGAGTAAATCGTAAGCTAAACGTTTTAGTTTCGATTCTCGGTGGTGGAGTATGAGTCATTTCTTTTTAACTTTTTAAATCATAACTACATATTGGGTCCAATATAATATAATAATAAATACGAAATCTGCATTAATTAAACTATCATATTTAAGCGTATTTTACAACTGGGCAATGCCGGGCAGCCTGATAGTATATATAGATACTATATTTGGGCAGCATTTTTTTTTTTTCTTATGCATGTTTTGTTGAACAGCAAAAATAATTTCTATTTAATTGCAAGAAAAAACAAACAGGAATTATCTCTTCTGTTCAATGAAAAACGCGCACGCGCACACACACACACACACACACACACACACACACACATATACATGCATTTTATATAAGTAAATATGTTACATATATATATGTATTTCATGTAAGTAAATATGTCACACATATTATATATATATATATATATAAATATATATATATATATATATATATATATATATATATATATATATATATATATATATATTTCATATAAGTAAATATGTCGTATGTATATTTATTTATATAGACATATATTACATATTCACTACACTAAACATGCTGATGTTTCAGACAAGTGGTCGGTCCAGACTACAAACCTTCTTTAGGCAACGTAATAAAGCTTGTGTTCCTGTGAAGAAGCCTGGTACTTCAATGTCATATGCTGTCTAAAAGACCCTTGTAGAATCTGATCTTACTATATGATATCTCTTGTATACAGCCATACATTTTAAATTACGTAGTGTATGATGAATGCAATTTCTGAATTCTTTGGGGATATTTTTTAAGCCCCAAATTAAAGCATAAAATTTTATCAATTTTCTAGGAGAAAAAAATATATTATTAATATATTTTTTCTGTGTATATGTACGTAAATCAATGCATGAGACACACACACACACACACACACACACACACACACACACACACACACACACACATATATATATAATGAAGAATTGCATTAAAAACATTTTGGAAATGGAGAAAAAATATCCCAAATATTTGATTCCAATTTTCTATCATTTGATATATAAAAAAGGATCTAAAGAGAAACGTGTCACTTTGTATATTTTATCGCAGAATAGATTAAATGGGAAAATAAAAAAAGCTAAGTGTGTGTGCGCGTAGAGATACATACATATATATATATATATATATATATATATATATATATATATATACACACAGACACACACACACACACACACACACACACACACACACACACACACACACACCATGTACAATTTAAAGTTAAGGAAAGAAGCAAATATCCAAAGTGGGTTGATAAATAGGCAAGAAGAAAGAAAAGTGGGCAAAAAGGGATTAGATAAAAAAGGAAGAAAACGGAGAAACTGATCGTTTTCACCCGGAATTTTGATTATTGTTCAAAGATAACCAATAGCCTACATTTTCACATACTCACACTCTTATGTGTGTGTGTTTTGCATGCATGTAACTGCCATACTCACATATTTATTTCACATTACACACTCATATAAACTTATATATATTTTTTCATTTTACACAAACATATACATCACACAAGCATATACTTTTATATAAATTTATATAACTGCATTTGTATGTAGAGTGAAATTTTACCTGTACCGTGAACGGTTATAATTTTCTAATCAAAAGCTTCACATAAAATATGCTTTGGCAACGATTTAAACCAATTAAAAAATTTGTTTTACTCAAATTAAAAAAAAAATTGTTTTACTCAAATACAAAGGTTTTTATATTTAGTCCAATCAGATGTTCTCTTTTTGTTCTCTAATTCGAGTCTGAGAGCAGTAGTTACCAACTCATTACAGGATTAATTCCTCGTGTAATGTCGCCGTTATAAACAAACAAAGGGAAATAAATTCGGGTCGGCATTTTTTCTTTTTTAACAGAAGTATTTATTACCGTTACTCGCTCGTCCTGACATCACTTAAAAAATCTCTCGCTGCTACATGTCCATTTAACCTGGAATGTTTCTCTTTCTTCTGACCGCACGCCGGCCACAGCTGGCCCATTCTCGCTTTCACTTTACATGCCCATCTTCTTTGATGTCGACTTTGTTTTTTTTCCTCAAACCCAAGTCTGAGCAGACTTGCCAATTTGCATATGCATTTAAACGCTGCTCCTTCTGCTAATGCAATCGCTTGCCATCCATCCCTCGGCTGCTGCTGATATTTTCATACGTTCTCATATGTGCTCTGTTACACTCATACTTCAATCCATCACATCATAAAAAATGCAGAAGAAATCACATTAACTATTTTTTCATATTACATCATACATTCGCTTCCTTCATATTAATTAATACACCTACAAGCCATAAAATTACAAATATAATAAAACGTCATACAGTTACGTTTTCGAATTACACAATACAAAAAACACCCAATGTTTTATGCGATTACTCTTTTAGAATATACATAACAAAACGGCCCGTACATTTCTTTGTTTGAAACGCAAACTGAAACATTATGCATTAGTTTTCATATCCGTTGGTAACATATACGTGATTTTGTTTTCAATATAATTATTGCCATTTTTGTCATTTACACAAGACAAAAATATCAACTTGTAGTTAGAATGTACAATAATCGAATATATGACAAAAGCAATACTTAAAAAAGTATATTACAAGAAGTTAACAATTTTTAAATGATCCTTAAAAAGTTCAATGGTGGAGAAAAGAGAAAGGGATAATTCTGTTCTGGACACTGAACATAAATTAATCACTGTAGTAATTATTTGCATGGTGTGCATGCATTCTCTTTTTGAAATTTTTTTTTATCATTTTGTTTAAGCTATGGATAGATCATTCTACTGGATGCAAGGCATTCACCTGCTATCTCATATATTCAAACCGAGAGATCTTTTTAAGATTCTAACCATCCTTTTAAGTGCAATTGTTTAAATTTCTCTTGCTCTTGGTTTACCGGGTATATTTGCCAGGTTCTTTATTGTCTCATTGCATAGTAGCAGCTTAAACAGGTCCAAATGATGTCATAACAATAAGGTAAAGTGTACATATACGGATAATATTTTGGTTTGTATATTAATTAATAACCTGGTTTAATTGGGCAGCAAATACAAAGCCAGATAAACATTGATGAGATGTATCTTGATTTTTATGCTTGTACTAGTAACAATACTTGCGCTTGATGCAGGACTTTGCTGTACGCCTACAGCAAAGTCTTGACCTTAACCCTTGACCTTGACAAATAGTGTGCACCATCACTAGGTCGGAGACCGTCATCCTGTCAGGTTTGGTCATGGTCGATCTAGTGGTGTGGGCTGTAGGAGGAGAGTATATATATATATATATATATATATATATATATATATATATATATATATATATATACTCTCCTAATACATATATATATATATATATATATATACTCTCCTAATACATATATATATATATATATATATATATATATATACTCTCCTAATACATATATATATATATATATATATATATATATATATATACTCTCCTAATACATATATATATATATATATATATATATATATATATATATATATATATATATATACTCTCCTAATACATATATATATATATATATATATATATATATATACTCTCCTAATATATATATATATATATATATATATATATATATATATATATATATATATATATATATATATAGGCTATAACCAACCTTTACCTCAAAAAATGGTGTGCACTATTCCAAAGTGAGGGACCATTATCATACCAGGTTTGGTCACAATCGGCCCAGAGGAGTAGGCTGTAGAAGAGTACATATACATAAGCTATGACCTTGATCTTTGACATTTACCTTAAAAAATGGGGTACACTATCCCTAGGTGGGGATCATCATCATGCCAGGTTTGGTCATAATCGGTCCAGTGGTGTGAACTGTAGGCGAGTTGTGTACATACACATGAATGTTTATATATATGAATGAGGTACGACTGATGCTATATTTATCCCAGGACAAATGCCAGAAAAAATATCATAGTAAGAAATAAAATCTACTCTTTCTTTTGTGGATTTGGAGAAAGATGCTAAATGAGAACCATTATTTCTTCTACTAGAGAGCTCTTTAAAAATAAGGAACACCTACACATGTAATATAGTGACCGACAAGCAGTTGTTTTGTTGTTTATGATGCGTCAGTGTGTTTAATGTGGCAAGTGTATCCGTACAGATATTCAAAACTTGAACGACCGATCATGTCCAAATGTGATCAACATCCAACAAACTCACCACTACAAGAAATTAGTAGAATAACTTACAGTGCTATATATGAACGGTGTTTTGTTTGCATAAACTTTTAATCATGCATGATTCAGAACTTGAGAAATCTTTTCTTTATAGATTATTGCAAGACTACTCGGCGTTGCCCAGTATTAAATGTAACGTTAAATTCCTTTAAAAAAAAATGAAGTAAAAAAAGCGGAAATAAACTGAAACATGTGCATGCGAGTATTATGTTTTTTCTACACAGTTCACTTCTTGTAAGTAAAAAAAATAGTCGAGCTTAGATCGAAACCAAAACCTAAAAACAGTGAGTGAAGTACGATAACCATTAGACTAGCTTTCCTGGATCTTTAAAAAGTGTTTTCAAACTTCATGAAACAGTTGACAAACAAATAAAAATCTGATGACTCTAAAGTATCACTTTTTCAATTTTGACTCCTTCGGATGAAAACGGATTAAAAAGTTTTCCACGTGTCTGAATAACCTATATACCAAATTTCAAGTTTGTAGATCGTAAATTCGTTGAGTATATAGTGTCCTCACACAAACACATTCTCACTTTTATAGATATATGCTGAATAGAAAGTGTTCTTTCCTCTACTATACAGCTCAATCTATTAATAGTGGCCAGACACACACACACACACATACACACACACACACACACACACATATATTATAGTTATTCACATACATTCTGTCCTGTTGTCTACGACTCATTAATATGTCTAGATATAATAGGTTATAGCACATATTTCCATATATTTTTTATTGATCCGTTGACTACACTTATGCTCTATTTCTCATACTGAGCATTTCCTCTCAGAATCAAGATTACATATTGATTTACTAATGATCTATTAGTGTGTTTTCTAGTGTCTGTCTTTCTCGCTATATATATATATATATACTATTATATAAAAGGAACTCTGTCTATATGTGAGTGTTCGTTTCCTATGGACTCTAAAATGTGTTTATTTTGTCAGTGTTGTTTCATGAAGAGATATACTTAAATATCTGCAGAAATATAAGAGGTGTACTCACTGTTATTATTCACTTTTATGATTGATATATATATACTAACAGCAGTATCAGGTGTTGTCCAGGTGTGTGGAGGTGTAGTAAGGGAACCCCGGTGGGGGGGGATTTTCGGTGTTTTAAAAAGTGGTATAGTAGAGGGATTCCCCAGCGTTGTCTGGGCAGAGTAAGAACCTCGGGGGGAGGGGAATATAAATTGGTAGTAGTAGTGGGGGAGGGGGGGGGCGAAACAACAGTAGGCAGTTTGGATGAAGAGAGAAAAAAAAGTTGTAGTATGCAGGCAGGCTCGAACCTGTAACGCAAAGGAGGAATAAAAAAAAGACATGACGTCTTTGCCGATGTCTCCATCGTCCGACCGGAAGTTCAGAACGTTGAGATTAAGCAAAGTAAATCCAACCGATACGATGACTTGCAAAAATAGCGACGCAAAAAAAACGACCCCACCTTGTCAAAACTGCCCAGTTCAGAGTGATGGAATGAATGCTTTTGGCCAATTTTTTTATATTTGTCATCCGAAGGGTCGAGCTTTAAAACGATACTGATCTCTTGACAATCCGTCACCTCTGTTAAAAGTTTTTGCGTGATATACAAACACACACACACATTTTGGCGTTTATATATTAGATATATATATATAATTTTTAATTGTTTGCATAAACATTTATATGCTAAACATTCATGAACATGTTCTGGTCAGCCAGTTACAAGTAACTAGAGACCTTTTCAGGTGATGCTACTTATACAAAAGTAGAGTTCGTAAAGATTACTGAATCTAGTTTTGTATAAGCAACATCGCCTGAAGAGGTATCTAGTTACTTGTAACTGGCTGACCGGAACATGTTCATGAATGTGTAGTGACATCAACTTTTTATTTGTTTCAAATAAGCATTTATATCTTGCCCTACTTCGGTATTGATCACTATTGTATAACCCCTGTTAAAATTTATTAGTTGTTTTCACCTCTGGAAAATATTAACCTGGAATAATCTTAATGTATATATTTATATATATATATATATATATATAAATCTCACTTGTCTGTTTAAATGTATGTATGTATGTATGTATGTATGTATGCCTAAAACTTTTGACAGAGGCGACGGATTTTCACAAGATCGTTTTGAAGCTCAAGCCTTTGGACGACAAATATCGAAAAATTGGCTAAAAACATTAATCCATTCACTCTCAACTAGGCACTTTTCTACAAGGAGGGGTTTCTTTTTTCACCGATACTTTCGAAAGTCATGCCCTCTTTTCGATTGACTAGCCTTAATTTAAACCTTCACCACTTACGGTTTGGCAATGGACTCAACATTCCACATTTTTTTTCACATTCTTTTCCTCCTTCACGGCACGGGTTTGAGCCTGCCTGCCTACTACCACTGTTTTTTTTTTTTTTTGCTAAACACACCTCCAAACACTTAAGCAACGCCGGGCAACCAGGCTAGTCTATATATATGTAAAGGGCAAAATGTGTGTGTTTGTGGTCTTGTATGTCTCATAAAATCTTCTGACAGACGCGTTGGAACGTGACACAACTGGGATCATTTTAAACCTCGATCTTTCGGCAAACAAATATCGAAAAATTGGTCAAAAACATTAATTCCTTCACTCTCAACTTGGCAGTTTTCTACAAAGTGGGGTGGCTTTTTTCGCCCATATTTTCACAAATCATCGTCTCTTTTTGATTGACTAACCTTAATTTAAATTTTTGCGACTTCCGATTTTGCTATGGATGCATCGGCTAACGACGTTACGTCTTTTTATTAATCTTCTTTTTCTCGTTCGCACTACGGATTCAAGCTTGCCTTACCTACTACCAATTCTTTTTTTAAACCTCTCTCCACTTAAACTGCCTACAGGTGTTTTGATCCCCCTCCCCATCTGCTACTACCACCTTTTATTTTTCGGGGTTCCTTACTACACCACCTCGACTCACCCTGGTAACGCCGGGTACCCCCGCTAGTGTGTATATATATATATATATGATGAAAATAATGGAAATAGTATTCCGACAAAATAGAGAAATAAAAAGGAACAAGCCACATATTATGTGTTCATCATCATAACCATAAGACAAATATTAAAAACTACAAAACATATCCAAAACAAACCAGTTTCCAATGCAGGCATATACACAATTCCTTACCAAAATTGCCATCATAAATACGTTGGTGAAACCCAGTGTAAATTAGAAAAAAGGTTCAGTGAAC
>NC_136502.1:10798505-10801005 GCF_053919585.1 Euprymna scolopes | reverse complement strand
AGGGCAGGGCAGGTAGCTGGGTATGGGTCTACTGCGTCTGTGGGTGCGCTTACATGCTGTATATACTTACTTTTATTTATTTATTTTTTTTAGTTTTACTTATTTATTCATTCATTGCCAAAATCCTTTTAAAAGAATTACAAAAAAAAAAAAAAAAGGAATTTTTAGGTCAGAGAGAACGAGTGGGGTTATAGATGGGAACGAGAGGGAGACATTGATGAAGAGACATCTCGCGGAGCGTGCGAAAGAGCGATACGGAAGAAAGTGATGAAGAAGAAGGAAAAGGTTTTGCTCGCTATTACCCCTGCCACTTGCCCCCTATATCCATCCCACTTCCACAGCACCTACCACTAATGCCATAGTCGCTTAGCAGCAGCAGCAGCAACTGCAGAACTTTACCTCAGGATGTACATTTCACCTTAGTACTCTCTATATTTCATTTAACAGCACAGGTGAGTTTGGTGGTTGTTTTCTTATATTTCCAGGTATGTTTTTGCTGTTGAGATATTGTGAGACCAAGAAGTGTCATAAAGTATTTGCTATCTTTCTTTTATCTATATAAATATCTATCTTTGCATTTGCATTCTATAATTCCTTTTTCAACAAAATTATATAGAATTTCTCATATTCTTTAAGTTTTGCTTTTTTTTTGGGGGGGGGGTAAATAAAATATGGAAAACATCAAGATAAACAAAACCAAAATTTTAACTTGACAAGTGAAATATATATATATATATATATATATATATATATATATATATATATATATATATATATATATATATATATATATATATAAAGTTGGGTTAATTTCTTTTGTAGCGAAAGCAGAAGTCTAGGTATTAAAAACTATAAATAAGCAGTCATAAAAATAACAATGTATGTTAACTACGATGTTGCAAACCGTTTTATGTTTATACATTATTTTGCGTGAACAAAACTTATGTATGTACATCTGTGTTTCCTCAATTAAAAAAATGATGAACTTAATTTTTTATACTATGGCTTATTCATTTATTTTTGTGTATGTATGGAGGTGCATATATATGCGTGTGTGTGCGTGTATATATGCATATGTACACACGCATAATCTCGCTAGATTCAGCCACTCTGATGAGTCGTAGACGACGAAACACATGTCAGTGGATAAATATATTTAAAAAAATATACATATATATATATTTATATATATATATATATATATATATATATATATATATATAAGGTTAATGTAATTTGCTTGAAGCATTGTCTAGTGTATATGTGTATATATATATATATATATATATATGCGTGTGTGTATATATACATACATATGCATGTATTTATTGTTTGCTTGAAGCAGTGTCTAGTGTATATATATATATATATATATATATATATATATATATATATATAGTGTGCTTGAAGCGTTGGCTACTGTGTATATATATACATACATATGTATGCAATGCATGTATAGTTTACTGGAAGCATTGTCTGGTATATATATATATATATATATATATATATATATATATATATATATATATATATATATATATATATATATATATAGTTAATGTTTTCTAGTCCATACAGGAAATCACATGCTTTATTGAATTGATCAGATGAAGGGATGCTATCGAAAAGTTCATTAACTTAAACTATATTTAAATAATCAGTGAAATGTCTAATACAAAGCAGACGTGTATAAAATAATAAAAGGCTAAAAGAATCACATACATACACATATACTCATATGTATTTAATATATATATAAACATGTATGTGTGTTGACATAAAACAGAGTACATGAAAATATAAAAAATTAATCCTGTGTCTACATTGATTAATTGATTATTTATATATGCATTAACCCTGATATTAAGAACACTAGCCAAATGAAAAATTCAACTAGTTAAGTTTATAACATCTTGCATATATATATATATATATATATATATATATATATATATATATATATATATGTAAGATGTTATAAACTTAAGTTGATTTTTTCATTTCATTAGTGTTCTTAATATATATATATATATATATATATATATATATATATATACAATGAAACATACATTTCTTTATATATACGCCTGTATGTATTAATGGATAAAGTGATTGGTTGATTAGTGCAAATTTATATGTAATGAAACTATAAAAAAAATAATAATAATCCAGTTCAAAACAGACACAGTTGAAAGCGTTTAATTAAGATTTACGAGTAATTTCTCAATAAATATAAGTAGAAATTACCATTTTACAAATATATATTTTAATTTTCTTTTTATTTTAAATTTATCTATTTATCTCTCTACTCCCCCAAATGGTCAAATATGAAATTCGGTGCAGCTTATTATGGATGCCACTCTCTACAATCATGCAAGTGTTAGTAGAAGGGTGTAACTAAAATGCTCTAAAATGGCTCTGTCCTCTGTGGGGTGCCACAAACATCGAAGATTGATCTCAATATTCACCTTGGAAGCAATAGATGAAGTAATGCCTG
>NC_136502.1:10731005-10788505 GCF_053919585.1 Euprymna scolopes | reverse complement strand
ATTTTTGTCCTTATTGAGTTGATGATATGATAAAGTTCTATTTAACTTTTATTCCCATTTTTTTTATTGAATTTATAAATATTGCTCCTCTTAACCAGGTAGAGCTACTACTACCTTGATAGATTTGCTAATAATATCTTTGAGAGGTTCATTTATCATATATATATATATATATATATATAAAAGATACCATGTTAAAAGGAATAGACACACAAGTATTTACTCGTCTTTCAGAAAACTTGTCTTTTATTGGTAGCACCTGTTTTGTATGAAAAATAAATATTTGAATCTTGGAATGTAACTATACTGTTATTCTTTTATATATGCTCTATTGTTATATTAAACATACATCGAGCTTCTAAACAAAAGGGCTTAGTATACACAAAGACTGAAATATAATTGAAAAAATAATTTTTTACTAAAATAACAAACACACACACTATATATATATATATATATATATATATATATATATATATATATATATATATATATATATATATATTAAAATAAAATACGTATAGAATACGTTTGAAGCCGAATTACAACACGAAATTATTAAAATAAACGAGTGAATTAATAAATAAACACTTCGCGTTTTAATTTGCCTTCAAACAATTCCATACTTATTTCATTTTAAATTTCAGTCAACTCTTCTAACACGGATAAAAAAATAAAAAAAAATACCCTGACTTTATATATATATATATATATATATATATATATATATATATATATATATATATATATATATATATATATATATATATATATATATATATATTCACATACACATAGCTAGATATATATAATTATAACATTTTTTATTTCTAATAAGGTTTATTATGCTATGATTATCAGCTATTTTTATACAAAGAAATGATGAAACTGGGTAAAATAATGCCACAGTAATAATATATCAAATATATAAAGTTATCTTGTCGGATTTCATAATGTAGATATTATGATATTATTATATCTGACACATTGATAAGAATTTTTGCATTTCATAAACTTATCTTGATTATTATCCATAATGCTTGAAATAAATGTGTTTATGACAGCAAACGAAATCCTTCACTCTCTGAGACAGATGGCGGCATACTGAATGTAAGCAATGGACAGTTGCAATCTGAAGATATCTGGCATTTACCTAGATACTGAACCAATACATACAAGGTGTGTTTGAATCAATCCTCAGTTTATTTATGCCGTTATATTCATTTATTTACGACTGAAAGAATTAGTTCAACCAGATCATAAAGGATTAATAAAAAAATAAATTGTTTGTCTTTCTATTGATATGAATTTATTTTAATCAATGTTTACTGCGTATGTGCACATCGGTTTCATTTAAACACCTAATATTCTATGATAAATCCTTCTTGATTACTTTATACAATAAGACTAAATTACGTTGGTAAGCCTTTGAAATTTGGAGGGAATTTGGAAGCATTTAAACTGTCAAAAAGAAAATCATTTCTAGCTTTAAACTTTTTTTTCTTTTCTCAATGTTTTAATATATTAAAAGTAAAGACACTCTGGCAATATTCAATTAAATAAATTAAAGAATTAATTCTTCATGTTTTAAAATTCATTAACAATCATTCATATATATATATATATATATATATATATATATATATATATATATATATATATATATATATATATATATATATATATTCCAATTTCGCTTCTATTCATTTTTACCTCATCAACTCCATAAATTCCACCTGAAGATGATTCGCAGTCGAATCGAAAGCACTCGTGATAACTATGGAATTTTCATTAATATTTTTGATTTTGATATAAAAAAAAAGATCATACGGAAAATGGGAAAAATAAAAAAAGGAATCACCATAAAGCAAAATATCTCTGTTGTATTTGATAACGTCTGCTTGAATATATGAGGTTGATAGCATAGAACTCAAATAACTCAAATAACTCGACTCCTAACGAAATGGTTGGATTTCAAATCTCAGTTTATAGCACTCATTCTAGCCACACTGAACAGACGTGGTATAGTGAAACAGACTGTCTGTGTATATCCTAATGAAAAAGCAAAACAGAAAAACAAATTCTGATTTACATTCTTGCTTTAAATTGTCCAACCCATTCTGATAACGTAATCATAAGTTACACATTTATTTATTTTTTGTTTATTTGTTTGCTTTTGATTTGATATCAATTGATTAAACACACACACACACACACACACATACACCACACCACACATACACACATCCCTATAGCCACCTACCTTGAAAATGCTACTGTGAAACCTGACATAGTTATATGGAATGTCAGAGAGATTTGCAACCTTGGTTGAAGTGAGTGTCCCTAATGATGGAGGTCTGAACAGAGCTGAAAGCGAGAAACAGACCAAATATCAAGGTCTCCTGTATGATATGAAAAGAAACTGGAATCTTAGGGAGATATCAATCATACCAGTTATTATAGGTGCCACAGGACTTATGAAGAAGAACCTGAAGTCCTACCTAACTAATATTCCTGGTGAACCAAGTGCAAAAGAGATCCAGACAATTGCACTTAAGGGAATAGCGAGGATACTAAAAAGAGCTCTCGGTTGGTTTCAATAAAAAGCAGGGCAATGTTGGCAGTTGGTTTGGCTGACCCATACCCAGCAATCCATCTTCAAAAGAAGAAAATTTAAAAAAAAACAAAAATAAACACGGACACATATACACATATATTTTCAAGCTACATTAAAGTATGATTTTATTTCAAATGTTGCATGTATTTAAATAACTGGCTTGAAATTTGAACTTATCAATTAAATAAATAATTAGATAGTTTATATAATTTAACATGTAATGTTAGTGTGCGATTCTCACATAATTACTGCATTTATATGATATATTTTAACAAATGTTTTAATAGAGATAAAAGAAGGAATTGAAAGTACTTGGAAAACTATGAATTTCTAAGCATTCATTAATTCTAATAATAATTACAATTTATAAAAAAATAAAAATAAGATCGGGGAAACTAAATAAAAGGATTATAAAGCAGAAGTCTGTCATTTGATCAACCATGTTTAAATAATGAAAAAATTATATATATATATATATATATATATATATATATATATATATATATATATATATATATATATCACTACTTAATTTACTCACATAAAATTAATATACGAAAGTATAAATTTATGCGTAAACTTTAAGTATTTACTTCAAAAGTGCTCAATACGTATGTAGAGCTATATATATCTTATATATATATATATATATATATATATATATATATATATATATATATATATATGACGATTGCTGTATATGTGTGCTTATATAAAATAAGTTTTTTTTAAAATTCTATTCGCTTATAATCTAATTTTATTTTATATGTTTTTATTTGAGAATTTATTTAGTTATTTTCATCAGTTCACTTTCTTTTAATCTTTTCCCACATCACCTCTTCCTTCTCCCCTGCAGCTAAAATCTCTAGTGCTTGAACTTGACTCTGTCGGATTTGATCGGCAAAGCTTAGTTCTCTGAAGATAACAGACGAAATCGCAATGGAAACACACGCACACAGGCAGACTCATACCAACATATAAGGTGGTTGGAAGAAAGGGGTTCTGTAGGAGGAAAGGGGTGATACCGGAAGGAAGGGGAGTAAAAGTGAGAAATCAAAGGGTGTGAGATTGAAAGAAAGGGCGTTATGCTCTAACTTGCCCTGATCGCCGCCAACTGCCACCACCTTCATTCACCCTGTGCCCTTCCAGCGAACACAGTGCACACGCGCACACAGTTTTTATTTGGTAAATTCTATTACGGTTACAGCTGTGTGTGTGTGTGTGTGTGTGTGTGTGTGTGTGTGTGTGTGTGTGTGTGTGTGTGTGTGTGTGTGTGTGCATTCGTTGCACTCACCATAGAGCGTTGTTTATTTTCAAATATTAGCGTTATCTGGAATGTGCCGACGATTCTCTCTCCAGAGATTTCTCAATCAGAGGCTCTAAAAGCAAGCGAGCAAGGCATGCAAAGGTGATGGTTAAGAGGCAGAGGGGCGGGGCGCGGCGGGGTATTCAGGGTCAGAAAAGGAAAAGAAGAGGATCTCGGAAGCTGAGACTGGGGTTGAGGTGAACTCGGCACACAGTGGCAACCCAGCAATCTGGGAGCAGCCGGTTGAGTTTGAACTAATGATATCCGATCACCCGTTTGCTGATATTCGCTTGGGTGGCTTGTGGCAATGACACAACGAATGACAGCTATTCGCAGTGAAAAGATTTCGAGCCTCCACTTCTCAGAAGCACTCAATATTAATATTAGTATTTTGATTTAGCTGTTCATTATTATTTTAAGAGCTTTCACACGGATTGTGATCGTTTATCTTCAAAGAAATTTATGCGACAGGAGACTTGCAAACTTGTTCTAATAGATTTCAATTTTTTTTTATTCAGATAGTCACATTTAATCATTATTATAGTTATTATAATATATATATATATATATATATATATATATATATATATATATATATATATATACATTATATATATATACATTATATATATATACATATATATGTATATATATGTATACATATGTATGCATATATATATATATATATGTATACACATATGTGTATACACAAATATATATATGTATACATATATATAAGTATACATATATATACATATGTGTATACATATATATATGTATACATATATATATATGTATACATATGTATACATACATACATATATATACATATATATATATATATATATATATATATATATATGTATACATATATGTATATGTATACATATACATGTATTCTTAATCCACTTTTCCCAGCCTCTTTTGATGCCTTGGTTATAAAAGTACCGAGCGTGCTTTGTCACTCACATCTCTCTCACTACTCTGAAATCGACGAACCCATCTGTTAACTGTGCTGACATCAACTGCGTTGGCTTCATAAATGTTCAACAGATGCTAATGAATGTTGATCAGTTCAATATTTATGCATGGAGATATTCAATGACACATCTCTGCTTCTGATGCATGTCCATGACAGGATCACTGACAATATCTGCAAGAGTGAGATGAAATGATGGCCAAATATTCAAGGTGGTTCATTGCTTGAAATATATGACAAAATCACTTTCTTTGTAGCTAATAATTAGGGATCCTTCATTTCAAAAGTATGATAAATAATGCAATCTAAATTGTTTGAATCATAATTGTTATATGCTCAAAAGGATTTTGTTTGCGAGAATCATTTATATACTAATACTGTTGTCATTACCGACATTATTTATTTATTATGATAGCTTAATTGTGCAATCTACACATATCTGATCAAATGAAATGCTTTGTTATGAATAATGCTTCTACTTATTAAAAAGGCATAATCTCGTATTGTTAACCAAAATGAACAAAACTATGCTTTGAATATTCAAAGCAAGTTTTACTTGCATCTAAATCAAACCCTTAATGGGGTTGGTGAGTGACAAACCTACTGGAGTATATCAGAATGGATATATTATTAATTATTGGAATCCTTTGAGTAATTTGTATGTTTATTTATTTATTTTCGGACTGTTATCCTCATCTTTATAGTTGTTGTTTCACGATGTTTTGGTCAACTATTCCTTTGGCTTTCATCAGGTAATTAAACGCAACAGGATAGGAATGCTTTATACTAAGGATACAGTTAAGAAATTCAGCATTCCTATCTCGTCGCGGTTAGCCACCTGACAAAGACCAGAAGAGTAGTTGGCCGAAATATCATAAAACAACAACTATAAAGATGAGGATAACAGTCTGCAAATAAACAAAAAAAAAATATCAGAATGGATGTTTCAGCATAGGTAGAAATATACTTGTATTTTTGCCCCCCTTAATTAAAAAGTTGTTGGAAAATAATATTATGCCACTTTTTACAGTAGCTGCATGTTATAAAAAAGATGTTAAATTAAAAAAAAATAATATTACTTATAAAATATGTAATCTCCATATATAATATTTTAATTGCAGAAATCCTCCTCTGGACCAAAGTACTGTAGGTTTGCAACAACAGATACCACATACAAATTTATTATGTCTAGACTATTAACCACTATCTTACATAACTTTATAATAACATGTTATACACATTTAGTCGTTATAATAGAATCCTACATTTCATCCTAGGAACAACATCATCACAATTGCAACCATCTTTAGAGGAAGTAGTTCCTATTTTTTCCTCTAAATATCAAATCCTCCTATCGCCCCCAGTCAACACCAGGAGGAAATATGCACATTATACATATATTGTGCTTGCACATTTCATAGCTGGATCATAAACTCATAGACATAACATAATCTTTCCTTTTTCCGCTTCAAAAATAATAAAGTCTCCCCCATACTAATTCTGCTCATTCTGATTGGCTGAGCTCTGACCATTTCTGTATTCCAGATTAACGGTATTCACATGCTAAACGAAGGCTAATGTACCATTCAAATATGGCATCACAATTATACCTAATTTTGCCCTATGGGTAAATTGCTGCATTCATTTTCTTACAACCAGTTCGTAATTGCTCTTTTTCTCTCCTTTTCTCTCTCTGCATATATTCTTCCCAACTCTTTATCTCTCTCTCTCTCACTCGCTCGCTTTTTACATTTCTTATTATGCCGAAGAACAAAAAAAAAACATTTCACGGCGATGCTGAAGAAAAAACAACAAACATTTATTTCCTCTCTCTCTTGCTCGCTCTGTACATTTGTTGCAATAATCAATTATATTTTTCTCAAACATAGTTACATTTTTATTTAAATGTATGTTTTTCAAATATACGTTATTTAAACCTGCACGATTTATTACGATCGTCGCCGACTTAAAAATAAATATTTCAGCAATATCATCTACTGGATTAGTACTTATTGTGTCGTTTGAATTTAATGTGTTTGTAACATATGTGTAATATTCACATTTTTAAAATTGCTAAAGTATTTTTATAGTTAACTATATTTTATGTTTATTTTTTTCACCCCATTATAATAAAAGTACATAACAATACAAAAACACTTTTATCAATTGATTTTTAATTTTTAATCGCGTATTTTTTCAAGTAACTATGTTTATTTAAGTTATTATGTTATACATTTTGTCAAACTGTTTAGATATTTAAAAAATATATATATTTACAGAAACATGAAAAGAAAACAATGAATGTGTCACATTTTTTACGGTTTTAGTAGCTTAAAAAGGTGAATGTGCCATAGCAAATAGTTTAACATTTTTTAAAAGTGAATATTTCATGTATCTTAAAAAAACATTAAATTCAAACAACATAATATGCACGAATCCAGTAGAATTCTTTTTATTAATCTAAACATTTTAGGTCATAAGCCAGATCAAGTTTCTAATTAGAGGACTTGAACTCAGCGGAATGCTTGTCAAGAAACAACTATCGCATCATTGAGTAGAAAAATGATCAATGGGGTCTACAGAATCATTGAGAGGGAAGAAGGGGAAAAGTGTATGGTATTATAGGGAAAAAGGAGAGAAATGAAATTAAAGGAAAAACATAAAACACCTTTTACTTGTGATATATTTTGAACTGGTTTAATAGTTACCAAATGAGATTTTGAAATCAGTAATTGTCTATTGTTAAAAAGGTGGCCTGTATTGTAGTTATGTATTTTCGAAGGAATGCCAGTTTATGAAAAAAAATCAGGTAAAGCATAATTTTCACGTTCTCATTTTGATTGCTAACATGTTGTATCTGATGTAGAAAAGATTAGTTTGAATTCTGGGACACAACAGGTGCTTTAATATAAAATTGTGAAAAACATAAGATAATCTCAAAAGATAAGATTCACACACACGTGTATGTGCGTGCGTGCCTGCATACAGTGATATATTAGATAATGCCAGAAGTATAATGTTGAATTAAGTTGTCTTTCTTTTTATTTTCCTTCTTAGCCTTTTGTTATATTCAGTATGAAAATTTGTCTTAGTCTTTTTTATTCGGTTATCTATTTATATTATGTGTATTTATTCCTATTACCTGTCAGACTGATGCAATAAATTACAATCATTCATATATATATATATATATATATATATATATATATATATATATATATATATATAATATATATATGCATTTTCCTTAAAACAAATATACGTTTATAACGTATATTTTAAATTAGGCTACCTTAAAATTGCAACGGTTTATTAAGTCGTACTTTTTCTTCTTTGATGAACTAATGAAAAGTTTGATGAACTAATGAAAAGTTTGATGAACTAATGAAAAGTTTGATGAACTAATGAAAAGTTTGATGAACTAATGAAAAGTTTCGGATAATTTGTTTAGTTTATGCCATTCAATGAAACACGTGTAAGTAATAGTAATTTTAACAATATGAATGTGAGTTGCCTATATTCCTGTGATTTTGAAATGCTTAATAAAGTTATATATATATATATATATATATATATATATATATATATATATATATGATGATTGCAACGTCTTGTCAGACGAGTGCCACTCCCTCAGACACTTAATGTCTATGAGCCCAAAAATGACTTCTTTTTTTTAGTCCTACTGGGGAATTCACACGCTCAAGTAGGCATGATACTGAAGACGGTCATTGAGATCAATTATTACATACTTCCAGCATTTCAAGCCTCCACGCGTCACAACTTTTCCATCGCCACAGGACCATTTTTATAGAAAAATGCCTGAGGGAGTATCTATACACAGATGATGTTACAGAGTCTTAGCTTTGTACGACAGCTAAGTCTCTCTCTCCGTTCAAAATGTTGAGATCCAGCAACAAGCAAGAGCAAGATAGCCAGCAACAAGTTAAACTGCAGACCAGCTTGATCCTGGTACTGGTCTCCCGCTTTATGGTTTTTTAAATCAGTGATTTGCTTCTCCTAGAAAAGTTTCCTTCACCACAGCTTACCGGAGCCCTCTCCACCCCAATATACACATGCATACACAAAAATATACACGGTGCTAGTTGGCCGTTGACCCCGAAAAAGGGTTCATTCGCCCTTTGGAAGGTCTTGTTTTTAATCCTTCAGGAAGACTAGCCACCCTCCTCACAAAACAAGTCTGGTGGGAGAACCAGTTTAGTCGCCAGTGACCCGACCATGAGGCAGGTAGTACTGTGTTACATGGTACCAGTAGCATATGACATGACCTGACAATATATATATATATATATATATATATATATATATATGTATATATATATATACGTACATACACACACAAGTGGGGCATTCAATAAGTAATGCCCCTAACCCACTTCTAATAGCAGTAGAACAACAAAATTTGCCACAGTTATTCATTAGTCTTTCTCTACACAGAAACCACCCAGAGTTTTACATTTCTCAAATCGTTTAATGCATCTCTGAAAGCCGTTTTTGTAGAACACCCCAAGTTGGTTAACCAAACATAACGTGACTTCAGAAGTCAAGGCTGCATCTTCTGGGAAACGCTTTCCTGTCAAAAACAATTTCTTGACTAGGAAGAGGTGAAAATCAGAGGGTATGGAGAGAGAAAATTTTTATAGCCACACGCCCAACTGTGACATGTATGTTGTGAACTGGAGTGTTGACTTGCAGGAGAAGGATACCTTTACTGATTTTGCAGCGCCTCTTAATTTTGATAGATTCTCTTAATTTTGATAGATTATCTTAATTTTGGTAGATTCTCTTAATTTTGATAGATTCTCTTAATTTTGATAGATTCTCTTAATTTTGATAGATTCTCTTAATTTTGGTAGATTCTCTTAATTTTGATAGATTCTCTTAAATTTGATAGATTCTCTTAATTTTGATAGATTCTCTTAATTTTGATAGATTATCTTAATTTTGATAGATTATCTTAATTTTGGTAGATTCTCTTAATTTTGATAGATTCTCTTAATTTTGGTAGATTCTCTTAATTTTGAGAGATTCTCTTAATTTTGGTAGATTCTCTTAATTTTGGTAGATTCTCTTAAATTTGATAGATTCTCTTAATTTTGATAGATTCTGTTAATTTTGATAGATTCTCTTAATTTTGATAGATTCTCTTAATTTTGATAGATTCTCTTAATTTTGATAGATTCTCTTAATTTTGATAGATTCTCTTAATTTTGATAGATTCTCTTAATTTTGGTAGATTCTCTTAATTTTGATAGATTCTCTTAATTTTGATAGATTCTCTTTATTTTGATAGATTCTCTTAATTTTGATAGATGCTCTTACTTTTGATAGATTCTCTTAATTTTGGTAAATTCTCTTAATTTTGATAGATTCTCTTAATTTTGGTAGATTCTCTTAATTTTGATAGATTCTCTTAATTTTGATAGATTCTCTTAAATTTGATAGATTCTCTTAATTTTGGTAGATTCTCTTAATTTTGATAGATTCTCTTAATTTTGATAGATTCTCTTAATTTTGGTAGATTTTCCTCATTTTGGTAGATTCTCTTAATTTTGATTGATTCTCTTAATTTTGATAGATTCTCTTAATTTTGATAGATTCTCTTAATTTTGGTAGATTCTCTTAATTTTGGTAGATTCTCTTAATTTTGATAGATGCTCTTAATTTTGATAGATGCTCTTAATTGTGATAGATTCTCTTAATTTTGATAGATTCTCTTAATTTTGATAGATTCTCTTAATTTTGGTTGATTCTCTTAATTTTGGTAGATTCTCTTAATTTTGATAGATTCTCTTAATTTTGATAGATTCTCTTAATTTTGATAGATTCTCTTAATTTTGATAGATTCTCTTAATTTTGGTAGATTCTCTTAATTTTGAAATATTCTCTTAATTTTGATAGATTCTCTTAATTTTGGTAGATTCTCTTAATTTTGGTAGATTCTCTTAATTTTGATAGATTCTCTTAATTTTGATAGATTCTCTTAATTTTGGTAGATTCTCTTAATTTTGATAGATTCTCTTTATTTGGATAGATTCTCTTAATTTTGGTAGATTGTCTTAATTTTTAGATATTTTCTTAATTTTGGTAGATTCTCTTAATTTTGATAGATTCTCTTAAATTTGATAGATTCTCTTAATTTTGATAGATTATCTTTATTTTGGTAGATTCTCTTAATTTTGAAATATTCTCTTAATTTTGGTAGATTCTCTTAATTTTGGTAGATTCTCTTAATTTTGATAGATTCTCTTAATTTTGGTAGATTCTCTTAATTTTGATAGATTATCTTAATTTTGGTAGATTCTCTTAATTTTGATAGATTCTCTTAATTTTGGTAGATTCTCTTAATTTTGATAGATTCTCTTAATTTTGGTAGATTCTCTTAATTTTGATAGATTCTCTTAAATTTAATAGATTCTCTTAATTTTGGTAGATTCTCTTAATTTTGATAGATTCTCTTAATTTTGGTAGATTCTGTTAATTTTGAAATATTCTCTTAATTTTGGTAGATTCTCTTAATTTTGGTAGATTCTCTTAATTTTGATAGATTCTCTTAATTTTGATAGATTCTCTTAATTTTGGTAGATTCTCTTAATTTTGGTAGATTCTCTTAATTTTGATAGATTCTCTTAATTTTGATAGATTCTCTTAATTTTGATAGATTCTCTTAATTTTGGTAGATTCTCTTAATTTTGATAGATTCTCTTTATTTTCTCAAAAGTGAAGGATAATAGGCTTCTGTAATTGTGGCCAGGAAATCTGTTGTCACTACTTCTTCATGGCCCCAGAAGACTATGAGCATGAACTTGCCAGTAGAGAGCTGCAGCCTTACCTTCTTTGGAGGCGGTGAGTCCGAGTGC
The DNA here is from genome assembly GCF_053919585.1 of Euprymna scolopes. Classification (NCBI taxonomy): domain Eukaryota; kingdom Metazoa; phylum Mollusca; class Cephalopoda; order Sepiida; family Sepiolidae; genus Euprymna; species Euprymna scolopes. The sequence goes on along the minus strand of NC_136502.1, from coordinate 10,776,722 downwards.
TTCCACTTCATTGACTGATTTTTGGTCTCTGGATCAAAGTGATAGATCTAGGTTTCATCCTGTGTAATCAGTTTTTTTAAAAACTTTGACTCATTTTCTTCAGTTTCATCCTGTGTAATCAGTTTTTTTAAAAACTTTGACTCATTTTCTTGGCACATTTCAAATTCATCTTTGGATTCTCACTTCTGGAAAGATGTCAGTGTAGTGAAAATTGAATGTGACTGCAGTCACGGAGGTGGGCTGCATGTGCGAACTCGAAACCCGAGCGATGGGAGATGAGAAGGTGACGAATCAGCAGGTTCAATTGTGCATTAATTTGCATAAATGAGATAATATAAGGGCAGGAGTTAAGATGTTTGAGAGAGTCGAGTCGTTGAGTTCTCAAGAACCGGATGCTACCTGGTTAGAGCGGAGAGTTTCACTGAGAATCGAGTCCAGGTTTTTTTTTTTTCGATTCGAAGCTATTTTGACGTTAAATATGGAACCAATGTGGCCGAGATGAAATGGGAAATTTTAAATGATTCGCGTCGAACCTGAAAAATTAAAAGTCGCATTAAAAATTGAAAAGCGTTGTCGAAGAGAGAATTGAATGAGTTGTGTCAAACTGCGAAGGTTGAAGATATGAAGTGAGTTGGACTTTTTTTGTCTTTTTGTTTGTTAATCCCAGTGGGATTCGTTGTATTTCTTTAACTATCGTCGTCAAATGAACGTGTTGGAATGCAGTTCGGTCTACTTGTTTGTATTAAAGTTGTCGTTTTTAAACGTGGAATTTGGAATGAAATTCGCTTATATTTGTTAACAAAAAAAGTCGTCGCTGTTAACAGAACTTAAAGATTCGATTCGGACCACCAGTGTATTAAAATCGTCGTTTTTCAACGAGGAATTTAGAGGGAAATCCTGTTGTGTTGAAAAGAAAAAAGTTATCGTTTTTAAACGAAAAATATTTTACTTGAGTACAATTCGAGTCGGATTTTGTGTTTGAAAAAGTCATCGTTGTTAAAAGAACTTGAAATACGATTCAGATGACTTGTATGTATAGAAGTCCTATTTCAATGCGGAATTTAAAAGGAAATTCTGTTGTGCTGACATGGAAAGAGGGTGTCGTTTTTAAACGATAGATTTATTTTATAAAAGTACAATTCGAGTCGGATTTTATTGTTTGAAAAAGTCATCACTGTTAAAAGACTATGTATTTAAAAGTTATTTTTAAATATGGAATTTAACATGAAATCGTGTCGTGCTGAAAAGGAGAAAAAGGGTATCGTTTTTGAACGATAGTTATTTTGGTGAGAATTCCATTCAAGTCGGTTTTGTTTTGGAAGAAAAAGTAGTCGCTGTTAAAAAGAATTACACTGCGATTTAGTCAATTTGTATGTAAAGTCGTTTTTAAATGAGAAATTTAAAAATTAATTTCTGTGTCTAGCCGTGTAGCCCCACTTTTGCTAAGTAGTATCTGTCTTTGTCGGAGAGTAGTGAGGGCTAGCTGTGTCTAGTGGAGTAGTGAGGGCTAGCTGTGTCTAGCAGAGTAGTGAGGGCTAGCTGTGTCTAGAAGAGTAGTGAGGGCTAGCTGTGTCAAGCAGAGTAGTGAGGGCTAGCTGTGTCTAGCAGAGTAGTGAGGGCTAGCTGTGTCTAGCTGAGTGTCGAGTGCTAGGTGTGTTCAGCGGAGTGTTGAACGCTAGGTGTGTCTAGCAAAGACTGATATTACTTCCCTACCCAGTTTATGATCATGAGATCAGGGGGGCGTGTAGTGAAAATTGAGTGTGACTGCAGTCACGGAGGTGGGCTGCATGTGCGAACTTGAAACTTGAGCGATGGGAGACAAGAAGGCGACGAATCAGCAGGTTCGATTGCGCATTAATTTGCATAAATGAGATAATATAAGGTTGGGAGTTAAGATGTTTGAAAGAGTCGAGCTGTTGAGTTCTCGAGAACCGGATGGAATCTGGTTAGAGCAGAGAGTGTCGCTGAGAATCGAGTCCAGGTTTTTTTTTTCGTTTAGAGTCAGCAACGTAGGACTCCATTTGGCAGACATGTGCATATACAAATTGGTCATGAATTATAGTTTCCAGCAAAAACCCTGTACTTATCTTGACCTCTTTGGCTATTTAGCGAATAGTTATGAGTCGATCTTCCAAATATGACAGCTTTAACTTGATTGACAGATGTCTCATCAATGGCAAAAGGGAGGCTTTCCGGCTATTTTTGAATTCATTATGCCAGCGTTTTACTAGATGATATGATGGGGCATCGTTACCATACGTTTCTTTTATTTCATCAAATGTCTCCTTTAGTGTGCATCCTTTCAAATGCAAAACAAAAATAAAACAGTTCGAACACGTGTGAATCAGAAACCATAATTAGTTCAGAGTTGTAATTTTCCACATAACCCATGGAGTTATAAATCATTGCACATGCACATTTTCAGCTAGGTCAGATAAATAGAAGTGGGGTAAAGGCATTACTTATTTGAACACTTGCCATGTGTTTTAAATGGGTTGCTTTTATAAGTACTGAAATGTTTGTAATCAAGTTAGTTATTACATTCATTATTTCCAATGATGTAAATTTGCTTTATTTTTATTTTTTTATCAAGGTAGCCTGGGGTCAGGGAAAGCTGGTGTTTGATATAATACGGAAACACTAAGGAATAATTCTGTTCATGGTTTCGTATCTCGTTGTGCTGGGCAGAATATTCCTTTGAGTACAATGGTCAGGGCAATCGCTCAGTATAAGCAGTGCTCGAACAAAAAGCAATTGCAGCATACTATCTGTACAACTGCAAAGAAAACTATGGCAATACACCAAACACTTTTCAGAAACAGCATGAATGGGTTTCTGAATGATGAGCAACAATGAATTCATGAATATCTCAACAGAGAGAGATGAATGGAGAGCCATAGCCGCCAATGCCTATACCAGGCAGAACATCACTTTTTTATTTAAGAAAAATGCCTTTATTATGATAAATAATCAACTACACACATACTTGGTGAGTGAGCTAGAATGTTGAAGAAACGTGCTGTTATTTAAATTCTGGTGAATGCTATAAACGCCTCACTTAGCATGGATCACTAAAATAATAATTCTAAAAACACTGCCAAAAGAAACTGTTTCTGTTTTCATAGAGAGTTACACCTACCGAATGGAGAAAGGTTTTCAATGGGATCGGATAAATTTGATTTTTATCTGCCAAACGTGTTTCTATAGCAACCTTTATCTTTTTTTTTTGCGTTGGTAATTGTTTCTCATTCTCTGTATTTTTCTTCTGTGCCATTTTTTTGCTGTAAGGAAAGGTTAGGCATTTAAATTGCGTGAAAGCGAAAGTTAGTTGGTCCATAGAATAAAGGGCAAGAGAAAAGGTGCAGCAGAGTAACCATGGAAGCAAATATCCATCAAAATGATCATGATCTATCTATCTATCTATCTATCTATCTATCTATCTTATCACTGATTCTTTCTATCCCTAACCTTCTGTTGTCTCTCTTACTTCCTTGTTCTGACCCCTCCTCCCTGTTCACTGCCACCACCGGATGGGAAAAAATCCTACCATTCTCTTTTTCGACTCTTTCTTGAAGGAAAACTCTAATTACAGTCATCCCTTTCTACATCCAAATCAATACTTTAGATCTCTTTATGTTTAATTAGACTGAACTAATTACTCACTATTCTAATTCATTCTCGTGAGCCAAGGTAAATCAGAGGTGTTAGAGAAAGAGAGGGAGAAAAAGAATTAGCGATCAGAGAGTTGAGGTTGAGAGCAGGAGGGGTAGTAAGAGAACAGAAGGGATAGCAGTGTATATTCAGAAAAAGCAGCAAGAATTTCCGGATTGGCATTTTGACAATTGTTATTTTATAAAAAAAAAAATAGTAGATAAATACTAATCAAAGAACAAAAATGGGGAGGAGGAAGAGATAGCGCGTGCAAGAAATTGGATTTTGTTTGGAAATCAATTTAAAGCTAGGCTGGATTGGGGTCGTGCCTGATTAGGATTCATGAAATTAAGTTTTGGAATTTGTTTTTGATTTTGCTTTCCTATTTGGATTTCTTTCTTTCTCTTTTATCGCGTGTTAGAATACGAGTGGGTGTGGCAAACGATGGGAAGATAAATATTATATTCTGTTCGTCAGAATAGAATTTTTGGAATCTTGAGTCACGCTCCATTGCATTTCAAAACCAGTGCACAATCCCTCTTCTAGATTTTCAACCGGTCTTTAACAAAATAATCAACATTCTAATAAATTAACAGGAAAACCTTCCGATTGTATTAGGTTGGTGCAAAAATAATGCCGTTTATATATATATATATATATATATATATATATATATATATATATATATATATATATATATATATATATATTGTACAAGAAAAATGCACATTTTATGTGTAAAGGTTTTAATTTCATGACCTATTGGGAGTTGTGTAAGAGAACGTGTATGAGTGTGTAGGAAAATATCAGCAGGAGTTGCAAGATAGCTGGCTTGCAAAGATATTAGCAGTAATAGCTGATAAAAGCACATATGCAAATTAGGAAGTGTGTGCGGCAAAAAAAAAAAAATAGATTAGAAAAAAGGACACCACGTGGTCGGGACAAGAAAAAGTGCGGTTGAAAAAGATGGATGTGTAAAGTCGAATACGAGAAATAGCTGGCTAATGCCAGCGTGAGAACGGAGAAGAAAAGTGTACGCCGAGCTGGATGGACTATGGCGAGAGACTTTTAAGCTGGTGTCGAGACAGGGAGAAAGAAAAACAGTAATAAACGACTTATGTTAAAAAAGAAAGAAAAGCTGAGTTGAATTTATTTATTTATCGTTTATTTGTTCTTGCGACGTTATGTTACAGTTGTTTAATATACAGTTGTTTGTTCTTGCGACGTTATGTTACAGTTGTTTAATATACAGTTGTTTGTTCTTGCGACGTTATGTTACAGTTGTTTAATATACAGTTGTTTGTTCTTGCGACGTCATGTTACAGTTGTTTAATATACAGTTGTTTGTTCTTGCGACATCGTGTTACAGTTGTTTAATATACAGTTGTTTGTTCTTGCGACGTCATGTTACAGTTGTTTAATATACAGTTGTTTGTTCTTGCGACGTCATGTTACAGTTGTTTAATATACAGTTGTTTGTTCTTGGGACATTATGTTACAGTTGTTTAATATACAGTTGTTTGTTCTTGCGACGTTATGTTACAGTTGTTTAATATGAGGATTTCATGATTATTTTTCTAAAATGACTTTTAAATCTTGACTCACGCTCTGTTGTATTTCAAAACCAACGTACAATTTAGATATAAAATATGTAAAATGATGCCTACATTTTAGTTTGCCAGTACAAAATATTCCAGATTAATTCACAGTTCCATGTGTTTTTTTTCTATAAATTCTTTAGAATATTATCGATTTTAAATTTTCAAATTATAAAAAATAATTTTGAAACAATTGTTTAAATTTGAACAATTTTCTATGGAAACTTAACATAAAAGATCCCTCTACTAGATTTTTCAGCCAGTCTTTAACAAAGCAATCTTTGATTATATTGTACAAAAAATGCATATTTTTATGCGCAAAGATTTTAATTACATGGCCTGTTAGGATTTGTTTAATAAGAGGATTTAAAATTTTCATAATATTTTTTTTATTTATATAAAATGACTTTTCTTTTTTTCTAAAAAGTCATTTAATTAAGATCACAGTGTAGTATATGTTCTGGTGCTACACTTCACTTTTTCTGTTCACGGTCAGTGGAGGAGAAATCCTTCATGACTGAGACAATTTTAATTTTTGTTCCTATCCAGAGTGCCCCGTTTTGGGGAGCTGTATTTTCCCCACATTAAAAACCGACCTTTTGTCTAACTCAGTCCTCGTGAGGAGACAAGTAAATAGGAAAAATCATTTCATTATTGGTTTTTGGTACTGATAAACTAAAATCGTGCCTAAATTATATCTTTGCTTTATTTTATTATCGCTAACCGGCGTTGGCTGGTGAAAGCATGACAAATACAAAACAGAATCGGTAAAGAACTCCCCTTGAAAACAAATTAAAATACCTTTGTTGTTGCTGGCTACTGCTGTCCCTGGAAATTAGTGGATACAGGCGGCCGTGGCCCAATAAAATAATCTGGCTTCCGCTGTCATGCATTGTTTTCCAGTGGCAGCTAGTGGAAGCCACTGTCTGTGGTTGTCAGCACTGTTGGTTACTGGCTATTAGTGTTAGTTTGGGGCGATAACCTACAGGTACTGGCTGATTCTAAAGAAAGCATTCATTAACTCGTTAGATTGAGCGAAAACAGAGGTAGATAACTGTCTTCTACCGATGACAGTATCTTTCAAGTTAGCCATCGTTTTTCTTCTCGGTATACTGCACAAATGTTTTCTAAAAGTAGCTCTTGCACATCTTCTAAATAATAAAATACTCTACAGAAAGTAAAAGTGGTAAGAAAAAACAAATATATAACAAATAAGTGTTTCCGTAGGCAATAAAATTTACGTTGAAACCTATCTGCATAATATTTTTGTGTTTTAACTTATTTAAAAAACATTTAATCAGTTCTAAAAGCAAAGTGTCGGCATGATAAGTCACAGCTTTGAAGCCTAGATAATCGGTTAAGAATATAAAATTAAATTTAATCGTCAACAGCAATAAAAAATGCAAATAAATAAATAAATAAATATAGCACCATTAAAGTCTTGATAATTGCTCAAAAATAGAAAATTAAATATTGGTACACGTAAAGAAAATTTTTTAAGGGCCGTTTTGGAGTGGGGGGGTAGTGACGTGTCGGTATTTTGTGCATATTTACATTTCCAAATCAATATTGTGTTTACATTCTGAGAGTGTTCCGTCCGAGCGAGGAAAGAGCAATATGTGTTTGATTGCATTTTATGTTAGTTCCATGTGTGCAAGGCGAGGGTTAGCATTACGTGCTAAAATGCCAATAATTCCCAAACCTTGTGCTAGAGTCCACCATAGTTTAATTTTAAGAGTTTCTGTATTTAATTTCAATAATTCTGATCGATTATCAAGACTCCAGAGGCTGTATATGTTTTTTAGCAGAATTGTATCATGTGTAGAAGTTGAATTAATTTATATGTTTGTGTGATTATCGAGTGTTAAAAGACATTATGTATATTTTTATTTATGCATGTATGTTAACATGCTGAATTGTTCAAAATAAGTTGCCAGTATTTATGAAACATTACGATAATTATAAGTCGTTAAATTTCTGTTTTTGAGCGATTATTATTATGTTTGTATTTGTTTTTTTTAGTACTATCGCGCCCTGTAGAAAAGTGTTGTTATTTTTACAGCATCTGTTATTAATACGTTAGATGAAAGTATGCAATAGTTGCAAAACACTATCCCCTCCTCACGTTTGCAATGGGTTTCTACATAATCACATGATTATTTCAGTGTGCTTCAGTAAATGCATAAGTCCAAAAAGAATATAATGAATGTTAAAAGAAGAAACATGAATATATGAATAAAAAAAAAAATAAGTGAACATTGTTCATCAAACCGCGACATATATGTTTTGTGCAAATATCGTCCTTCGTTTGTAGGCGATCAGAATGAGAAAAGAAAAATCCTAATAAAGTAGTTAATGTGTAAAATTAGATGTGTAAAAGGAAAAAAATAAACAAGCATTATTCATTAAACCCCGACTGATATAATATCGGTCAACAACTACTAGTATGTTGTTTCAACGGCGACGAACACAAAAAAAAAGAATGAAAGAAAGAAAAAAAAGAAGATACATTTACTACTAGATACTATACATATGTTTGTGTATGTTTTAGTCCTTTTTTTTTTACATCGGCATCACCACTTATCAAGGCCCAAATACTATTCGAGGATAAGGATTAAGAGTGTACAGTAGTCAATTGAACAATATAGTAATTATTAGTAATGGAAATTCGGTAAATTTGTTAACTTAAGTGGAACGGCTCATGAAGAACTTGTTTATGTTGGACTTGAAGACAATCAGATTGTAGTCAGCTGGAAAGCAGGAAAACGGAAGACAGTTCCACAGGCGTGCAGTTCTATAAAAGAAGCTTTTTTCATGGAATATACGTTTAGGTTTCTTAGCAGAGAAGCTAAATAGTCATTAGTTGCATAAAAGGGGTGAAAGATTCGTTCGCTGGTGTTATATGTTGGAAATTAAGTGTGTATTAATTGAAATTGATGCCGTGCATAGCAGTATTTGTCCTAGTGACGCCATATTGTAATGTTCCGAAATGTTCGTTTAGAATGATTTAATTTCAGAATAAGAGAATTAACAGGCAACCAATACGAGGAAACTGACTTTCTCAAGGGAGACTTTATTGTTTTTTGATTCTACTACGGGAAAGGTAATTGTATGGTGATGTATATAATTTTTTCCAGAGGAGAATTCTTGTGGCTACTTTATTAATATAGAGATTAATTGCAAAACTGCTGTTAGCTTCACAAATACAGGGTGGAACGATAAAATTATCACTCTAGAAAAGACAACATTATTCCATTTCCGTTTGATGAAAATAGGTTTCCTTTTTTTATTGCAGACCATCTACTAGTTGGCCAGTTGTGTACACATCTTAAGAATGATAGGAGCTTTCTATCTTGTCTGAAAGTGACACAATGTTCAACAAGCGAGATCAGAGATGTGCCACTGTACACCTCACGCTCTCTACCAATCCAAGTTATGAAAACAGGACGATTGCCAGCACCTTCAAAATGTATCGCTGGATTGCCATAATTAACAGGGACATGCCCAGGATAGTGAAAACAAGTCGGCTTGAAAGTCAACATCAAAGTGTACATGGATGTACTAAAAAGTATGGTGATCCCTTGGTGCAATCAGATGGTCACTGGCAGACCCTGAGTATGGCAGTGAGACTCGGCGCCAACCCACAAGTCCAAAGAGGCCCAGACTTGGCTTCAGAAGGAATGCTATGACTTTGTACTCTGCTTTCACTAACCCCCTTCTACCCCGACCTGAACCCGCTGGACTACTTCGTTTGGTCATACGTCAAGAACATCACCAACATGACGGGCTACAACACAAAAGCCAGCCTGATCATGGTCATCTGCTGAGTATTCGCCAAGCTTCCGCTGGCATTTGTGGAAAAGGTATGCTCCCAGTTCTGGACTCGTATTGAGGCAGTGATTGAGGCTGAAGGCAGTAACATTTAATAGATGTCAGCTCTACTACATAATCAAGTTACCTGAATTGATTTTTTGAATAAAAGTTTTAAAATAAAACTAGTTTTGTTTTCTTTAGAGCGACACTTTTATCGTTCCACCTTGTTTAAGAACAACCGTTTCTCAAATTTTCAGAGACATAAAAAGCCAGGATACAAACGTTTTCCTGTTATTAACAGGAGATATTGAGAATAAATAAATAGTTAATAATACTCAGTATCTCTATTGCCAATACACAAAACTTATTTAAGTTCATTTTTTTTTTTCAATATTCGTTTTTTTAAACTTCAACTTTATTCACCATCACAATGGATTATAAAATAAATTTACAAATTTTAATATGAATATTTAAGTAGATAAAAAAAAGAAATGTTATTTCTTGTTTATAGTTTAAAAGAGACCATTTATAGTTTAAAAGAGACCGTTTATAGTTTAAAAGAGACCATTGATTGGTTCTAAAGTCTGAAATTTGTTTTGAGATTGAAAATTGATCAATGTCAGTATGAAAACATTATTTTTTGTCTTTTCGTTAGAAACAATGCTCAAAGTAGACATTTTTGTCTTATGTAAATAACTAACAAAATACCCATCCAAAGACAGGTAAAATTAATTCTCCCAGCAGAGCAGTTTGACACCATATTGATTGCCCCCCTCACACTTACAAAGATTGAACTCAAGATATAATATTACTAAACCTCATGTCTAGAATGCTTATTCAAATGATCAATTAATTAGTAAGCTGTTAATGCTGTGCATACAAATATGTAATATACACATGCCTAAATTTATATAAAGAAATAAAATAAAAATTCTTCACCTCTTTTTCATGAAAAGCAAGAAAATGTTAAATTACAAAAATTCGATGCATAATCCAATTGATAGCAAAATTCTGCCCCAAAGAAATTATCAGTTAGATTCAGTAACCACTATATATAGTACTAGAATTTTGTATATACAGTTGATAATTAATAATTTAATCACAGTTAGGCTGAATATTTAACAATATCTTTGGAATCAGTTGAAAAATAGGATATCAAATAATGAGATTTTGAAAAGAGGGAGGAAATGTAAGAAATCTCATAAGGAAGTAAGATTAGTTGTGCAGGTATTATTTTATACGACAGTGAAGGCGATATTGCAAATAAAATCCTGAAGAAAACAAAATGGACAAGATCAAAGGGAATAGCCAAAAGCAAGATGATATCAAAGACTGGAATTTGTCCTCAACCAAAATAGATCTGCTAAAAATATTTAACGAATCAAAGACGATGACGATGACACGACGACGACGATGACGATGAATAAAGTCGTGAAAGTATATTCCACTTATTGGCAGCTTGTTTCAGATTTTAATAAGAACGATGAATCCATTTATATATGAAAACGATATTTCAAACGAATTAAAGTGAGACCGACAGAAAGAAAGTCTCTCATGAAGATGTGAAGCTTCTTGTAAAACGTGTTTGCAAATATTTGAATGAGCCGCATTAATTATAGCTTCAGAATAAATTCTTGTTTTGATCAATAATTCTATTAACAAATTTTACAATGGATAAACAATAATCAAGAATAAATTGATTCACTACCAACCCCTAACCTGTTTACAAACATTCCTTACATTTTATCAAAAAAATGTCATATTCTGTTCATATGTCTCTTCATCCATCTATCGATCTATTTATTCAAATCTTAATCTGTTTAACTTATTTGAACTCTAAAATTATCACTTAACTTGGTTCTCATTGTGATATAAAGGGAGTAAAAAGAAAATGTAAAAGATTTCATTTTACTAGATTAAGATATGTGCTTTATTTATCATTTTATTATTATTACTATTATTATTATTATTATTAGTAGTAGTAGAATTATTGCTATTATTATTATTACTGTTATTATTACTATTATTATTATTAGTAGTAGTAGAATAATAATAATTATTATTATTATTATTATTAGTAGTAGTAGTAGTAGTAGTAGTAGTAGAATTATTATTATTATTATTATTATTATTATTATTATTATTATTATTGGCTCACAGGTCATCAAAGATCTCATAGAAAACCGCCTGTGGTGTTCCCTGGAAGCTGAGTGACAAGTCTCCCCAGATTTCTAGTACTCTCCACCTCTTTTGATAACATTTGCAAATATATTTGCACTATTGCAACAGTTGCTTGCCATTGATTTCTCGTTGGCAGCGGCCATTGGTCTTCACTGGAATTTGAGTGGCAATAAGCCTCCCCAAGGTCCCAGTTCTCTTCACACTTATACAGCGGAGGTCTAGTCAGTGCTCACTCCTCGGTCTTTCCTTCTTCTTTTACTACTTATTGGCGATTCAGTCTCACTCTTTTTTTTTGGGGGGGGTAGTGATGTGTAAATGGGGAATAGGAGTAGAGTTAGAGAACTTATAGGTATGCAGCTTCAATGTTCTTGGTTCCATGTAGCGCTTCATGTTTTGTCTCTGCAGCAGTTTGTCTGGCCTGCGCATGTGGTTCATATGTGTTAGTCTCTACAGTCAAAGGTTTTCCTTAATATTTCAGCTGTTTTCATTACTAGCATTTCAGCCCGGCGTTGCCCGGGTGTTTGGAGGTGTATGTTGAACAAAAAAAAAGAAAGTGGTCAATTTTTTTAACTTTGACCTCTATTATTACCCCTTAACATTTGGTGTTTTGGCCTCAAATCAAGTTATTAAGTTAGATCCATGTTCAAGGAACCTATATCTAAAATTTCAAGAGTTTAGACCCAAAATTAGCGGAGGAGTTTGGTAGAATTTTCAAAGATCAAATCGTTGAACTTTGACCCCTTAACAGCCAAATTTCTAGCCGAAAACCGATTACAAAGATTTTCCCAAATCTCTACACTGTATATCAAATTTCGAGTCTGCAGACTGAAAATTGACAGACTTATTGCGTAGTAAAATGTACACACACAGACACACAGTCACGTTCACTTTTATATATATATAGTTGTTCGTTGTATTTTTCCAGTCATTCCTCTGATTCCAATTTCTCCCATATTATTATTATTATTATTATTGTTGTTGTTGTTATTATTATCTTTATTATTATTATTATTATTATTATTATTATTGTTGTTGTTGTTGTTGTTCTTCTTCTTCTTCTTCACTCAGTAGGAGTTTTCACATGGGTTAACATCAAATATTTCTCTTTGAGAACAACTTGTGGTGTTCTCTGGAGTCTGAATGACAAAAAGGCTCACCAGATTTCTAGTACTCTCCACCTCTATTGATAACCTGGTATTTGGGTGGCAATAAGCCTCCCCAAGGTTCCAGTCCTCTTTGCACTTAACTAGCAGAGGTCTAGCTAGTGCTTTCTCTCCTCGGTCTTTCCATCATCCTTGACCCTCCTCGATTATTTGGTGTGGTGCCAGTTTATAGTGACATGCACAAAAAAAACGAGGGGAGAAGGCAGAGGTGCAAGGGGGTTAACCTACAATTATACAGTTTCATTATTATTATTATTATTATTATTATTATTATTATTATTATTATTATTATTTATTTATTTATTTATTTATTTATTTGCTGTTTTAATTATCTTAAAGCAGTTATTCTTTAGACAAGGATATCACATTTTTATTAGTGGCTTTATCCATCCGTTTGATCCCTAATTGCACAACTTCATATTTAACCGTGAGATCGGTTAAACTTCTTTCTTTTTTTTTTCTTTGTTTTCTTCAGTTATGAATGAGCCCAACTGAATTTAGAAAAGGTTGATTTTTTTGTATTAAAAAAAAATAGTAACTATGATATAAAAAAATTGACTTTTTTTTTACCATATAGTAAATCGAAAAACAATTACGTGATTAAAATTAACTATTAATCTTAATTTGTTTCTTTAATGTTTTTATGTATGAATTAAGTCAGAGAGATGCTAAATATTCTTTAAAGAATGAAAATAATTTTGTTAACAAAGATAAATACTACTATTACTAAGTATCAAGTTTTATTAAAAATTTGTATTATAGTTTTAATACAATTTTAAATTACACTTTTTACAGATAATAAATAACCCGGTGTGTTTTTCTTTTTTCTTTTTAGCTTCTGTAGCACAGTTGTATCAGTTCTTGAGCCCTTATACAGCTATTAACAATTCAATATAACTCATGGTTCAGTCAATTAAAAATATATCTCGGAGAACCATGATGGCTAACTTTCATCTTGAAGATGACGTGATAATGTTAATGATAAGGAGAGCAATTATGATGAAGTTTTATTTTTAAAAATAAATTCTAGTTCTTGATCAATTATTCACAGATTTTTCCCTTGCTTAGAACCTAACACTGATTGTTAACGAACTCACGCGGGTACCTGATGCAGATGAACAATTTGCAAGTCTTCTAGAGCTTTTCCTAACAACATACCCGGAACTGTGCCCATCCTCCTGAGGTGGAGGGAGTTGTTCATCCATTTCCAATGTTATTTATTTATATAAAAGAAAGGAGAATAACTTACATTATTATTATTTTCAATAAATTAAACAAGAGAGAGAAATGGACTAGCTGAAGGTGAAAAATGATGGGGGAGGGGAAATGTGAAAAACAGTAAAGGGAAGAAAAGAAAGATTTTTATGGCCCTAGACAATGACGAGTAACCCTACTAGTATATAATAGAGGACTCTCTGTGCACGCATCTGTCCCTAAAAACCGAAAACATACTAGAGAGTGTACCTTAAATAAAAGTGCATTCACATGTATAATTTGTATGTGAACATAATGGAAGTAGTTTTGCGTCTTTAGCGGCCCCTTTAGAAAAGCTAATGACAATTTTTAACATGTTACCCAATTAAATTAAGTTATTCTTAAGCGTTAGGTTAAAAGTATTAATATATATATTAGTAACTTAGTGGGTAAGATATCTAGCTGACAAAAATCAAGATTATTATAAACTCTCCTTAGTATAATGTAGAATATATGATGCTATCCTATATTCTAACTCGGGCAATGCGGAGTAATCCTGCTAATATTTATATATAATCAGAAGATGAAATGTTGGAACATAGTATAAATTATGAATTTTACATAAGAATACACTTTTAGATTTTATGTAGATTAACTAAGCTTTCTTTCTATAGAGAACACAGAAATATTTGACAAACATACATGCATATATGCACATACATTGCGTTTATATATATATATACGCACAGATATTGAGTTATATACATATATATATAAACTCAATGTCTGTGCGTCTGTCTGTATATGTTTGTTAGATATTTCTGTGTTCTCTATAAAAAGAAAGGTTAGTTAAACTATATAAAATCTAAAAATGTATACTTATGTAAAATTCATAATTTAGAGTATGTTCCAACATTTCATCTTTTGATTATATTAAGGGGATGAAACATGAGGAGGAGGCAGTAAAAACAACAAAAAATAATATGATGTTATATTAGGATAATGGAAAAGTCCATATTAGTGATCCTCATTCAATCTCGAGCAACATCGGGTTTTTGTGTTAATATATATATATATATATATATATATATATATATATATATATATATATATATATGTGTGTGTGTGTGTTTGAGAGAGAGAGAGAGAGAGAGAGAGAGAGTGGTGAAAGAGAGTAAAATTATCTTATCGTTTAAAAAATCCTACTAATTATTCTTTTAATTCACTAATGCATTTTTAAATAATGGCAATTCTATAAAACTCTGACCAACATTAAAGAAGGCAATTTATAAAAATCAATTGCTAAGTGAGGTCAACTTCAATCAATTGAAATGACCTTGTGCCAGGTGTGACTTGATGATAAATCTTGTCTAAGATTGACACAGCTAACAAAGAGCTCATTCACCTAAGCAACTCCTGCCAAAACTTTCATTCTCACGAAAGTGCCAAGAGTATTTTTAACTCCAATAATCCTTGTTCACGTGACACTGGCAAATACCCAAGCTGTAGCATCTCATATCCTATCACAATACCACTGCAATTGTTTGTTTGTTTCTTATTCTTCTTGTATCAAGTCTGTTTTTGCAGACACAGATGATCATGACTCATCAGTCCCTTCTGCATTCGAACCGTTTCACCATGATTTTCTTTGCAGTATAGTACCTATTTTAGGTCATAATTACTTGCTATAGGGACAGTGCTCATACAGAGCCACAATTATAACATTTGAAACGAAAATTATGATTGAACACTATTAACTATAATATACAAATGATAATAATAATAAAATGTGTATACATCTGTACAGAGAGTGTACTATAGTACTGAGGAAACAGATCATGTTTTAGTAAATGCTTCTATCCACTTAATTGGTGTGAATAGTCAAATAATTTTGGCGATTCTAATAAAACAATATGCCATGAGTTACCTCTTATACGCCTTAAATGAGAACTCTCTCCTCTATATAAAAATATAGGTAATAAAAAAACAACTGTTTTTAGTTAAAGCTTTATAAGCTATCTTGCTCGCTTGTATTTTTATTACAATTTATTCAGTGTGCAAATATTTGATACAAACATAAATAACCATAGTTATTTATAGAATACAGAATTCTTAATCAAGGGAGATAATCTCCAACAAGACAGATCAATTATGACATCACTTATTACTAGGGCTGTGACAGGAGAATATTCTTTTCATTATTTTTACTCTCAAGTATATATCAGTTAATATCTTATTTTTTTAGATCGAATGATGTGATTCTCAATTGATTACCTGTGTTGGATATATACTTGGGAGTCAACACAACGATAAGAATATTCTCTTGCCATAGCCCTACTTACCTACTTATTACAGTGAAATGGTATATATATATATATATATATATATATATATATATATATATATATATATATATATATATACGTGATAACTATTTTTCCACCAAACTTTTATTATATGAAAATTCCTGTAATGTTCATATACCAATAAAATTAAAGTCAAATTTAATTGACTCAATTATTTACGCTTCATGATTATCTGTTTTAATAATCGAGCATGCATATAATATTTTCGCAAAAATCAAGACAACAAAATATAAAATGAGAAGATCATATTGTATATTTTCTTATGCGTTACAATCGTTTCATAACCATTTGGACAAATTTAAATATTATTTCATTTAAAAATATTCCAAAATAGCTACTCTTCAGACGGCAAAATACACTAGTCATACATATATGAATACATTCATAATCTTTATTTTAAGAGATCAAACAATTGGACCTACCTCCACACCACCCTTATATTTTCTCTTTGTTTTTTTTTTGTTTTTTTTTTGATAGCCTTCGTATTTACTAATCTCCCCATTTTTGTATTTCTACTTCTTAAATATTTCAACCAATTATCTATTTTAATATCAATTTAATCTTTTGTATGTTTTTTTTTTATTTTAATAATTATTTATTTTCCCCAATTTATTTACTTAATTGATTTATTACCCAATTACTAGTCTACCCCTTGAAAGCCTAGTTTCTACTTACATGTTTCCATCTTTTTCCCTCGATCTACAATAGTTTCATATAAACTTTGTTTACATTTTACTATTTACTAGCTAATCTTAGCTTAACATGTTATTTCTTAATAAGGAACTGCAATTAAATGTTTAATTAAAATAGTATTAATTAATATTTATCTTCATTCCATATTGGTTATGCAAATAATTTAAATTTTAAATTTATCCTTTCAATTCTTATCATTATCTAAGTATATATTAATGATGGGACGATATTTTTCCAGATTTCGATGCAATTACTAATTCTATACTAAATTCCCGATTCCGATACAATTACTGATTCCGATTCTTTATAAATCTCTAAATATTTAACTATATAGTTGTTATTTTTTCCGATTACTGTAAAAATCACATGTTAAATATTTCTCAAACGTAAAAATACACTTGTGGTGGATGATCTATAGATTTTAGCAAGTATTTATTGATTTACCATTACTACCAGCAATAGAAAATTTTGCTTTAAACAAAGCAAATAAAAAAGACAATTAAAAGAATCGTTTTTGGCATTGGAAAATAAGCACAAATTTTTCCAATTCCACTACCCTGAAAAGTTCCAATTTTTCCAATTCCGATTAATCGTCACAACACTAATACACACACACACACACACACACACACACACACACACACACACACACACACACACACACACACACACACACACACATATATATATATATATATATATATATATATATATATATATATATATATATATATATATATTATCAATGAAAGTAGTTTGAAAAATCAAACCCAAAATATGAATGATAAAAAAGCAAACAGCTGAGTCAAAATTTTATTCCTGAAGTTAATCTAATTACCGCCATTTTAGAATATCAAGAATTTCAGAATCAAATAAAAGAAATTTAAAAAAATAAACAAAACAAATATAAATAATTTGAGGAATAATTTCATTGAAAACTGTAATACATGAAAGGAAATTGGTGTTTTTTATGATTACATTAAAAAAGCGTCCAATTATTTTTGATTAGTCCAATCTTGAGGTTCGATACTCCAATAGTCTTCAAAACATTGAAAATATTGGTGCATTTATTTTTTTTATATAAAAATCAATATTTTTGTATTTTTTTTAATTTAAAAATTTATATGATTGTGAGGTCAGATGATTGCTATTTGTATTTTTATGATTTTCCAAAAAAAAAAAGAGAAGCTTTATAAAGCACCAAAACATAAAAAATAATGAGTGTTTTATGCTTACGCACTTTATTACAGAGGCAAACGACATGTTAACACATATAATGTTATATAATAAATAAAAATTTTCAATTAAAAAAAATCACAAACATACTTTTCTATTAGCGAAATGCGCCAATATTCTAAAAATTAATGACGATTTCATTAGTCTATTCCAAAACTGACTTATATATATATATATATATATATATATATATATATATATATATATATATATATATATATATATATATAATAAGATGAAAATTATAAACTGCATTTGAAGCGTTGAATATTAATTGAAAATAAGAATTGCGTATATAAATGAATACAGTTGGAAGGCTAAAAACAGCATTAAAAAAATATTTTTCGATATCAACAAATTTATTTGCTTCAATCAGATATATTTCGATGCTATACATCCTTGTCTGTTTTTTCCCCTTTTTACTGGTCCACATGGTGTAATTCTGTGAGCGATAGTGTTAATCTGTGGATCTTTATAACGGTTTGATTTTTGAAAATAAAAGTCTTTTTTTCATAACGGTTTGATTGTAAGAAAGCAGACTAGAATTATTAAATCAACTGTCTATAAATATGTTGTTTAATTTCAAAAAGCTGTCCAGCATGTAAAATAAACTTAAAATTGATTATTATTATTATTATTATTATTATTATTATTATTATTATTATGATGATGAAGAAGAAGAAGATTTTTTAGAGAGAAAATTAAATGGAACCTCATAGAAAAACGAACTGTATTTAATAAAAAAAGAAACATGTCAAATCAATTGCATTAAGTCTTAAAACTGATTTCCAAGGAACATGATAGACCATTAAATTGGGTCACATGACTACATGTATTCCCCAAATTCTTATTAATCAGAATGTTGTGCATTTAATGCCAAAGTTGGGGGCTGATGTTTAAGAAGGGAAGAGATGAGGCTGCACTACGAGACTATTCTATATCAAAAAACAAATGCGTTCATTATTTTAATCGCCAAAAATCATACAATTATACAATTTTAATAGACATTTTCAGCATTTATTCAATATATTAAATATTTCAAGTGAATCATAATACTTAACGTTTGTTTTTAAACTTTAAACCAAGCCATTTTGCTGCTGAATTAACAGACATCTTGCTGCTCAACTCTCTACATAGTGTCTCTGCAAATTATGTCCCAAATAGTATCCCTCTACATCCAAGAGGATGTCTTGTTTGGGGTGAAATAACAATAAAAAAAAAAAACTTTCTAATCGATACGTTAAATGCTTCTAAATTATTTTGAATACAATAGAGCTATGATATAAACAGATGTTAGCCATTGTTTCATCTAATGTTTGACTTATATTGACTTATTATTACACATAGCTTTTGAAAGTCAATTCTGAAATCTTTAAAATGATAGATAGAAATTAATTTTAAACTTGAATCAAAAATTTAAATCGTATTAAAAGTATTTTCATTCATTTGTGCTATAGAGTCAAAGGACAACATTGCTCTACACATGTACTACGGTCATATTAAAGAACTCTTTATATTAAAGTTGAGTCCAATGAGCATCACCGGAGAGTTCATTGTGGCAGATTATGTTAAGAACAGTACGGATCTATTTCCATTATTAAAAGCCAGTGGGTGCTACTATAACGTGTTCCTACCCTCAAAGTTCTACTATAGTGTGATTCCTACTCTACTTCTTCAAAGGAGGATAGAAAAAACATACGAACTTTAAACAATCAGGATTAACGTCAGTCAAATTTAGTAAAAAAATAGAATCTTTTCTTTTTTTTTTTTTTTGCATAGGCATCACCACTTATCAAGGCCAAGATACCACTCGAGGATAAGGGTTAAAGAGTGTACAGTAGAAATTGGACAATATAGTAATCGTTAGTAATGGAAATTCAGTAAATTTGTTAACAAGTGGAACGGCTCATGAAGAATTTGTTTACGTTAGACTTGAAGACAACTATATTGTAGTCAGCTGGAAAGCAGGAAAACGGAAGACAATTCCACAGGCGTGCAGTTCTAAGAAAGAAGCTTTTTTTCATGGAATCTATGTTTAGGTTTAGGCACAGATAACGAGTGGGGGGGAATTATTGATAGTGTTTTCAGCTAGACGAGTGTTTCTTGTGAAAGTTTGGCGAAGAGGGACCATAGACTGAAGATAGAGGTTGCAGGGGAGAGAAAAGGATATCTCCTATGAGGCTACGAAGTCTATTTTTGAACTCTATCAAGGCAGGACAAGTCCTTTCTAGAAGCTCCTGCCCAGATATGGCAACAGTATTCCATCCATGATATAAAATTACACTTCCTTCATTGCTATAAAATTACATTTTCTTCATTAGCATCTTGATGCTCCACATGAAAACCAGCTCTAAAATTTCACAGAGCTTCAAATTACAGTGGGACCTTCCATTCAAATCGATATAATGGAAGAATTCGTTCCCTTTTCTAACAGAACGAACTGACTGGCAACCTTCTCTTCTGCACCTCCACACTGGCACATTCTGTTCACGGACCCCCTTACTAGTTAAAATCACTGGCTCATCGCATTTACGGCAAGAATTTTCCTTCAACCAGAAGACCATGTTGAAGGAGATATTGTGTTGGTGTCTCCTCACTGTGCATCACTTCAGAATAAAACCCTCATAACAACATCTCGGGAGAATATGCATGTTTAGTTATGTTTCTCTACGTTTTAAAGGTTAATGTTTTTTTATTGGTGAAAATGTGCGAATCAACTTGGAAAGGGGAATATTACATTATTTGTTTCTTTTTCTCGTTTAGTTGTTTTTCTTTTTTCTTTTTGAATCACCCTACCTAATATAATTCTAGCAGTGTTTTGTGAGAAAAGTGCTATTTCAAACTTAGGAATGATAAACTAACGAAAATGATATTTTAAACTTAAGCATGACAGACCAACGAATGGACAGAACTTCTTCCAGAGATGCTTGGTCACATTAAAAATAATCTGCATTCATTCGATTTTCATCTTTAATGATAAAAATGCGATATGATAAACTGGATCCTGACAGACAAAGACTCATAAAAATACAAGGACAAATTAAAAAAAAGAATCAAAGTGAAGTGTGATGTTCTTTTGTACAAGAAGACGTTTAAAGCCATACTGTTCAAAATAGCTGTCCAATCAATCAAATCTCATTTATAAAGCTCACTATGTCTATATTTCTCCATTTTTTCCAACTGCATCTCCTCCAAGACGGAAGGTCGCTGAGCGGCACAAGGCAGCTCGAATGATTGCATTTTTGTGGACAGTTTGTTATGAGTCTTTACCCCGTTAAAATACTTGCTAAGGGGTAAAAAATGGGTCAAATTAAATTGCCAAGCATAAATCGACTTAAATTGTATTTCTACACATGCACACACACACACACACACACACATATATATATATATATATATATATATATATATATAGTCATCCACATAGATTACTGTTTCGCTGTTTCACAGTTCATCAGTGCGGCTAGACAGGCAACTACCTCAAGCCAGGATTTAAACCCGACCGCCTGTATGACAGTCAAGGCTCCTAACCATTATGCTAATCGGCGGCTGCTGTGCGAGTCGTGAATTAACAATGTTTTGACATCGGCCGAAATACCTAAGCTCAATTTGTTTACACAAAGAGCATCGCTTTATACACTAATGGTAATTCATGTATCACTTCTCAATATGCTCAACTGAAGATGAGGAGCATTTTATATATATATATATATATATATATATATATATATATATATATATATATATATGCACACACATTTGTACATTAATGTTATTTTATTTTTAGCTATTCTATATCTGACTGAAGATGGCGGGAATGCTACAAATTTTGTTTTTGGTTACAGTTTTGATTCTAGCTGATGGTAACCAAGTCATATTTTTTTTTATACTTCTGAAATCAGAAATATATATTGGGTACAATATGATATGAAATAATTGATAGAGAATTGACTCTATAATAATATATACAAAATCTGGATAAATTAAAATATGATACTTAAGTATATTTTATGATTGGGCAACGCTCCCACCATATTAGCTTTAACTAAATCTTGGAAAAGAATTTACATTTCAAACACATTACTTATATATTATTTCCAGTTTATATTTATCTACAGATGTTTTAAATTCATTATACGAGTTTTTTTTGTTTTTTTTTAACTATAAGAGCTAAATTACTATTACTGACAGACCAACAAAAATATTAGTTAAAATTTAAATATAATATGATCGATCAATGGGTGTTTAAAAATGGAAATTCTATTTTGAATTGAAGTATGACAGGCTGAAAAATCGACAGACCGAAGGCCAGAGCTTCTTAGAGAGATGTTCTGTTGCATCTCAAATAAGCTAAGTATATTTAATCGGCACTTTCAGTGATAAAAATGGTTTTCAAGCTGAAGTATAACATACTGAACAATTCACCTACAGACAAAGCCACTCACAGAGATACAAGGACATATAAAAGGACACTTAAAATAAAAACAGAAACAGAAACAAAACATCAACCTTCTATCCTGTATCATAAAACATTATTAGGCCAAGTTGAAATCATCTGACCTCAGTCTACTACTCCCCTGATTCCCTAGCTTTGATTATTGACAAAGCAATCAGACCTTTCCTCTTTTCATAGTGATTTGCTCGAGAGTAACCAATGGAAGCTCACTAATCAGAAAAAGGGAGTGGTTCCCAATCACTCATTTTGATAATAAAAATGGTCCAGCGAACGTTTTTGGTTTAAAAATGATATCTAGGGTTCTTTTTTTTTTTCAACTTCAAATACAAGAAAAAAATATTTATATTTACTCTCTTATAAATAAAATAATTTCTGACTGATTTATCCTTTTTGCCTTCTTTTTTATTTAAATCAGATTTTTAAAAAATCTGTTGTTTTATTCATTTTTCCGAATTTATTTTTCTATATTTAGACTTCTTTTAATTTATTATTTTCTCATTTAGAAAAAAAAAACTAGCTTTACCTATTTGACTTTGCTCACGAAGCAGTCTTTTAAAATACATTTTATTTATTAATTTATTTTTTAAATCATGCTGTTTTGTTTTGCTTTTCCAAATTATGTTTTAATAGAATTAAAAAAATTAAATTTAATTATTCCGACGAAATTATTATGACACCATAACTCATTTTATTAAGGTAATGTTTTAATCATTATAAAATTATTGGATGGGAATATCTTCGAAAACTTTAAATCTTTTTTAATGCTTGAATGTTTTAAAGCCAGAATAAACTACTTTTCCACTATTTAAGTACTCTTAAATTTAGAAAGGTCACAAAATAATTTATTCTTTATTTTCAACTATAAACTAAAGATTAATATGTCTAAGTTTATTTATTTAAAAACTGTTATCCTCATCTTCATAGTTGTTGCTGTTCCACCATGTTTAATCCAATTTAACCTCTGACCTGCTTTGGGTGGGATTGAAACTGCTATCCTCAGACAGTGCTCACCTGGAACCGTACAGATTCAACACCTTTGTTCACTGTAGCACGGGCCCTGAAGGTGAAACAACTACTATAAAGATGAGGATAACAGTCCGTAAATAAATAAAGTACTCATCTCAAAGGATTCCAATAAAAAAAAAAATAATAATATACAGTGTCACAAAATAAACTATCTAATTCTATACTAATTTAAATGTAAAAATAAATTATTTATTTTGGGACACTCTGTATAATATGTGTAAATTGCTTATAATGAAACCGAAATGCATTCTAGTGGATTTAATTTCATAATTCACTTACATTATAAATTAGGATTGTTACATTTTTTTGTTTTATTTTACGCTATTGGCTTTTTGATTTCAATACATAATTGATTAATTGTAACTAAAAAATAATAATGAGCGAATCATGTTAAAGAGAGAAACATAGATACACATAAAGTTGTAATATATTTTATTAATAATACGATAGCGTGTATGTTATTTTCTGTGTCATGCTTACATCCGGGTCGTTTAATTGTTATGTAAATAATTTTACCAAGAATTCTTCATAAGTTTTGGTTTCGGTTTCGATTATAACTGATGACACTTAAGTAATCTATTTTTTTAATAATTAATTCTTCGTAAGTTTTAAGTATTTTTTATAAATAATTCTTCATAAGTTTTGGTTTCGGTTTTGATTATAACTGATGGCACTCCAGTAATCTATTTTTTTTTTATAAATAATTATATCAAGAATTCTTCATAAGTTTTGGTTTCGGTTTCGATTATGGCTGAAGGAACTGACGTTATATATATATATATATATATATATATATATATATATATATTCATGTTTTTATTTCAGTTTCGATTCAAGCTAATGCTCCCAAGTCATATGGATATATTTTTTTTATTTTTGAAATCACAACTTTATAATATATAAAAATCGATAGAACATTAACTTTATAATAATATATAAAATCTGCAAGAATTAAAATATCATATTTAAGCGGACTTTACGACCGGGCTTTGCCGGGCGTTCGTGCTAGTTTAGATAAATACTTTTGCAGTTTTATCAAAAAAAAGTTACAATAATATCAGAGCATCTCCAATAACACTGAACATCTAGAGAATGCCAACAGCAATATATTACATGTGAATGAGTCCCCTGTGGAATTTCTACAGGTCCCGCTAGTATTTTATTAATATAGAGATTACTCTATTTTTCAATGTTTTTATCTATTCGTCCATGTGTTCCATTCTTTCCTTCTGGGGTATACATTGTAATACACAAAAGAAGCAATACATGACGGTTGCGATTTACAATAACGAAAGGTCCCATAGGGTCGGGATTGGAGACAGAGAACTATGCATGAGTAATGAAAGTAAATGTTACTTTGTGTTCCATATTTCTGAGAGTCTCTACGGCTGCTATTAGAAGATATAACCTTGAGACAGGGCCTGCTAGGGTTTGAAAAATATGTACCTAACATGAGCTGAATTAAATGTCAAGGTAAAACCTCTTTCAAAATTGCAAATATAGGCGAAACGAGATTTCCGAGCCTTCCATAGAAGAATGCACACTCTAAGATTGGTGGGGGGGGAGAATAAATCCAAGGGAGATAACTTAGATAATTATCTATTGATATATATTTACATGGCATCTCTCAAATGATCTATAGGTCGATCCCCATTTGCCTAACAATTAACTTCTCCTTTAACCATAATCCTAGTCTGTTAAACTGTTGCTGCATGGTTTTGTTTTTCTTAAATTTCAAATAGATACAATTGATTTTAGAAAAAAAGGTAGTTATCTGTTTTCATTTAAAAAAAATAATTTTTGGTTTCATCAATTAAGAAATATACACTTTCTCACAAGAATAAAAACATTTTTTTTTAATTATGTGATCAAACTACTATATTTTATTAATCTTTAAAAGCATTTTTTGTCAAATAATTAGGGCAGACAGATAATAACTATTCGTTTTCTTGTTTTAATGAATGGAATTAATTTTCTCAATGAAGATAAATGCTACTATTACTACTACCAGACCGTAATTTGATATTTTCATTATTTTTTAAAATCAGCTTTTTTATTTTACTTTTTTATTTTACTTTTTTATTTTACTTTTTTATTTTACTTTTTTATTTTACTTTTTTATTTTACTTTTTAGATGAATGCATCTTTATTCTCTATCATAGCAGTGTCAATTTTTGCACTTATTTTTTTTTTTCTAAATATTTTTTCTATTTCTCTCATTTTTTATTCCCTTCCATTTTATTTTAAGTCGTCTTTTTCATTAGAGAGTGGGCGATTGACCCAATGGACCATGCCGAGCTTAAATGCTATCAGATTGATTAATGTTTTAATAATATTGGGAAATGTACAAACCCACAAATATCTCTTCAACTATTTTTAAAATAGCACTTTGTGTTCTATAAATTGGATACAATTAATCTTTAAGCAACATTTAACAAGTACAAATGTATGTTAAAAAGAAAACTAAATCAAATTCTATTTATTTATCCATTTTTTTCTCATTTGTTTCCTATTTATTTTTGTGTTCATTTTTATTTATTATCCTTAAATTTTTTTTTGTGTTCATTTTTATTTATTATCCTTAAATTTTTTTTGTGTTCATTTTTATTTATTATCCTTAAATTTTTTTTTGTGTTCATTTTTATTTATTATCCTTAAATTTTTTTTGTGTTCATTTTTATTTATTATCCTTAAATTTTTTTTTGTGTTCATTTTTATTTATTATCCTTAAATTTTTTTTGTGTTCATTTTTATTTATTATCCTTAAATTTTTTTTGTGTTCATTTTTATTTATTATCCTTAAATTTTTTTTTGTGTTCATTTTTATTTATTATCCTTAAATTTTTATTTGTGTTCATTTTTATTTATTATCCTTAAATTTTTTTTTGTGTTCATTTTTATTTATTATCCTTAAATTTTTTTTTGTGTTCATTTTTATTTATTATCCTTAAATTTTTTTTTGTGTTAATTTTTATTTATTATCCTTAAATTTTTTTTTGTGTTCATTTTTATTTATTATCCTTAAATTTTTTTTTGTGTTCATTTTTATTTATTATCCTTAAATTTTTTTTTGGTTAATTTTTATTTATTATCCTTAAATTTTTTTTTTGTGTTCATTTTTATTTATTATCCTTAAATTTTTTTTTGGTTAATTTTTATTTATTATCCTTAAATTTTTTTTGCATTCATTTTTATTTATTATCCTTAAATTTTTATTTATTATCCTTAAATTTTTCCTCCTCATGTTTGTTTATTCTCTTATTTTTTTCTTTCCTGGTTTCGATTCTTTTTTTAATCTGTCCATTTTCTTCCCACCACGTCAAGTCATGTATTTATTAGAAGAGGCATTGTTATTACTACTAGCAGCGGAGGGTCTTGTTTTAAACAGAATCAAATATAAAAGACAATTAAAGGAATCGGTTTTAGCATCGGAAAATAGGCACAAATTTTTCTGATTTCGATACTGATTCCAATATCCCCAAAAGTTCCGATTTTTCTGATTCCTGACTCCGATTCCGATTAATTGTTCTAACACTAATATATATATATATATATATATATATATATATATATATATATATATATATATATATATATATATATATATATATATATATATATATATACTAGCAAAAGTACCCGTCATTGACTGGGTTCAAAAACAGCCTTCAGAAAATAGACTCTGATTTATGAAAGTATGGTAGGTTATGAAAAGGAAGGGTTGTAAAGAGATAGCTTAGAATTTGGGGGTATCAAAACCAAAGCAAAATATGATGAAAGTAGATTAGATAAACCCCATAATTTATTATACCATACCTATTCACACTGAAACACTTATCACAATATTCTGTGGATCTATATTAAAAAAACCTTGTTAAACTTTGTGACATATTTCCCTCTATGGCGGTCAGGCGCGAACGAACACCCCATAATTTTATTATACCATATTTCTTCAAACTGAAACATAATTATCAAAGTATACTTATGCAGATATAAATGAAAAGTCTTTATTAAAGTTTGTGCCTATTTCCATTCTATGGAAGCCAGGCGCGAACGCAGACCCTACAATTTTATTATACCATCCATATTTAAGTTAAAACATACTTATCAAAGTATTATTATGTACATCTATATCAAAAACACTTATAAACGTTTTTTTTTATTTAAAATTTTTTATTTCCATACTTTGTGGACCACGCACGTACACAGACCCCACAATTTTAATGAATCATCATTATGCCATAATCATTATATATGATCAGTTTTCTATAATAGTCAACCATATAGGAGCCTATTCGTGACCAGACACACGCAAACGTTCAGCTTTATATATATATATATATATATATATATATATATATATATATATATATATATATATATATATATTTAATTTTATAGAAGGAATTAGACCTGAAGTCTTAAGAGCAAAGTTTATTTTAATGTGTCACTACTTTAAAATAATTTTGCTCATAATACTGTGGATATATAATAAGCTCAATAGGTATACTTCTCCTACAGCTATATTAATATTGGTTATAAAGATTAATAATTATAAATTATGAATCAGTTTCAACAGGAAAAACAAACAAAATCAACTTGAGTGTACGATCGTTTCCGAAACGATCGTACACTCAAGTTGATTTTGTTTGTTTTTCCTGTTGAAAATGATTCGTATTTTTAATTATTAGTCTTTATAATATATATATATATATATATATATATATATATATATATATATATATATATATATATATATATTATTATTATTATTATTATTATTTATGTAGATACACAAAATAATATATATATATAATATATATATATATATATATTATTATTATTATTTATGTAGATACATAAAATAATATATATATATATATATATATATATATATATATATATATATATATATATAGAGAGAGAGAGAGAGAGAGAGAGAGAGAGAGAGAGAGAGAGAGAGAACGAGAGAGATTATAGAAGAGAGTATTTCGAAGAACATATAAATATTGTTGAATACAGACTCTGTGTAATGTGAACGAAGCACTCAAATTCAACATTAGGAAAATAAACTGATTATTTTGTCATTAATTTTATTTTCATTGGTCTGGACTCAAACTAAGACAAAACATTAGAGTGTGTGTTTATGCTGTCTTGTTCTAGAGTGGAAGAATACTGATTAGATCTTTGTTCTTTTCTTTTTTTTATTCATTTATAGGTTCGAACGTAAGTGCTTCAACTTTTATATTGTTTCTGTACCCTTTCGTCTATTTATCTACTTTAAAACTTAATCGTTTTTATGTGCATTTTACACGAATATCATTCTCTTTTGAACGCTCGTCTCATTGTATGCATCACGTAACAATGTATAAATTTATAATTCATCCTAATGATATCTTTTCTTTTTTTTAAGATGCAACGAGAATTTTGGCCAACATCTTTGCCCTGGATGGATTTTACAATTGCTTCTTGTGACGTTGACAACAAAAAGTATGCTGTTGCTACAGTTGTGTCTACTAGTCTTGTGTGTGCTACCCAGTTGTGTTGTGTGTGAGGACCTTACCTATGATGTGGAGGAAGGCAAAGGGCCTGGCACTTTGGTGGGAAACGTGGCAGCCGATTCACACTTTCTAGACAGTGTTTCACATCAAGACCGCAATCTGATCACATTCAGCCAACTTGACTCAGGCCAAGTGGGTGGCACACAGTTGTTTAGCGTGGACAAAAAGACTGGGAAACTTTACACAATTCACACACTTGACACAGAATCAATGTGCAAGCACAACACAGAATGTTTTCGGATGGTAGAAATTGCTGTAGAAAAAGCAACATCATTCATGAAAATCATTGATGTTAAGGTGAGACTTAAAGATGTCAATGATCATCAACCTGAGTTTCCAGTGAAACAGGTAAATATAGAATTCTCTGAGGATGACAGAAAAGAGGCAAGGAGATTAATACCAAACGCCATCGATAAGGATATTGGAACCCAGAATTCTCAGATTACTTACATGCTGACAAAGAAAAGGCATGAACCATTTACGTTGTCAGTTTCGAAAAGTGTTGATGGAACCTCACAGCTATTTATAAACTTAGAAAATGATCTAGATAGGGAACTTAAAGAATTTTATGATGTTCAAGTGATCGCCAAGGATGGAGGATCACCTTCAAGACAAAGCACAATGGATGTACATATTTCTGTTAAAGATGTTAATGATAACATGCCGATATTTTCTCAAAAATCTTACAATGTTTCTATAAAGAACGAACCAAGTGAAACATCTGCAATTATCATTCTTTCCGCCAATGATTTAGATTCTGGATTATACGGAAGGATAACGTATCACTTCAGTTCAAAAACTTCGGATATTGCCAAGACACACTTTAAACTAAATAAAGTGACTGGAGAGATATTTCTGAATAAGAGGTTTACATTAGGGCAAGAGTTAACTAATAAGTTGTATGTAGAAGCAACAGATGGTGGTACTCCTCCACTAACTGCCATAGCTTTGGTGCTAGTTAATGTGATTAATCAACAGAACACCGCTCCGATAATAGATGTAAACTTTGTTTCAGCATCAGTGAACATTCCGGAAAACATTGATGTAGGCAGTTTTATAGCTTATGTTAGAGTCACTGACCATGATGCTGGACAGAATGGTGAGGTTAACTGTATTCTTCATCATGATATATTTGAACTCCAGAGTTTAGGTAAAAAGAAATACAAAGTGATCGTCAAGAAGCCACTAGACAGAGAGGCTGAAGATCACCATAGCCTTACCATTGTCTGCCAAGATAATGGAACCCCACCCCTTCATAGTGAGACCAAGTTTCTCATCCAGGTAATGGATGTCAATGACGTACAACCACAGATATCTAAGAAGACCTTTAAGTTTTGGATTCAGGAAAATCAGAATGCACGGTATTCTGTGGGTTTTATAAATGCCACAGATCCTGATTTGGGACCAGGAGGTAAACTGACATACTTGTTAGTATCCAACGACAAACATTTTCTTCCTTTCCAGATTACTGATTATGGACTAATATCAACTGTGATGTCCCTGGACCATGAATTTCAGGATGTCTATAAATTTCAGGTTTTGATCAGAGACAATGGTAAGCCACGATTGAACAATACTGTAAATGTGATCGTTGAGGTAAAAGACGAAAATGATAACTCCCCCTATTTCACCTTCCCCAGCATCAACCCTTACACCCTGGATGTGCTATACTATCCACGTTACACAAAGAACATTACAGTACTAAAGGCGTCCGATAGGGACAGTCAAGAAAACGCTTTCCTGAAGTATGAGATAGCTTCTGGCAATGATAAACAGTTGTTTACCATCAACCACTACACTGGTTTATTATCATTTGCTCGGGTACTTACCCAACAAGATGCTGGTTCATATGAGCTGGAGTTTGTGGTCAAGGACAGTGGCACCCCAGTTTTGTCAGCCGCTACTACACTGATCTTGGCGTTAACTGTGAGCAATAAGACATTTGAAATGCAAAACGCTGTGAATGTGCAGACTGATGACGCCTATGACAAGATACAACTAGATTTTCTGATTGTTATTGTTTCAGTGGCAGTGTCAGTATCTGTTGTCATCACGGCGATCATCTCAATATGCTATTTAAAATTCTCAAACCGAAAAAACATATCAAATCGCAATCGAATGCATTCGTCAAACAAGTGTGAACAGAGGCAGCTAATGTATCCGTCTTATCTGGCCACCTCTTGTACTGATCTTCCATCCACACGGATAAAGGATCCGGAAATGTCCAAGGGCACTCAATTAACAGCATCTAGGAGAGAGTGTTTCCTTGGTGCTTCACTTAAGGATCAACAAGCCAGCCCCGATGTCATGTATCAGGTAAGAGACAATCCTCATTTATTTGTTTGGAATCTGGTTTTCTTTTCTTTCTACAACTCTTTATAAAAATTCTTATTTCTTTAAAAATATTTTTGCATATTCTATTTTAGTTCTACTATTTTTCTTCAAATTTTCTATTTTCTTCTTTTTCTTTTTTTTAATAAAATTCTGTTTTTTTTTCTTTTTTTTCAAATTCTATTATTTTCCTTATAATTTTCTTCTTTTTCTTTTTTTTAATAAAATTCTGTTTTTTTTTTCTTTTTTTTCAAATTCTATTATTTTCCTTATAATTTTCTTCTTTTTCTTTTTTTTTAATAAAATTCTGTTTTTTTTTCTTTCTTTTTTTCAAATTCTATTATTTTCCTTATAATTTTCTTCTTTTTCTTTTTTTTAATAAAATTCTGTTTTTTTTTTCTTTTTTTTTCAAATTCTATTATTTTCCTTATATTTTTCTTTTTCTTCTTTTTAAATAAAATTCTGTTTTTTTTTTTTTTCAAATTCTATTATTTTCCTTATAATTTTCTTCTTTTTCTTTTTTTTTAATAAAATTCTGTTTTTTTTTTCTTTTTTTCAAATTCTATTATTTTCCTTATAATTTTCTTCTTTTTCTTTTTTTTTAATAAAATTCTTTTTTTTTTTCTTTTTTTTTCAAATTCTATTATTTTCCTTATAATTTTCTTCTTTTTCTTTTTTTTTAATAAAATTCTGTTTTTTTTTCTTTTTTTTTTTTCAAATTCTATTATTTTCCTTATAATTCTTTACCAGATATTTTTGACTTTATCTCCTTTTTTACATATCATCTCTATTTTTCATATTTTATTTTCTAAATATTATTCATTTTTTTTTTCATTTGAAAATTTTGATTTTTCTTTATTTTATTTTCAAATGTGGCTGAAAACTTTACGATGGCAACCCTGGAATCATTATCTGTTTTCCTTGTCTGTTTCATTGTAAAAGGATTTGATCCATTTGAGATGTTCTTTATGCTAGTAAAACGAAAGGTCCACAACTGTACTATCACAAGCATGAAATAAATGATTGCGGTAGACCTTCTATGAAATATGTTTCTCATTGGCTAATTAATTGGAATTTGAATATTTCAAACTCTGCAATATATTCATACAAAAATCTAATCCATGTGTTAAGGAAACTTTTATTCTTTCAAAAGGTAATTCAGAAGATTTATGGATTTATTTTGTGAATAATTGTAAAACTATGTTGCTTATGCAGATTTTCTTAATGTTTGTTTAGGTGATAAATAAAACAATTCAACAATGAAAAAATGCAATAATATATTAGAAGATAACAATAAAACAATGTAACAATACAATAATCAAACAATACAACAATAAGACAATAAAGAAATAAAACAATACAACAATAAAATAAAACAACAATAAAGCAATACAATAATAAAACAATGGATAGCAATAAAACAATACAGCAATAAACCAATGCAAAAATAAAGCAATACAGCAATACAACAATAAAACAATACATGGCAATAAAACAATAAAACAATACAACAATAAAACAATAAGACAATACAACAATAAGACAATACATAGCAATGAAACAATACAACAATAAAACAATACAACAATAAAACAATACAACAATAAGACAATAAAACAATAAGACAATACAATAATACAAAATAAAACCAAAAAACAGTACGACAACACAACAATAAAGCAACAAAACAATAAAAAATGCATCAATAAAAAAATACAATGCTATTATTCGATATTTGAAACAGTTTTTATATTGTTTTCTAAAGGTATTTAGTATTCAAAATACATGTATAATATATTCAATGCCTAAAACATAGATATTAGGTAACTCAACCTACTAAATGATCCAATATAATTAAAAAATATTTTTTCATGTCTTATTTACACATTTTGGCCTTATCTATTCAAACATTCATATGCATGAGTATTTTTTTCAGTTAATATTTATTGAAAATGTTTGGTGCATACAAATAGAACCATTTAAATTCTTGATAGATAATTCTTAAAGCTTATTTAACTTTTACTGTAGATGATATTTTCAATCAGACATTAGCAATTAGCAATTACAATGGGAAGCATCAGCTTTTGGTCAGAAGTTTCCACTTATCTTATCTGTCTATATCTGTCCATCATTCTCTATGTGTATGTGTATGTACGTCTATAAACGTGTGTGTGCATGGGTACGTGTATAAGCATGCGTAGTAATGTACTGGTGTATATGCATCTTTGTTTACAAATGCAAGTGTGTATGTGGAGTGTGTGGGTGTCCAATTCTTGGTTTTGAATAAAGGCCACACAAGTTGCTGACCATTCCAAGTCAAAAATATTGGAATGGTTGTATTCAGATAGATCTACCTCATTGGCTATATCCATTCCTCTCTTGCTGCTAACCCTGACCGCCCTGCACTTGTGTTTCCATCATTCACATCGAAGAAGACCGAAGGATTGGTCGAAAATTAGGTGCTTTTGAAAGAAACGTTTTTGTGTTTTTCAAAAGACTTTTTGTATTCCTACACGTCAACGAAGAGGGAATAAATACAGAAAAGATATAAACATTTATATATTTTTCGTATTGATTTTTTATCTCTCTCTCTCTCTCTCTCTCTCTCTCTCTCTATATATATATATATATATATATATATATATATATATGCACACACACACATACACACACACACACACACACACACACACACACATATATATATATATATATATATGCACACACACATACACACACACACACACACACACACACATATATATATATATATATATATATATATATATATATATATATATATATATACGCACACACACTTGCTTCCCTATGTGTAGAGCACTCTGGTAGAGGAAATTATTTTCTTAGCATAATGCAATATTTTCCCATAAAAAGAATTGAGTTCTCTAGGTTACCAGTATCGTAAATTTATAAATAAATTAATAAATTCATTTAATTGATATTCTTTCTACCGCATGTTCAGACCGTACGGCACTCAATACTATTATTTATGGTTGGAAGTGATATGACACCAGGGTCTTAAATCTCAATCTTCAATTAGTTTCAAATGCTTGAAATTGAGAATAATTATATGCATTTATATATATAGATGAAACTCAACTGTTCGTTTTTATTTTTTGTTTTGGGGCTATTGTTTGTCTTTGCAAGATTGTATGCATTATATAGTATTGCAGATTTTATGTGTAAATAAATAGTCATGTAAATTTTATTTGTAAACCTTTGGAATTTGACTGTAGTTTTGCATATACATTTGATTTGGCATTTACTCTTGAGCAGGTAGTTGAACAGTGATCAAAATTGCACGGTAAATCTGTAATATTGTTTGCATTTAAGGTCAGTTTTGTTCATTTTAAGGGACAATAAAACAACAAAAAAACCCACAAAAACACAATATCAGATATATATATAATCGTTAATGTAGTCCCACATTCGTCTTTATGATGTCTTTCAATCTGTCAATAAGCTTTTTAATACCACGTTTATGGGATTTTTTAGTTTTCATTTTCAGTTGAAACCCTAATTCATCATAAACTGAAATATATTGTTATCCTTTATCATAATAACGTTAAACCTCACACTGCACAAAATAACATAGCTCTTCCATAAAAATATCCCCAGGAAATTATGCATCACTCACCATATTCTCTGAACTTTGCCCCAACAGATTATTATAAGTTATTAGTTTTTAATATCATTTGAGTAGATTAAAACGGACTTCAAGTGTTTAAATTAGTTTTTTTTTTATTATTGTAATTTTACTCCAAACAAAGCCCGGTGCCACTTTGTAAGGAGACTACTATGTTGAGCGGCAAGATGTCTTGTTTATATTAGTAAGTTTCTTTTCCAGTTTAAAACCTTTTATGAAAACGACATTAAAAAGCTTTTTGATGTAAATGTTCATAGAGAACCATTGTAAGTAATTTACACATATGTTAACATGTAGACACTGTCGCAAAGGAGACAAAGACAAGGAATAGGAAAGAAATTCAACTCGTCTCATTTTTTTCAGTTGGAACAACAGGCATTTATTTCCACCTCTTTAATATGATCCTTGGTCTGCGCACATGCTCTTTTTATAATCTCTTTCCTTGCCATGACGTCTTCTTGCACATGGCTCATTCATTTACATACAGTTGCTATATGCGCGCCCATGTTATGTTACATAATTAGTACTACATCAACTGTAAAATAGATCTGAAATTTTATTTACGTGGTGCCTTCAATAAGTTTCCAGACTTTTTCATATGAGCACTTTTATTGATAATAAACACATGAAACTCTAGTCCCCTTCGAAGTAATCGCCTCCAGCTGCAATGCACTTGCTGTACCGTTCCAACAACTTCTGGAAGGCCCCATGGAAATCCTCTTGTGTGAGTATGTCAACAACCCTCATCACAGCCTCTTTCATTTCCTGAATTGTCTTATAACGATAGCCTTTAAGGTTTTTCTTAAGCTTAGGGAATAAGCAAAAGTCTCAGGGAGCAAAATCTGGACTATAAGGAGAGTGAGAAACTGGCTTAATACCCATCTTGGTCAAATAGTCTGTGACAAGGATGGATTTATGGACTGGTGCATTGTCCTAGTGGAAATGCCATTGATTCAGTTCGAAGAGTGCTGGCTCCCGACCGAATGACATCCTGAACTCCCTTAAAACCTCAACATAGTATTCCTTGTTCACTGTCTGTCCAGTGGGAACCCAGTGCATGTAAATCATCCCCATGCTGTCAAAAAAAGAATCATCATAAGTTTCTTGGTGGATTTGCTCTGTCTGACCTTCTTTGGTTTTGTGGAGCCAGCATGATTCCACTAGGAACTCTGTCTCTTGGTCTCTGGATCATAGCAGTTGATCCAGCTTTCATTGCAGGTCATCAGAGCATCAAGAACTGGGGGATCTGAATTGATCTCGCTGGTGTCATGATAATGTCTTTCTTTTTGATCATCTCTGAACACCCTTGAGACAAACTTTGCTCACATCTTCTGCATCTTCAATTTCTTGTGAATAATTGTGTATACAGTTCCCACACTGACATCAAACTGTACACTTATTGTCTCTATAGACACACGACGGTCCTTATTCATGAAATTGTTTATTTGTCCAATCAACTCTGGTGTTCTGTCTTCCTTACTCCTCCCATCCCTCACATCATCCCCAACAGACTCCTGCCTTCCTTGAATCTCTTATGCCACTAAAAAACTGATGCTCGATTCATGCAAGA
The DNA here is from genome assembly GCF_053919585.1 of Euprymna scolopes. Lineage (NCBI taxonomy): Eukaryota > Metazoa > Mollusca > Cephalopoda > Sepiida > Sepiolidae > Euprymna > Euprymna scolopes. Next base: position 10,740,216 of record NC_136502.1, on the reverse strand, counting down.
TGGTCCAAAAGAGTCTGAAGCATTCTATACGTTTCTGTGGCATTTGTTCCAAGTTTAAAACAGAATTTTATTGCATATTGTTCTTCTAAATTGTCCTCACGTCCAAATTGCATTTTTGAAATTGACCAGCTGTGACAATCAGGCTTTAGTAGAGAATATTCCAATTCCTGCTGTAGCTGTTCATTTGAACTTGAAATCATAAAAATTGGTCAGTCATCTCATAAGATGTATAGCAATAACATACCGAATTTTCAAGAGTCTATGATAATTTTAAATCCCTGTACAAAAAAGTCTGGAAACTTATTGAAGGTACTTTGTACCAACTTTTAGCCTCCTTATTCAACGAGGCTTTTTCAGGTTGAAATAAATTTATACTGAGATTTTAGTTGTTTTTTTCTTTTAACTTTTATGTGTGTGTTTTGCTTTTAAAGATGATGAATTTCTTCACATTAAAAGAAAAATAAGGAATAGCCTTGTAGACCAAAAACAATACAATCAAATTAGATGCTGCGATTTTTTTTATATTTCATCTTTTGTATAAAAAGACTTTTTCATTTTACAAAATAAATGACATACACTTCTTCTGGAACTCTTTTCGACAATGGACTATTGTCTATAATCACCGTGGATTGAAAGTCGTTGAACCAAATTGCAATTTGGATATGAGAATAAGTGGTGTAGAATGATGAGGAACTGTATGCTGGAAATTACGATCCCAAATTATAGTGTGCTATTCAGAGCAAAGAGAAAGGAACCAGAGAAGAACCCGCGAGACTAACGTAGAGAAGACAGATAAAACAGTGATCAGTGTTTGAGCAATGTCCTCGGGGTGGGCTGTGGTGCATTTGCTGGCTTCAACGTGTGCATGGAGGGCTCCATACATATGTGTTGTCATTGGGTGTTGTACTGGCCGTCCTCCCGGATATTGCATACAAGTAGAAAAAAAAGTGTTAAACTTCCCCTACCTTTTTTCTTTGTTCTCGCTTTTTTTTTCCGTTTTTTTTTTTTTTTTTTTCTGTTCCTATCTTTAATGGCTATGTCATTATTCGTAGAAATCATAAAACAAAATAAAACACTTATTTTTGAAAAAGTTTTGTGATGGGAAAACAAAATTTTTTTTTTATTTATTATTTGTTTTTATTCAATTTTCACCCCAAACAAGGCACAGTGCCACTTTGAAGCAGGGGGCTACTATTAGGGACTTAATTAGCGGGGTCATTATGAAGGGAGATGAGTAGAAAGATGTTTGTTAACATTACACTTGAACTTCTGCATATCATTGCAGTTGGGAAAGCAGAATCCCGGAAGGGAGTTCCAAAGACTCGCAGTTCTGGGGAAGAAACTATTGGAGTAAAAGGCTTTCTTGCACCTAGGGATCTCTACTGTAAAGGGATGAGACTAAGTAGCTTGTCGGGGGTAGTTACGCCGGGGAGGTACAAGTGTTTGCAGTTCGTCAGAGCATTCATCATTAAAGTATTTGTAGAACAGGCAGAGGGATGCAACATCTCGTTGATGGGACAGAGGCTGAAGCCTAGATGACAGTTCAGGACCTATCAGGTTGGTGACTCTCTTTTGAACCCTGTCCAGGAGCGAGAGACAAGCAGCAGATGCACCAGCCCAGATGTGACAACAGTACTCCATACATGGGCGAATGGTTGCCTTATAGAGGTATAGGATACTGTCAGGCGTAAGTAGTTTTCAGCACGGTAGAGGGAGCCAACCTTCCTTGCAGCAGCCCTGGCAATGCTCTCAATGTATCTATTCCAGTTCATATTCCCTGTAAACGTTAGGCCGAGGAGTTTAAAAGAAATACTTTCAGGCAATGTGTTCTTGGCCATTGCTATTGGTGGTAGAGAAGGTTTCTTGTAGTTATTGAAGGAAACAAGCTTAGTCTTAGCAGCATTGAATGTGATCAACCATTTTTGTCCCCATTCCACTACGGATTGGAGGTCATCCTCTAGAGTTTCTGCCATTTCCTTGGATTCATTTGTTTTCCCCTCATATCTGTTCATTCATTTGTTTTCCCCTCATATCTGTTATAGAGAGTGGTGTCATCGGCAAATATACCCATCTCCGAAACAATTTTATCAGGGAGGTCATTTATGAATATCAGGAATAATAGAGGTCCAAGGATAGACCCCTGAGGTACTCCCGCATTTATGTCATATTGTTTGGATGTACGACCGTCGAGGACAACTTTGATTTTTCTATTACTTAAGAAGGATTTAATTACATTATGAATTTTTCCAGTGATTCCATATGATCTAATTTTCCTTAGAAGACCATCGTGCCATACCCTGTCAAAAGCCTTAGATATATCAAGGGCCACCGCTCTACCCTCCCCTGTTTTATCCAATGAACGGTATATACGTTCAGAAACTACAGTTAAGATATCTGCTGTTGAACGGGCTTGCCTGAATCCATTTTGTTTGTCAGTCAGGAGTTTAGCAGCTGTTAGGTGCTGGACTAGGGCTTGATTAACTAAGGACTCAAATATTTTGGCGAAAAGCGGGAGGAGGCTAATGGGGCGATAATTTAGTGGGTCAGTTCTTTCACCAGAATTCTTGAAGACTGGTACCACAGAGGCGGTTTTCCAGCAGTCGGGAAAACAAGATTCGTTGAGGCATTTATTGTAAAGTTTGGACAGAACTGGAGCAACCTCAGCAGAGCATTTTTTTAATAGCACAGCCGGGATGAGATCTGGTCCACATGCTTTTGAGGTGTCTAGGTTTTTTATAATAGCATGTACCTGAGAAGGGGTGATTTTCAAATCGTCTAGTGTGGCGTCTGTTCGCAGAGGAAAATCAGGGAGTGAGTGGTGTACCGAGTTCAGTGTGGAGTTTGAGGCAAACCGGCTGGCAAGCAGATTAGCCTTGTCAGTTGCCGTGCAAGCAACCTCATTGTTTTACTCTATCACACACACACACACACACACACACACACACACACACACACACACACACACACACACACACACACACACGTTGTAGGTACAACTTATATGTTGTACCTACTTTTAATTATTATTTACCATATAATCCTATTCATTCCTTATCATTTCATATCTAAATGTCTTTAAGCCAATTTTTTCTGCATTTTGTATAATTCTGATCTTCTCCTCTTCTGACGAGAAACATTTAGCTTCGAAATGTCATGACCTAAATAGTTTTTTAATTGTTCTGATTATATAATAAAATTATATATAACTTTTATTCCTCATATTTCATTTAATATGATATATATATATATATATATATATATATATATATATATATATATATATATATATATATATATATGAGAGAGAGAGAGAGAGAGAGAGAGAGAGAGAGAGAGATATGATTTTATATATATACATTTTTATGTCTAAAATAAAAATTAGAATCTAAATATGAATAGCTTTCTACATATTCTCCATTTAACATTAGGGAAATATAAAATGATCTTCTAAATAAGCAACGTTATTACATTGAGCAGGAAATGACATTAACAAAATTTGCTTAACATCTTTAGCAAAACATTTTTGCCTTAAGGTAAGGAAGGAAAGTTTACAGCACTGACCGCAGAGGTCGTCTTTTGTAATGAATGAGTTTGGCAAATCGGTAAAAGAAAATATTACCATTTATCTAAATACTCCAGTGCATTTTCAGTATATTTGCCTTTGTAGCTGCAAAGATAAAAACTGTAGATGAAGCAGAAATATTTCTAACTTATTGAAATAAAGAATGTCATCCTTCAACAGATCAGAGAGTGGTGCAAGAAAATATACTTCTTTGTATCAATGGTAGGATTAGGAGTGCATGCCCCCCCTCTATAATATGGAGCCTCCATTAAGAAACTACTCCTTGTAAATAAAACGTTAATTTTTTTTATTTCTAAAAATTAGAATTATTCTGTTTTAATAAGGATTTTAGTATGTATTTAATATATAAAGATAAGTGAATAAGATTTCTGAACTTGGACCTAAATAGCATTGCATTTCACAAATCGATATTTTTTTTTTTTTTTTGCTTAGCCTTTTTCTTTTGTTGAACGTTGATGCATGTTATTAAAATCAGTACATTCTAATACGATTTATTTTCTTTGCAAAATACAATTTATCATTTTAGGAATATTTCCTTTGCAAAATACAATTTATCATTTTAGGAATATTATCTTTGTTTTCAACAGCAAATGTAAAAAATGTAAATTACAGATAAAATACACTTTTATTGTCAGTATTAAATTCTAGTAAAACTAGTAAATAGTCAACTTTTTTTATAAAGATGGTCAAGCCTTCTCAAGGCCTGAAAGACATTCGAGAATAAGTGTTAATGAGTGTAAGGTTGTCAGTGAGACAACAGTGTAGTGATCGGTAGTGGTGCAAATTGAGTAGAATTTGATTATTAAAAAGAGCGGCTCGAAAACAACTTGTTTACATTGGACTTGAAGATGACAATGTTTTAGTCAGTTAGAAAGCAGCCCTGTGGCACCAAGTTCTACAGGCGAGCAGTTTTAGGAAATCAGATTTGTTCATAGAATTTATGTTTAGATTTAGGCATAGATAAAGAGTGGATGAAACTATTGACAGTGGTTGTAGTTGGATGAGTGCTTGCATGAGAGACCATAGATAGAAGCTCAGTCGAGCACTTGCAATGAAAATAATGGCAGAGTAGAGATAGACTCACAACGTCCTTCTTGTGAGATAAGGATATCATCTACTAGGTTTTGAAGCCAGTTTTGAACCCTATCAAGGTAACAAAGAGTGCTCCGAACAGCTCCTCCCTAGATGTGACAACAATGCTTTGTTTTACATTCTTTCGTTTATTACTACTACATTTCTACTATTATATGAAAGGAACTTTGTCTGTGTGTCTGTGAGTTCGTTCCCTATGAACTCGAAAACGGCTAGGTCGATTTTTATGAAATTTCACACAAATGTACTTTATGTTCTTACATAGATTTTGCGTTGGAATATCTTTGATAAGTATTAATAATCAAAATAATATGATGAAAGAAGAACAAGCGATTTTGACCAAAGTTTACATCTTACACAGTTTTAGATCACAAGTGCATTGGAGAAGTTTTATTACCACACAAGCCGAAAGGCCCAACATATAAAATCAACAGTAGGTTCTTTGATATGACAGGGGTGCATTCGAAAGAATGTTTCTGTTTACAGCACAATTTAAACATGATACTTGACTTTTTCATTGTAAACTTTAATGCAAGTCATTATATATAAAAAATAATTTTATAAAATCAACAGTAGGTTCTCTACAGTGCAATGTAGACTACAATATATTGTGAACTTAGTCACTGTGAGAGGCATGTGAAGCTTCCTCCAGATGCATCGCGATGTGTCGCCAATTAGAGCAAACAATCGGTTGTTTTGATTGAGAAATAGGCTATTTAATCGATTTCAATGACAATAAAATATGGGAGTGTGAAACATTTGTTTATCGTCCTTTAATCCCGGGTAAAATCGGGTCACCTTGCTAGTAGTTGATAAAAAAGTTATATTTTTAATCAATATAATCTGAAAAGGAAACCAATAAGTAATATCTGAACAATTTATATTTCAATGTTGAATCAAATCATGTGACACGTCCTTTGCAAATGATATCTACAGGAAAAATACTTCATGTTTGACCATAAAATGAACGTCACCCGTGTTATCAGCAGCAAATGCAGGTATTGATAGTAAATACTACTAATAACGACTTCAGTTTTTTTATTACTATTCAGTAACGATGAAATGTTATTATGTTTTTATTCATATTTCAAAAGAAATGCCAGTAATTTGTGAATCTCTAGTATATTTAAACTTTTGCAGTCATGCTGCATGGCATCATACATGCACACATTATCAATGCCTAATAAAATTCATTTTCACATAACACTTTATCGCACACATTTATCTTTCCTTTGCTGACTCGAAAAAAAACCAAAAAACAATCAAGTAATAATAAAAAAAAACAATCAATTCCCGAGCAATGACCGTTAATACATGACTACAGTTACAATGTTTAACCTTAATATAAATACAATATTTAATTCATTGTAATCATCTGACTTAAATTGGTTATTCTCGATTAATAGAATAACAGAATAACAGTATTATAACATGCAAAAATCGCTGACCATTAATTAATCGAACCAACATTAAGTTTCATTAAAAAGGAATTTCTATTAAATTAAATTCTTATTATTTTAATTCTTAAATAAGCAATCTTATTTAATACCTTGAATAACTTGGTTATTTTTTTGTGTTGTACGTCAGTTAATAAATATTCTTGAACATAAAATTAAGAAATAAACTATATATCTTTTTATTTTCACACTCACATTGCACATAAAAATAACCAATGCAAATGCATACCATTTATAATTATTTTCCGACTTACTTTATTATTGTTTGATGGGTGTTATCACTGAACAGCAATTGGTGCAAATTCAGTAGTTATCCTAATTAAAACAAAAATACAAAAAAATCTTTATGATATATATACTTGTCATGGAACGAAAATACCACATTCTAAAAATCACGTAAATTGGTCAAGTAATTTTTTTTTACTAAGAAAGTCAAATTTTATAAGGAAGCAAGAATGGTGTGTCTTAACCACCATATTTAATAAATAAAGCGACACAACTCAATTAGAACTACCGAGATTTTAAAATAAGCTTAGTAATGATTACATATATACTATTAATCGCTGCTGAAAATCATAAAAAAAATAATTTTCTATATAAAAATAGTACTACTTCATCAATTTCTGTGATTTTTGGAATATGACATTTTCGTTCCACGACGAGTACGTACATGATAATTATTTTTTCTGTATATTTGGTTTTTAATTAGTTTTGATTCTGGATAAGAACCCAACAATTTTCAAATAATAGATTACCAGAATAGCATATTTACATGAGTGAACTTGCTTTACCTAAAAATAAAATGTTGCCTTCATGACAGCTGCATTAAATTAGTGAATTTCATTTTTGAACAGGTTGCCTTCTTGAGATTTTTAAAAATTGATCTAAATAATTTATTTAGCTGTGTAAAATCTATTGACTTCGGCTTGTTAATACACCTGAGAACCAGTCAGTCATGTACGCAGTATGAGTGCGTTTGAAAAAAAAAAAAAAAAAAAAAAAAAAAAAAATTCAGTCGTTTTTGATTTCAATAAAGCAAATACTGCACTTAATTACATCTATTTCATTGCGATTATTCTAGATTATTTTTTACAACACAACGGTCATTAAGTCCGTCTAGAAATTAGAAAGGTCACTAATTTGTATTCATCTACGGTTGATTAGTTTATTTGATGCTTATTTAGGCTTTCACTTATAATGAACAGTTCAAGTAAAGAAGACGCAGAAAAGTCTTTACGGAACGAAGATGGCATATTCCAAAACTCACATAATTTAATCTAGTAGGGTTCTTTTTATTTAAGAAAATCAAATTTAATGTCTTGCTCAATGCGAGATAAACCAATCGCCATATTTCATTGAAGTAAAAATTCACTGATTAACTCCCCCTTAACAATCTCCCCATAAGTAACCGTTAATCAATGCCTGCTAAAAATACTTAATCGCTAAAAATCGTAAAATTTGATTTTTTTAAAATAAAAAATAAGCCACTTAATCAATTTTAGTGATTTTTGGAATATAGCATCTTCATGCCATGATAAGTAGGTACGCCATAAAGGTTTTTCTATATTTTTGTTTTTCTAAATAAGTGCCAATCTAAGTAGGCACTATTTTTTTTAATTGTTTACTTTTTGGAGTCAACTTGATGAAGAGTAAACAATAAAATAATCATTTGTAAGTCACGTAAGAATTCAGGCCTGAATTTCTGTGTGAGTTTTTTTTTTGTTTTGTTTTTGAAGAAACATCTTTACAAAAACAGTTGGAGAGGGTTTTTTTTTAGTATTTTTCCTTTGAATAAAAAGGATACAGGGAAGGAAAATGTCGATAAAAGGAAATTGATATCACAATATTTTCAATTGTTTTTTTTTTCTTTTTCTTCTCTAATTCTTTCTTTTATTAAATCTTTTCATCCAACTTTTGCCTTTCTTCTTTATTTGTTTTTATACTTATAACAGTGCTGTAACCTTATAGTTTTATTTATTCAACAATGTTCGAACAAGAAGAAAGGAAAAGCAAAAGCCAGTAATCAGAACAGGTGGAATGTGATCGTTTTTCACACTGGTAGTCGAGGGCTATACCTTTTCCTCTTCGTGCCCTTAACACTAAATTATGATGAGCCATTATGTTTTTTCCAAACTATCTCTCTTTCACTCTCTTGTGTCATTCTTATCTAGTTATTTCAATACCAGTCAAAATTACTTTCAGGCATTCACAAATTTGTGGCTTAAAATTTGTATAGCCGCCATAATGCATGCACTTTTCGTAAATAACACAAGAGTGATTAAACATATGAATCGTTGAAACCTTTTTGCTTCCATTAAGTACGAATACATCCTTCTGGTGAATGTATATCTTTAAAATAAAAACAAACAAACAAACAAACAAAAACAAACATATATAAAAATATTGTTTTATGTCATTTTTATATATGAACCAAAATATTTCTCTTATTCATCTTAAAATATGTTTATTAGTATGGAATTCGTTGGTACAGCACAGCAACGCATTAAAATGTTATCATTTCCAGACCTTACAATGGATAAATACGTTTGAAAGGCTAAAAACAACGCATTTATATATATATATATATATATATATATATATATATATATATATATATATATATATATATATATATAGAAAGAGAGAGAGAGAGAGAGAGAGAGAGAGAAAGAGATGTAATATACTGAGTTCGTGTAATTCAGTAAATTTTCATATACCAATGAGTTTTAAGCCAAAGAGTGTTGACTTAAGGAGTAAGCTACAAAATTATCATATTTCATAATTGAGCATTAATATACTGCGAAAGCAAAATCAAGACTTCAAAAAAGGTGTTGATGGCAACAAAAAGTGTATTTCGTTTTACATTACAATTGTTTCCATGTCCAGTCGACAATTTCAAACATTAAATCGTTTGAAGATTTTCAAAAACCAGCATTTCTTCAGACTTTATGAATAAAAACACTTTTAACAATAGAGCATTTTTGAAGAGAAAGAAAAAAGAAAGAAAAAGGGAAAAATCCCTTAACGGGAAAAGCATGTGAGAAACATTTACTTTTGCGGTAGCTACGGAAAGCCAATT
>NC_136502.1:10673505-10726005 GCF_053919585.1 Euprymna scolopes | reverse complement strand
ATGCATAAGAAACTTATATTTCTCAAATCTTATTGAAGCTGATGGTTGTCTTTTAGAAAAAATATTGGCAAAGTAATGCTCATCTCTTTATCTCTATCCTGGTAAATATAGCAAGCGATCCAATTTACAAAGCAATCTTATATATTGCACACTGAGAACATTATCAAAATTAGGTCAGATTTCTTCAACTCAACCCAGACTTTTCTTTTTTTAACAAATGGGTGATGCTATTTGGAAAAAATTCTTGCAGGAGCTAAGATCTAATTTTAAACTTTCTTCCAAATCTCAGCATTAATCGCAAAAGCTTTTTTTTTTTTTATCTTTGTCCTACCAAAGCTGACATGATAAAAAAATTAATGCCAGTAATTTCTATTTTAAAAAAATAGGTGTTACTGCTAATTTACATATATTGACTATTCTTCTACATGCAAGATTCTACATATTCTATACCTGAAAAATAAAAGCCCCTTTCAGAATAAAAAATGCTGATGTAATGCAAAGATGTAGTAACATTTTAATTGAAACTTATTATCAATCTATTTTCTCCTACGTTTTATTTGGATTCTTCAGACTATTCTTTTCAACCTCCGACCGTCTTCAGTAGTATCTTGTTGAACTAAGGAATCTTTCTGTCGAATTCTGAAATCTGCACAGAATTTCGAACGTGGGTAGCATGCTCTCGTTCCATCAGCAATGAATGGATAGAGGTCCTAAGTAATTCTCAATTATATTTTTTGGTAACCCACACTGAGGATTGAACCTTCACCCTTCAGGAGAGTGTTACTTTACAACTAAATTTTTCCAACACTCGAACCACTGTGCCACATACCAATGGCGACCAAAAATCCAATTGTGAATTACTTAGGACTTCTATCTAGTCATAGTTGACGGAATGAGAGCATGCTACCCCGTGAAGTGAATGAATGGTTCCATTGGAAATTCCATGCATGATTTCCAAGTTCAGCAAAAAAATTCCTTCATTTGAAAATATACACCTGAAGAAGATCGGAGGTTACATTGACAGAAACGTTGTGAAAATAACACTCCAAATGAGAAAAGTAGCCCAAAAGAATCCAAATAATGTGAAGAATCGATCCTTATCACAAAAATTCAGAAACGGAATATTTTCTCCTAATATGAAAATGGATATATTCTATACATCTTACTAAACATGTTACGAGGCATAATAAAACTTGCGTTTCAGAAAAGATGAATACTGTGAAAGAAAATATAATTTTTGTCTTTACCATTTATTACCATTCATGTTGTGCACCTGATTGTGGTTTGACTATGTTAATCTGTGCTGAGGAATTTAAAAAAAAAAAATTTACATGTGAAGTCACCTCTTATCAAGGCTCGGAGGCCATGCAAGGATAAGGGTTAAGTGTTGGTAGATGGCGAAACAACAAGATGTCATGGTGGAACATAAATTATTTAAGGGGATGGCTCAATCGGCATGTATTCATATTTGGATTTGAAGACGATCATGTTATAGTCAGCCAAAAAGCAGACCCACAGTATTGGATTCTACAGATAGTTCTAGGAAAGAAACTCTGTTCATGGAAGTTTGGTTTAGTTTTAGGCACAAATAGAGAGTGCGGAAAGTTGTTGGCGGTATTTGCTGGGAATGTTTTATGGAGAGGGATCATAGATTGGAGCTCAGCCGAGCACTCACCATAAAAGTAACGATAGAGCAGAGACAGACTTGCAACATCTCTTTTGTGAGAAAGAGAAAAATGTCATCTTCCACTAGATTTTGAAGACGGTTTTACACTTTGTCAAGGCAGGAAAGGATTCTCTATACTTTATCCCTTATGTAGAAGCTGGAGCATATTCATATATACAGAAAAGACGATAACTCATCCATGAATCTATTTCATTATATGTGCTGCTGATCTGGAGAGAGTTCTATCAGGTTGACAAGAAAGTTCTTGTGGTTTTTAACTTTTAAATTCAGATGGACACATCCTAGCTCAAACAAAAATTTATTGATCGAAATAAGCACCATCAGAATCAACATAATTTTGCCAATGCAAAACAAGTGTATTTATGCCAGTAATGTAAGAATCTTGCTTTCTGGTGGCGATGAAATCACTGAAGGCGTTTTTGATATCACAGGTTTTTGAAGCATTTCTCATGCAGAAAGTTGTCGAGATGTTTGAAAAAGTGGTAGTCGGTAGGTAAGAGGCCTGGAGAGTATGGCGGATGAGGCAGAATTTTTGTAGCCAAATTCGTTCAACTTCTGCAAGGTCGGTTTAATAAGATGTGGCCGATCATTGTCGTGGAGAAGAATTGGGCCTTTTCTGTTGACAGCATAGATATTGTTGTTGAAGTTTCTGATGCATTTCATCAATTTGTTGACAGTACTTCTTCGCCGTAATGCTTTCGCCTGCATTCAAAAACTGTCATGGATGAGACCAGTCGCATATGACGAGCATGGTTGGAAACGTTCAAGAATTGTATACTAATGTCTAAGTCAGGCCTACCTACGGCGAAAATGAGTTCGTCCATAGGCTATAAAAAAAGCTGATAACAGTTATTCAGCGAGTAATTCCCAATGTTGCTCTGGTAACGTATCGTGTTCAGTTATTGCGTTTGGGATCGTGGCGAATTGTTGGAGATGCTCGAATTCGAACTGGGTCTTTTCTGTTGGTTAATGCTGAGTGTTGTTGTTGAAGTTTCTGATACATTTAATTCATTTGTTGACAGTATTCCTTCGCCATAATGCTTTCGCCTGCATTCAGAAAACTGTAATGGATGAGACCAGTCGCAGACACCAAACAGTCAGGATGACCTTCTTTTGGTGCAACTCTGGCTTTGGGAAGTGTTGTGGAGATTCATCGGTGTCGAATCACTTAGCTGAGCATTGTCGATTGTTGTAAAGAACCCACTTATGATCACAAGTCACAACCCGGTCAAGGAACGTGTCATTCTTGTGGCGTAAAATACGACACTTCATAACGGCGTTTCTTTTGGTTGTCGTTTAATTTGTGAACCACCCATTTATCAAATTTTTTTGTCTTTTCAATCTCTCTCAAGTGATTGGAAATCGTTGTATACGTTAAGTCTAATTCAGAAGCAAGTTCTCGAACAGTTGTGTATGGATTGATTTCGACTAAGGCTCTTAATTGATCGTTGTCAACATCCGATAGCCGACAACTACACTTCAGACACTCGTTGCCACTACAAAATTTCTTAAACCACCATTGTGCTGTGTGTTCAGTAGTGGTTCTTGAGCCAAACCCTTCATTGATATCGTGAGCTGTTTTAGCAGCTTTTTGACCGAGCTTGAATTGAAATAAGAAAATTGTGCGCGTTTGCTTTTTTCCATCTTGTATTCAACGTTCTGAAAAGAAGGCATAATTGTTTTAAAACGATTGTAATTTAAATAGATAGAGCGGAAAACGCTCTTTAAAATGATATATAAAGGTATTATATAATGAAAACTAGTTTGAAAATACATCATATATATATATATATATATATATATATATATATATATATATATATATATATATATATATATGATTGTTAAGATGGATGAAATCCGACGATATGAAAAATAGATTGGAGGTGAAAGGACCTGAATGCTCAATGCTCCAATCTATTTTTCATATATATATATATATATATATATATATATATATATATATATATATATATATATATATATATAATAGAAAAATCTTATTTTTGAAAATTAATTCAAATTTTCAAAAAAACATTATAAACCTATAAGGAAGGTATATAAAATTTTAATTTTCTGACAAAGAGTACGAATAACCAAGACCTTATTTTGCAGAGTTTATAAAAATTTAATTCTTCTCATCAGAGGAAAGAGATTAGCAAAATATACAATAAATTTTGCAGGTTAATGCATTAAAAGAAACTACTAATATGAAATTAATCATATTTACATAAAAAAAAAAGTTATTAAACAGTTAGTGACAGTTTATAAGGATTCATAATGATTATGGAAGCAAGAAACGGGACAAAGGGAGAAAACAGGATGTGATAAAAACCTATATATATATATATATATATATGTGTGTGTGTGTGTGTGTGCGCGCACACGAGTGTCGTTCCAAAAATAAATCCTCCTATTTTTTAACTAAAAAAGTTGAAAAACTATGAAGAAAAGAATGGTACCATTAAAGCAAACAACCTTTTGTGCCTCGAAATATATTTTTCTACATAGTCACCACCATTCTCAATGCAGTTTTTCGAGGAATGTAATAACGCCTCTCTACTTCTGACATACGTCCATGAAAGAGGTTGCTTTCTAAAGTATCACACCGTCAATACTTACAACAGAGAGATGAAACTTTGAATACATAAGTTCAGTCACCATAACAATGCAATTTCCAATCCCTTCTGATCAATTCTGACGAAATAAAAAAAATAGGAGCCATTACTTTTGGAACGTCCCTCGTATAATGTTCTCTGATTTACAAATCTGATGAGGCTCTGTTTGCTGATTAGCTAACGGAACTGAAGACCTAATTGATCTCCAATTTGATGTTTCATCTCGCAGAGTAATTATTCATTCAGACATAATTAAAGTATTAATGAGCCGAAATGGATTATATTTAGATACATAAATGATGCAGCTTAATTAATAAAAATAGATCTGGTAGATAAAGAATACCAGCAAGGATACCTTCCTCTGTACTGATTATTGATGTATTGTGGATTATTGTTGTTTTGTGCACGCACCTTGTTGTAGAAGAAGATGAAGCAACAAAAGCTTCGTGATTATTGATTTGAATAGTATTAGTTGAACTAATTTTAATGGCAATGGGTTTGTTGATTAAGCATGACTGACTTATGGTCTTCACAGCACTTATATACAGAGCTGATTCTTTCTCGCTCTGACTTCATCCATTTCCAATAATCGAGCCAAGCTTGCTGTGGAGACCCCCCTCCTTCCCCGGAAGGAATGATTTCAGCAGTGCTCTGGAGGTTACTTATTATTATCTTTTGTACTTTTACTTAAATATCCTGGTAGAAAAAATATATAGTCTCTTTTCGGACGCAACATTTTAGCAAAAAAGTTCTGAATAGTTTGCTTGAAGCATTGTTTAATGTGTATACAAAATAGATTTAGGTTTAATAACAAATGTAAAGATGTAATGAATAAAATCAAACAGAAGCAACTTAAGATATGATAAAGAAACAAGCTATGCAGCCGAAAATAAGAGCGTATTATTTATCTATATTTTTATTTACAGAAAGTTAAGATAAGATAAGACATCGATACCGTCTGTTTCAAACCTGATAATAGCGGACCGTTTTAAATACCCATATCAATCCCTTTTCAGCCGATACTCATCTGTTTTATAACCAGAATTGGAAACATGCACATACATTACAAGATCTCGTTCAAATCTCGTTTTTTTTTTTTTTTTTTTGAACAACTTAAAATTAAAATAATCTCATTGAAACGTTCTGTAAATAAATAAATACATATCTATAATATAAAGCTGAACGTCTGTGTGTGTGTGTGTGTGTGTGTGTGTGTGTGTGTGTGTGTGTGTGGTCACGAATAGGCTCCTATATGGTTGACTATTTTAAAAAAACTGATTACATATAATGATAGAATATGTATCGACACACAGGAATGGGTATGGTTGATCTGGTAGAACGGTTGTTCATAAAGATTGTGGGGTCTGCGTACGCGCCTGGTCCACAAAGTATGGAAATAAAAAATTTAAAAATTAAAATAAAAAAGTTTATAAGTGTTTTTGATATAGATGTACATAATAATACTTTGATAAGTATGTTTTAACTTAAATAGGGATGGTATAATAAAATTGTGGGGTCTGCATTCACGCCTGGCCTCCATAGAATGGAAATGGGCACAAACTTTAATAAAGACTTTTCATATCTATCTGCGTAAGTATACTTTGATAATTATATTTCAGTTTGAAGAAATATGGTATAATAAAATTATGGGGTGTTCGTTCGCCCCTGACCTCCATAGAATGGAAATATGTCACAAAGTTTAACAAGGTTTTTTAATATAGATCCACAGAATATTGTGATAAGAGTTTCAGTGTGAACAGGTATGGTATAATAAATTATGGGGGTTATCTATTTTATTTTTACTTTCATCATATTTTGCTTTAGTTTTGATACCCCCAAATTCGAAACTATCTCTTTAAAACCCTTCCTTTTCATAACCTATCATACTTTCATAAATCAGAGTCCATTTTCTGTAGGCTGTTTTTGAACCCAGTCAACGACAGGTACTTTTGCTAGTATATATATATATATATATATATATTCCTCTGCTTAACTTATTTTGTTTTCAATTAAGATCTTTGACTTACTTGTTGTTTCATCAAAGACTTTTGCATGCAAAATCCGATCCCGCATTTTGCTAATTCCTACCCTCTGATGAGAAAGAGAGTATTTCTTCGAAACTCCGCGAATTAAGGACTATCCACTTATCTAGTGTTTCCTTTTCAGATTATATATGTTTTTAACTCATTTCAAAGTGTTTTTTAACATATTTTATTAACTGTTTGCTCATTATTTATATATATATATATATATATATATATATATATATATATAAATGAGAGAGAGAGAGAGAGAGAGAGAGAGAGAGAGAGAGAGAGAGAGAGAGAGAGAGAGAGAGAGAGCACCCGAATAGCTTAACGGTAAGAAGCGCCGTCTGTCGTTTGGGCAGTTCTATCTATATTAAATTTGAAAACTTTTATTGTTTATAAAATATCTATTGAATAAATGCTGAAAATGAATTTGCGTAATTCTCTTAAGTTTTACTGATTAAACAAAATAACACAAAAAGTTGTGTTTGAATGCTGTCTCGTATCATATATATTAGCTATCTATGAATCCATAGTGTTGACATTGCTTCTTTCCCTCTTTCTCGCTATATATATATATATATATATATATATATATATATATATATATATATATATATATATATATACACTTGTGCCCGATATTATTCATACCCCCCTTGAAAATTGAGTTTATTAGGTGTAACTTTGTAAGAATTTATTGTTTACGTCCATATTGATACATATTCTTAATAAACCTCTTCTGATCATTTTCGTCATTTTAAAATCTCGGGATACTTGTAATAAAAGAAATATACAGCTATTTATAAAATCTGCAATGTTCAAAAATAATCATACCCCCTTATTTTTTCAGTATTAATCGAGTTTCTGACTGTTTGTTTTCTGTTTGATTCTTATTTTGAATGCTTTTATACAACCTTTGATTAATTTCATTTCGTTTTTTGCATTTTTCAGAAATTAAAATGATATCAACTGAAAACCAATAAAAGAATAAAAATTATTAGAATGGGGAAGAAAAAAGAGCTTAGCAATGATCTTAGGACTAAAATTGTGAATTCACATAAGGATGGTTTAGGTTACAAGTCAATTTTCAAGAAATTTGAGGTCCCTACAGCAACAGTACAGAGCATCATCAAAAAATTCCAGAGCCACCACACAACAAACAACTTGATTGGTAGAGGAAGGAAAAGGAAACTGTCTGCTAGAGCCACCAGGAATATTGTAAGAAGTGTTAATGCAAATCCAACCACCACTAATAAGGACATTTTAGAAAATCTGGAGTCTTCTGGCATAAAAATATCAAGGCAAACATTGCAAAGGACTCTGCATGAAAATGGTCTGAAAGGAAGAAGACCAAGAAGGACTCCATTGCACACCGGAAAACACCTTGCAGCACGTCTAAAGTTTGCTAGGACCCATGTGAATTCTCCAGAGTCCGTTTTCTCAAGTATTTTGTGGACTGACGAAACAAAAATTGAATTGTTTGGCCATATGGATGCTTCTTACGTTTGAAGGAAGAAAGGAGAAGCTTACAACCCAAAGAACACCATACCCACGGTGAAATATGGTGGTGGTAGCCTAATGTTTTGGGGCTCCTTTTCAGCTAGTGGTCCAGGTAGTTTGGTCAAGATAGATGGAACCATGAAGAAGGAGCAATATTTGGAGATACTCAAGAAAAACATTAGACAGGATGCGGAGAAGCTCCATTTAGGACCAAACTGGGTCCTTCAACAGGATAATGATCCACAACATACTGCCAAAATAGTCAAGAAATGGTTTGAGGATGATCAAATTAATGTTTTGGAATGGCCTAGCCAGAGTCCCGACCTGAACCCTATCGAAAACCTCTGGCACATATTGAAAACTGAGGTTAAAAAGCGGAAACCTAGAAATTTGAGGGATTTGGAGAACTACTGCATTGAAGAATGGTCAAAAATCAGTGTTGATGCTTGTAAAAACCTTGTTGATAAATATCCCAAACGGTTACAGGCAGTTATTAAGAATAAAGGGCATGCTATTGACTATTAGTAAGAGAGGTATGAATAATTTTGAACTAGTGCCATTATTGTTTTTCTTTGTATAATGTTTCAAACTTGCATAATTTATTTATTTGTTGAGTTTAAATTAAATGCTTATGCTTGATTTATTGTTTGAAATCCCTTTAATATTGTCTACCTTCTGGTTTGAGCAATATTCTTATAGAAATCTCAAAGATCCGAGGGGTATGAATAATATCGGGCACAAGTGTATATATATATATATATATATATATATATATATATATATATATATATATATATATATATATATATATATATTTCTGTGAGTAGAAGTTATGGCACATTCAGGCGTGTACCACAGCTGGGTGTTTTTGTTGGAATTTGTTTTTTGTTTTTTTGGCGGGGGGGGGGGATATAAATCTCTGAATACCAGCTATAGGCATATCAAATACGATTCATGGCATATTCATTTTGAAAATGGAATTAATTTTTCATATATACTTAAATTGTTGTGTATTTTCCTTATTTAAAATATAGATATATTCAAATAAAACCATATTGTATTAAAATAAATTGTTTAGCCACAAATTGATTCATGTTGTAGGAGAGAACTTGAAGGTCTACTAGACACTATCCTCGAGTGTTTAAGCTCTCTCTATGCAGAGGTTTGACAGAACAACCTGGCATGAGGATATTTTTCCCTAGAAGTAAACTCTGACTAAATATTCAAAATCACATAATATTCATGGCCAAATAAGATCTCGATATAGCTTACCAATACAGGTTTTACGAGGCATGGTACATCTTCTTAAAGTGATATTACCTTAAGTAACAGCACAAAGCTGGATACTCCAACAGACTAGGTGAATTATTGTTCTGAAATCCATTCATACCAAGCGACCACAAACAGATATATTATAACATATTTGAATGGTAAATTGGAAAGAGGAAGATTAATATTCTTCACTTCTTTACTAACTCGATATTTGACATCTAAAGGAGAATTTTAATGAAATATTTGAATATCTATGTATCTCATGTAGAGATCAAGTGCTAACCCTTAGGAAGGAGGGCCTTTTTTTTTTTTAGAACTTCAACTGAAGTAAAATAAAACAAAAATTGGGGGGGTAAATATTTGTTTCCTACTTATTTCCCATCATTCAATGGGTTTAATTCGATTAGAAATTAACTCAATTATTCCCCTGCTATTTGATGATTAAAATTATTTTTAATAACATTTTTCACCATATCTATACTTATGGAATCTTCTAATGATAAAATATTATAACCAGGTTTCTTACTCATGATACAAGGACTCCAAATACATTATTTCTATACTATACCAATATGCTAATTTTATGTGTTCACGAAACATCAAAGAATTATCAAATTTAAATAAAACTTTATTATTTATTCAATAAATTATGTAGTTTCTAAGGAGTATAAGCTAATTTCTTTCAGCAATGCTTTTTATAAGGAGATATAATAAAATTAAGTAATGCTCCAGAGTGCTGTTGAAGACGTCCTTTCCATCTCTCCACTGCGTAGAGTTTTGGAGCTAGGTAGGGCTGGCTATATATATATATATATATCTATATATATATATGTATATATATATATTACCACTGATGGTAGGGCTCATGCAAAACGAAGACAAAATAGGTTTTAGTTTATTGTATCGAATATTACACTTCCATTGTGATTGTTTTCTAAACTCTTTAGAATAATATGGATTAAATACAACATTTTAAATTATAAAAAATATGAAAATGTGCTTGTACAATCCCTCACAAGGTGCAGTTTACTAAAAATGGTTTTCCTAAATTGATTTTTCGGTTGGTTTTTCACCTCAAATGATGTAGTATTCATCTATTCATGATTTCTCACATTTTTGTTGAATTTTAAAGCCATATTATAACAAGTGTTCAGTGGTTAGTTTTTTTTTAAATGTCACCTTCTAAAATCGAATAGTGGAAATTTCTCGTTGTATTGTTAAAAGCGATTCATCTGGGAGACGATTCCAATATTTGTCTCAGTTCAGTGCTAAATTCACGATTCCGATACAATTACCGATTCCGATTCTTTATAAATCTCTAAATATTTAACAATAGAGTTGTTATTTATTTGTTATTACCGTAAAAACACCACAGATTAAATGTGCAGATATTTTCTCAAGTGTACTGATACACTTGTGAAAGATGATGTTTTACTGGTAGTTTAAAATCAATAAATATTTATTATTTTCATCATTATTACCAGCAGTGGAAGATCTTGTTTTAAACGAAAATCAAAAAAAAAAAAAAAGCAATTGAAAGAATCGTTTCTGGCATCGGAAATTGGGCACACATTTTTCTGATACAGATTCCTATATCTTCAAAAGTTCTGATTTTTCCGAGTCTTGCTGCATAAATATACACTATATATATACGTTTTTGAATGGATTCAATTATTTCCGAAAGTACATTTTTACCTAAATGCGAGTTGGGAATAATTTTCCCTTTAACCAATTTCGTATCCCCACGTGGGGAGCGGTATATATATATTGTTTTTAAAATATAATTATCCACTGACACGTGTTTCGTCATCTATGACTCATCGCTAGATTCAGCCACCCTGATGAGTCGTAGACGACAAAACACGTGTCAGTGGATAATTATATTTTAAAAACAATATATATATATATATATATATATATATGTATATATATTGTGTCTATTTATGCAGCAAGCTTTCATTAAAACATGTATTGTTGAAAAGCACAGAGAGTTTCTGTTTAACGACTTTCTTTTTACTTTTTTCCTAATTTAAGCATTAATCTTTTTGTAGTATTGTTGAATGTTTGTACGTAGGATCCATATGTTACATATCGTTGCATTGTTTCCGATAGCGCTTTCTACTGAAACATCAGTCGTCTTCAAGTAGGTTTAAAACGTGTGGCTATTTATAGAAAAGTTGTCCCGAAGAGTAACACTCCACCTTTCCGACTCCAGTTCCATAAGTCAACGCATAAAAGAACATGGTCGCCCACACAGAATTTAGGAAAATTAGGGTTGAAAGCATAAAAATCTTACATAATTAACTTAACGTAAAATGACTCAAAATTCTAGAGGTTTTGTACATAACAAGGCCGATAGCCATTAGTCGCATGCTCTTGTGTAATGAATGAATGCGTGAATGTAGGATTGACATGAAATTCTTAAAGATAAACTAAAATGACCGAAAAATGGGCTGAAATGACTTAAATAAATAAAAAGTAAATGACTTAGAATGACTTTAATGAACTTAAGGATGAATTAAATGACCTTAAGAATGACTTGAATGCTTAAAAAATAAGTGGAATCCTTCAAAAACAACTTGAATGATCTGGAGAATGACTTGAATGGCTTTGAGATTGACTGGTTGTAAAGTGGGTGATCATTTTACATTAAATTAGAACAGAAAAGTGATCCTCCACTTTATATCACAAATATTATTTGATTTAGGTAATTTGAAACTTTATTTTCGTATTCAGGAACCCCGAAAACCAATAAATAGTGGTATAATAAACATAAAAAGAAATAAAGAGTACAAGTGTTACGGACGGACCGACCGACTGAGTGACTTATAGAGTTGCTTGCACATGATTAAAAAAACTATTCTGTGGTATGCATTTAAAAAATAACCATTCTCCGTCGGTCGGTCAGTCCGTAACACATTTACTTATTAGTTACAAACAAGTGCAGCATCGGTTAAGAACAGATACTACACTTTGATCTTACTCATGTGGCCAAGGAAAAGTTACATTTTGAACAAGTTTCAGAAAAGTCTAATGGATAGGTAACAATTTATGGGACAAAAAGTGTCATTATTTGCAATTTTGCTACGTTTTTGACCCCTTATGAGCCCCTTGGAATGCTGAATACCAGTGACAATGGACAAACTATGCAGTTTTACACCATAACACATGTATATTTGAATTCAGCACCATGGGGGAGCACTATATAGATATACATATCAAGTTTTTTATTGAGAAATATGAAAAAAAGGCATTTTTAGCAGTAAAAGTCCCCGGGGGACGCAAAGCAGGATTTTGCTAGGGGCACCCATACTGAATTTATATTAAGAACAATGCCCTGTGCATTTTGGACACGTTTCAGAAAAATCTAATGGATAGGTCAAAATTTATGGGGCAAAAAGTGTCATTTTTTGCAATTTTGGTACATTTTTTACCTCTGATGAGCCACTTGGAATGCCGAATACCAGTGACAATGGACAAACAGTGCAGTTTCACATCTTAACACATGTATATTTACATTCAGCAACATGGGAAACCACTATATAGACATACATATCAAGTTTTTGTTGAGAAATATGAAAAACGCGCCAAAAGAAAGGGCATTTTCAGCACAAAAAATCCCCCGAGGATGCAAACCAGACTTTTGCCAGGGTCACCCATACTGAATTTATATTAAGAACAATGCCCTCCACATTTTGGACAAATTTCAGAAAAATCTAATGGATGGATCAAATGTTACGGGACAAAAGGTGTCATTTTTGGCCATTTTGAGGCATTTTTGACCTCTTTTGAGCCCCTGTAGGCAAAATGGGAATTTCCGCACAAAAATATTTTTTACTATGCACATCTATATATTGAAATATAATTTGTGACAAAATTTCAGGAAAAACTAATGGACGGTTATCCATCAATCTTCTGGACTAATGTTACGTTGTGTAGGACCCCAGGTTGGGAACGGTAGTAGTTAGTAAGTTCCCCGCTGCAACAAAAACCTAGTAGCCGACTTTTACTGATCGTCTAGTTTGTTTATGGCTTTGGTTGTTATGGCAACTGCTAAGACAGCAGAGTTATTTCCCCCTTGACCATGCATTTTTCTCTTACTCGCTTGTCAGTTGTCAACTGCTTGTCATAATACCGTTGCCGGCTGAAACAAAATTAACATGCACCCAAAAATCAGACGTAACTCAGCACACCAATCAAGACATAAGACACGATGGCTTTTTGTATAAAAATATATTTTGTTATAGAAATATTTTTCTCATTCTGTACATAAATAATTTTCAACAGTTCACAGTTCAACGGTGCGGCTTGCTTCTCTGTCATTCAGTGATGAAGAGGGGGGGGAAGAGACGTTATGCACTTGACAAACGCACGTTCTTCTGTGGTCCTTAGACCTGCTCCTTCTGCTGGACTCCAAAAATCACGTCATTATATTGATATGATTTTTGTTTGGTATTTTTCCATTCCACTGGTCGATCAACTCTGTTATCGATAATGGATCACGCCTTTCTCGGTCACGTTTTAAGTTTTGTTGACAAATGCATTGGCTGCATCTGACCCAGGGGCTCAGTAACCCATTTCTCTTCAACTGACCGATTATTGAATTTGTTTATGCACATGCGTCACCACCTAGTGCCAGCTTTACATGACATTCCGATCCTCCATTGTAGTGCAAGGAATGTCACGTTTCAGCCAAAAATGCGTCTCGCTACAAACCTTCACTTTTGTAAACAAAAAAATCGTCGTCCGATGTCTCTGTTTACGACGTAATTATTTTTGCCGCTTCGACTGGTGGACAATTGATATTCGATGCCTACCTTTCAAATATTTTTTTTTAAGGAAGTTTTTATTTTCACAGTAATGTATCGGATGGTCCCAGCTATGCATTACATAACACTAACAGACAGACAAACCCACCAAAAATATAGGTCCCTCTCCGATAAATCGGGGGGGGGGCGCAAAATGTTACTCCATGCCTCTTACTTAAAAAACGAGCCGCGCATGCATGGTCCCCCTCTGTACGAAATATAGTTTTAAAAATTGGTGCTGCATGGGAGTCCCAAAAAGGTGTGTTTTCTAGCACTAAAATTACCCGGGGGACGCTAACCAGAATATTACCAGGGTCACCCATACTGAATTTATATTAAGAACAATGGCCTCCACATTTTGGACAATTTTCAGAAAAAACTAATGGATAGGTAAAAATTTATGGAGCAAAAAGTGTCATTTTTTGCAATTTTGGAACATTTTTTACCTCTGATGAGCCACTTTGAATGGCGAATACCAGTGACAATGGACAAACAGTGCAGTTTCACACCTTAACACATGTATATTTACATTCAGCAACATGGGAAACCACTATATAGATATATATATCAAGTTTTTGTTGAGAAATATGAGAAATGCGCCAGAAGAAAGGGTGTTTTCAGTACAAAAAATCCCCGGGGGACGCAAACCAGAGTTTTGCCAGGGTCACCCATACTGAATTTATATTAAGAACAATGCCCTCCAAATTTTGGGCAAGTTTCAGAAAAATCTAATGGATGGATCAAATGTTAAGGGACAAAAAGTGTTATTTTGGGCCATTTTTTTACCCCTTTTCAGCCCCTGCGGGCAAAATAAAATTTTTCGCAAAAAAAAAAAAAAATAAAAAATGCTTTTACTATGCACATTAATATATAAAAATATAATTTGTGACAAAATTTCAGGAAAAACTAATGGACAGTTATCTGTCAATCATCCGGACAAATGGACAGACGGACACATTGAAAACATAGGTCCCTCTCTGATAAATCGAGGGGACAAAAATGTTACTCCATACCACTTGCTTAAAAAAAGAAATAAATAAAATGTAAATGTGTTACAGACCGACCGATGGAGTGACTTGCATGCGACTAAAAATGCCTTAGCATGGAAGTGTTTCCCCTTTCATTGCCAAGGAATAGTTACAAATGTAAGTGCAGCATCTGTTAAGAACAGCTATGTGGCCAAGGAAAAGTTACAAACATGAGTATAGCATGTAGTAAGAACGGATACTACACTTTGATCTTGGCTAAAAGGCCAAGAAAAGGGTATTTATTTGCTCCTCCACCGAGCAAATTAGACACAAGGCCGATTTTTAATGTGAGGAATGAAGGGGAAATGGGGACCAGCTCTCCGGGGAGTAGGGGAACTGGATACTGACAATTGGTATGAAGGGTTGCCCCTACATTGACCAAGGTCTTATATGTGGGGTTGGTATTTATTTTCTCCCCCACCGAGCAAATTAGGCACAAGGCCGATTTTTAATGTGAGGAGTAAAGAGGAAATGGGGACCAGCTCCCCGGGGAGTAGGGGAGCTGAATAGTGACAGTTGGTATGAAGGGTTGCCCCTACATTGAAGAAGGTCTTATATGTGGGGTCGCCCCTACATATGGTCTTTGCTTGCAGTATCTGCCGGAACAGATACTACACTTTGACTTTGGTCAAAAGGCCAAGAAAAGGGTATTTAATTTCTCCCCCACCGAGCAAATTAGGCACAAGGCCGATTTCTAATGTGAGGAGTGAAGGGGAAATGGAGACCAGCTCCCCGGGTAGTAGGGGAGTTGGATAGTGACAGTTGGTATGAAGGGTTGCCCCTACATTGACCAAGGTCTTATATGTGGGGTTGGTATTTATTTGACCCCCCCCCCACCGAGGAAATTAGGCCCAAGGCCGATTTTTAATGTGAGGAATAAAGGGGAAATGGGGACCAGCTCCCCGGGGAGTAGGGGAGCTGGATAGTGACAATTGATATGAAGGGTTGCCCCTACATTGACCAAAGTCTTATATGTGGGGTTGGTATTTATTTGCTCCCCCACCAAGCAAATTAGGCACAAGGCCGATTTTTAATGTGAGGAGTGAAGGGGAAATAGGGACCAACTCCCCAGGGAGTAGGGGAGCTGAATAGTGACAGTTGGTATGAAGGGTTGCCCCTACATTGACCAAGGTCTTATATGTGAGGTTGCCCCCACATATGGTCTTTGCTTGCAGTATCTGCCTGAACAGATATTACACTTTGATCTTGGCCAAAAGGCCAAGAAAAGCTAAAAAAAGCTAAGAACAACATCTATTAACAACAGACCTTTGATTTTAACCAAAAAAAAGCCAAGCACAACAGTGTTACGGACAGACCGACCGACCGACCGACGGAGTGACTTATAGAGTCGCTTGCACGCGACTAAAAACAGAATGTATAACGATAAATAATATTAACTACGAATCCAGTCATAATATTTTAAAGTGTTTAAGTACATAATGAACGATATGTAAGCAGAAGTAGAGAAAACAAAATGAAAATTTTGAATTGTAGATTTTATCATATTATAATTTTAATATTTTACATACATCCAATATTAGACATGCCTTAAACATGTGACCACAAAACATGTTCAAATATATATATATATATATATATATATATATGTCATCCACATGCAGTACTGTTTCGCTGTATCACAGCTCATTGGTGCGGTTAGACAAGCAACTGTTTTAATCTAAAATCAAAAGTTTTATAAACAAACAAAAAAAGAAAGTACAATTAGAAATAATGAACCCCACCTTTCCCCCTCTCTTCCAGATGTAAGAAAAAGTATATAAGGAAACGAAAAAGATACAAGGAATGTGGAGTATATTGCATGTGTTACTAATTATTTTTTAATGTTTTCTAGTTGGTGAAAATGTAATTGAGGTAAATATAGGACGCTAAAACCGAATATGGTGTATAGAAAGCTGCTACGTAATTGTTTTAAATCTAACAACACGTAAATAACGGCAATGCAAGTCATGGGAAATTGCATGTGTAACTCTAAAGTGATTAAATGATTCACAGCAATGCGTGATGACATGTGTAAGTTTAAATGGAATAAATGATGTATATAAATGTGTGTTGATTGAACTGCCATAGTGAATTAGGGCTGCTGTGTTCGTTTTTTATGTTTGTGTATAATCCAGAATAATAGAATGTCATTGATGCAGCCAATCACAATAGGCGGACTGTTATGGGGGAGAAATCAGTATTTACTGGTAGTTGTAAGTGTATGAGTGTGCAAACCAGTTAATAACGGTGTCAGGTCAATATAGTTATAATGGTTATAGAAGTACTCGGCCCTGTTTAGGAGACTCGGAGGACTTTTCATTTAGACGGGGAAATATGAACTACTTCGTCTTTAGGTCTTGACAATCGTGATGATGTCGCGCCTAGGAAATAAGATAAGATTTTATTATATCTAATAAATGTCTTTGTAACGGCGTTCCTAAGTTACATAAGATGGTGGCTAAAAGTTTAGACGAAATAAATTCGTATGTGGCATCTGTTATTGCAAACCTATCGTAATTTGGTCCATACGAATTTTTTTGCAATCAAATTATTATATAGAAGAAGATAGAAAAAAGAAGATTAATTTTTTTATTTTTCAAGAAAATCATTTAATTATAGGCATTTGACCTTAATCTTGGATATTTACATAACGCAGTAATGTATCAGTGAACCTAATTGCCCCAGAACAATAATGAAAGCATAAACACGAAAACAAAGAATATATTTTCAAAAGAGAAACATATTTAAAAGATGAAAGAGAAAGACGTGTGAAAATTAAAAAAAAAATAGGATATTTAATTGATTGGTGGAAATATTAATGGAGCTATAAAAAGAAATGCTTCAATCAGCAAATAGGAGTAAAAAGAAAGGAACCATATTAATACCCGGTTCCGTTTACTGTGAAATTCTTTTGAAGTGAAATTGGGTAAAATAAAATAAAATTTAAAAAAAAATGGTGTTAGGAATTTCATCAAAACTCAGATAAATTCAAAGACATTTATTTATATAACAGTTGATTTTTAAATTAAAAGAAAAATATATATTTCCAAATTTATGATATGCGGCAGTAAACGTAGTTGAAGAAATTATATTGATGAACAGATGTTTAACTCTTGATTATAAATATAGTAGCAGAAGTACCCATCTATTCCTGGTTTCTCACATTTTGCTGAATTTCAAAGTCACATTATAACAAGTGTACAGTGATTAGGTTTTTTTTTTAAATCTCCCAGATAAATAAATTTTGTGTATGTTCTGTTATGTTTTTTTAAAATTATTTATTAAATTAAACAGTAAACTAAATTTACTAATTTTAATATGAAAAATCATTATATACAGTTTAACAAAAAGAATTATCCCATTTACTCTTGCTTGGTTCTAATTGCAGAGTCTAGTTTTTAGATGCAAACTTGACCAATGCTATAACATATATCATATTAGTACTAATCTTTCCTACTATAAACAATGCTTAGAGTACAATGATTTCTAATCGACATGGTTTTAAGATGAGGAAAACAGACATTGTCATCTTATATACTTGTGTATGTGTGAGGATGTACAGATTTTTTAACTCTCGTAGATTTTACAAAACAATTTTTAAAAAGAGAGAAAATGAGATATTAATTTCAAATTTAGATAAGATAGAATTTGTAAAAAAAACAAACAAACAAACTTGACTGAACAACTTTTTTTTATATTCATTTCCATCAGATGAGAATTTTTTTCAAAAAGCATCTTGATGAATATGAACTAACTATTTTTAATTAAATTCAAAATTGATATAATACCTTGTTGAAAACGTTTGGCACTAGACATCAAGAAAGATATTTTTAGATGTAGACATGGTACATCTATAATATAAATCTCACTTGTTTGTTTAAATGAATGCATTTATGTATGTATGTATGTATGTATGTATGTATGTATATATGGATGTATGTACGTATGTATGTATATTTGTATGTCTGCCTAAAACTTTAAACAGAGACGGCAGCTTATCACGAGATCGGTATCGTTTTGAAGCTCGACTCTTCGGACGGTAAATATCGAAAAATTGGCCCAAAACATTAATTCCTTGACCATCAACTGTGCACTTTTCTACGGGGGGGGGGGCTTTTTTCGCCGATATTTTCGAAAGTCATCCCCTTTTTTTGATTGACTAACCTTAATTTAAACATTCGTCACTTCCGGTTTGGTGATGGCCGCAACAGTAAAGACGTCACGTTTTTTTTTTTTTCACATTCTTTTTCTCCTTCACAGTATTGGTTCGAGCCTGCCTGCCTACTACCATTTTTTTTTCTCAACACATACCTCCAAACACCTGGGCAATGCCGGGCACCCAGGCTAGTCTATAATAAGAATCTATATATCTACAAAAGTGAGAATGTGTGTGTGAGAACACTTCTCAATCGGCATACTCAACAAAGTTTTGATCTACAGACTTGAAATTTGGTATATAAGGTATTCAGACATGAGGAAAACTTTTTAATTGGTGAAAAAGGCTACTAAGAGGTCAAAATTAAAAATTGATATCGGATATTTATCTGTTTGCCAACTGTTTCACATGCGTAAACGTTCCCATGATATATTCCTTATGTTAAGAATAAGTAGATTTGAAAACACGTTTTAAAGATCGTGTGTTCATAGAGAAGTAGTCAACCTAACGATAACCGTACTTGACTCACTGTCTTTAGGTTTTGGTTTCAATCTCAAGTCGAGTATATATATATATATATTTTTTTTTTACTTAAAGAAATGAACTATTTAGAAAAAAACATAATACTCGCATGTACATGTGTCAGTTTCTTTCCGTTTTTGTTTTATTCATTTAGAAAGACATGCAGAATTTTTTAACTATTGCTTAAAACATTAATGAAGGCAGACATTAAATATCATCATTGCGTTAATTAAATAACAAATTTGATTTAGAAGATAGAATGAAACTATTAAATTAATCCCAATACGTAATTTTCTTTAAATAATACTATTATTATAATAGTGCTAACAGGGAGTTAGGTGCCGGCCTTGCCCGGTTGTAAAATACACTTGAATATATTTTAATTCGTACAGATTTCACAGTTATTATTACAAACTCAAATCTTTATTGAATATTATATATGTATAGTACTAATTTCAAAAGTTAAAAAAAAAAAATTGATTCGAATACCATTAACTAGAATCGAAACCAAAACATTTAGCACTCCAGCCGTGTTCCCTACTGTTTAAGCTATCGACAGATAGATAAGAAAAATTTAAAATTAAACCCACCCGTGTGCCCGATACTACCAGTCAGTACGCAAGACTTCTAGACCTTTTTTTCTCCACTTCCCTTGAACTATGCTCATGTTCCGTTCTATTTCCTCTGGGGTCCTCCGACTACTACGTTGTATCGGTTAAGATAAAAATGAAATATAATAAGTCTACAGACGTACGTCTCCGTGATAAGTCATCTCCCTCTTAGTACAGACCAATAAGTCTCCTGTGTGTCATGAGTAACTTGCTGGAATCCATATTAAATAAAGAAGTAGTCAACCACCTCAGCAGAAATAACATTCCTAGTGACACGCAATATGGTTTCCGTTCTGCTAGATCTACAGCAGATGTGCTAACGGTTATATCTCATAGAATTAGCGAATCTCTTGACAAAGGCTTCATTTCTAGGGCAATTGCTCTTGACATATCAAAGGCCTTCGATAAGGTATGGCATAAAGGCCTACTTCACAAGATTTCCAGCTACAGTATAACTGAAAATATTTTCTTATTCATTAAATCATTTCTCTCTGATAAGCTCATAAGAGTAGTGGTTGATGGGCAGAAATCAGAGGCCCACAGTATTAATGCTGGAGTCCTTCAGGTGTCCATCCTGGGCCCAACTCTCTTCTTGATCTACATTAATGATCCCCCAAAACACATACTAAAATCATTCGTTGACATCGATGCTGATGACATGACTATCTATGACAACACATCAAAGGTCGTAAATGACAATGTTCTCTCTGATTCTCTCTCCTCAGATCATGAGCGCGTGGTACAGTGGAAGAAGATGCGGCTGGTTACCTTTAATGAATCTAAGACCAAGCTCCTATCATTACATCATAAACGCTCTGATCCCCATCTGACATCAATTGAAATGGATGGCTCTCGTCTAGGGGAGGCCCCATGTTTTGATAAGCTTCTGGGTTTGACCTTTACTCCTGATCTGAAATAGAACACATACATCAAGTCTGTGGCCAAGGTCGCTGGGAAAGTGGTGGGATCCTTCTACCGCTCCAGAAGATATCTCACTAATGATGCAATTCTCTATCTATATAAAAGCCAAGTACGTCCAAGGATGGAGTACTGCTGCCACATCTGGACAGGAGCTGCTAAAAACAGCCTATCCTGCCTTGACAGAGTACAAAATAAACTTTGTGGCTTGGTGGGGGATGCCTTTTTCTCTTCCCTGCAACCTCCTACAGAAGAGACGTTGCGAGCCTGTCTTTGTTTTATCGTTATTTCCATGGCAAGTGCTCATCTGAGCTCCATTCTCTGGTCCCCTCTCACCAATCTTTCACGAAAAACACCAGACTAGCTGAAACCACGTTCAATAATTTCCCCCACTCTTTATCTGTGCCTAAATCCAAACATAGATTCCATGAACAAAGCTTCTTTCTTAGAACTGCACGCCTGTGGAACTCTCTGCCGCTTGCCTGTTTCCCTCCCGACTTGAACTTGGATGTCTTTAAGTCCAACACAGACAAATTCCTGATAAACCGCCCCCTTAAGTAATGACACTTTATCAAATCTCCAATACTACCTATTACTACGATACTATCCCATTGATTACTGTACACACAAGAACCCTTATCACCGAGTGGCTTCTGGGCCTTGATAAGTGGTGACCTCCATGTAAAAAACAAAACAAAAAAACACTTTAAACTATAAATGAATTATCACATGCGCAAAAATAATAGAAACAAGTCAAACACTATATGGTCCCCCGACTGATGCCTTTATCATATTTTTGAATAAAAGATAATGAAGCAACCTTAGTAAAAGTCTATAACCACAACAAGGTATTGCTTCTGTATAAGTTTTTGTTTTTTTATTTTTATTTTATCGTTATGAAGTAAATGAATCAAAACAGATATAAAGTAATCACACATTAAAGTACAAAACAAAGTGATCACTAAATGGGCTGGGAAGCCACAGTGCTGCTGAAGA
This sequence comes from Euprymna scolopes, assembly GCF_053919585.1. NCBI lineage: Eukaryota > Metazoa > Mollusca > Cephalopoda > Sepiida > Sepiolidae > Euprymna > Euprymna scolopes. The sequence goes on along the minus strand of NC_136502.1, from coordinate 10,703,859 downwards.
AGCAAGTTCTGTATCAAGAATTAAGTCCAATATGCCACCTTCAATTTGAGTGGTGTAATTTGAGCGCTGAAGAAATTGTTGAAATCCATTAAGGGATTCTATTAGTACCACATTGTTTGCAAGAAGTTGATGCAAATTGAAATCACCCAACAAAAGTACCCTTATACCAACAGGCAAATTGTTGAGCTCATTCATAAGAAGATTTTAAAAATTCCCTAGTGGGCCAGGCTTGTGGTATACGAGCATACATATGAAATCGGTGCTATGATAGGAAAAGTGGAATATTAAGTACTCAGCTGCATTGCTGGTTGGGAGAAATCTGTCTTTAAAAACCACTGATGTACTATCATAACAAATTGCTAAACCATGGGTTGTAGGGTGAAGAACATTTTCCGATCTGTGTGATAAGCCAGGAAGATAAGTTTCAGACAGTTTCGTTTCTGTAAAGTACGAAATGTGGCATGTTAGATGTTGTGGGTCCAGGAGAAAGTATGCAATATGAGTTGACCAAGAAACAATGTTGTGGAGAACGACTTTACATCCAGATAGTTCTTCTGCAGGTGCTGCCAGGAAAATAGACTCTCTTAGTGCATTCTTTCCATCTATTTCAGTGCTACAATGTTGACCTTGACGTCCTTTGGGTCAAAGTTGACAACTTTAAAATTACAAAAGAGTTTTGCACGACTGAGTGCTGTGTAAAGCTGCCCCATTTGAACCTGATACTTTCTATTTGGGTTCTTGGTATTTTTCTTTAAGTCAATGTTAAGGTGAGGATATTGGACACCTTGAGACTTATGGATTGTCATTCCATGAGCTAGTACCAGTGGAAACTGTCTCCTTGTTAATTGGCAGCTGGAGCCTTGTACTTCATAATGAAAGGGGACTGATGTGGCTATGATAGGAACCCAATTGTTTCGAGATTTTGCTCTCCTTTTAAGCTTATGCAACCAGAATTTTTATAAAAAATCCGAGCATGTTACATTTCCTCCCTTGGGTAGTTGTAACTTCATGCAAAATTTCAGAAAAATGTAATGAGCAATTATTGAGAATGTTAGGAATGAACAGACGGGCGGACAAACGGACAAGGATGAATTCAAGGTCCAAATCCGACTAAGTCGATGGACCAATATGTCAGCAAGTTGAAATGAATATTTTGCATTTCAACTTGCTAACATATTTCTTCTGTACACATTATTCATCCATCCAAAAAAGATTTTACTCATTATAAACCATCCTTTGTGTATGATAACTATTTCAGTGCTATGTGACCAATAGTTTAAGAGTTTATCGATTAAATATTTACAGACACATACATACATAGATCTACTGTTTTATTTATATAGATTGTATTAAGAAAATTAAGTATTGGGATTAATTTACTAGTTTCATTGTATGTTTTTTAATCAGATTTATTATTCAACTTCCTAACTGGACACGTGCTTATTAATGCAGTGGCCTTGTTTTCCCCCCTTTATGGTCAGCTTTAAGGGGATTAGAATGAGGTCAAATAGAGCAACAAAAAAATACAAAGCAATAAATATGACTTTACAAAATGTCATCTAATTTTAATACGCATTTCTAATAAAAACATTCTTCTCCCTCTGGCAACACTTTGTTCTATAACTGAGATATTTTTGTTGGACACAAAAGTTAGTTGAGAGTCACGTGTTACATTCCCCCCTCTCCCATGGAAAGAAATCATGGGACGAAATGTAATAGAGCTTGACGCAAAATGTAACGGCAGACAATACATAAAAACCTCATCATGAACTGAAAGCAATTGATGGCATAGGGGATAGCTAATCTAAATAAGGCTTTCTCAATGGAAATGTTAGCCACCAGTCAGGAAATACATTTTCAATGCATTAATTGTCCCTCTGTTCCACATGGTAGCCCAAAAATCATGAATGTAGTCACTTCTGATGCCCCATTTTTCTGATACGCTCACCATAGATGTAGAATATTAATAACTGATACAGGAAAACCATGTTTAAAACTGAATAATATTCTCTCTTTTTTTTTTTTTTTTTTTTACAAAGGCGTCACCATTTATCAAGGCTCAGAGGCCACTCGAAGATAAGGGTTAATGAGTGTACAGTAGTCTATCGTAGTAATCATTAGTAGTGGGCATTTGGTGAATTCGATTACTTAAGGGGGCGGTTCATCAAGAACTTGTTTACATAGGACTTGAAGACGACCATATTGTAGTCAGCTGGAAATTAGGAAAACGGAAAAGAGAGTTGCACAGGCGCGCAGTTCTAAAAAAAAAAAAACAGCATTTCTCATGGAATGTACATTGACTTCATTCCCAATAGACGCCTAAACGGCTGGGCCGATTTTTTAAAAAAAATTCACATAAATGGCAGTGTTTTCAGATAGGTTTTGTATCGGAATGTCTTTGATAAGTATTGATAATCGAAATAATCCAATGAAAAAAGGAACCGGCAATTTTGACCAACTTAACACCTTACACAGCCTTACATCACAAGTGCATTTGAGAAGTTTTATTATCACACAAGCAAAAAGGCCCGGGATATAAAATCAACAGTAGGTTTATTTGATATGACAAGAGCGCGTTCGACATGAATGTTTCTGTTTAGAGCACAATCGAACCATGACACTTGACTTGTGCATTTTAAACTTTTATTCAATATTATTATAAAAATAATTTTATAAAATCAACAGTAGATTCTCTACAGTGCAATGTAGACTGCAATATATTAAGACTGCACCAATTTCGATGACAATAAAAAATGGGAGGATGAAACATTCGTTGATCCTCATTCAATTCTGGACAACGCAGGGTCTCCCTGCTAGTTAATTCTATTAATCTTATGCATTCTATATTTGCACTTTACTTGAAATGCATATTACTGTTATAATGTTCATTATTAATATTTATTTTTCTATCTAATTTTTAAGCAGCTTTCAGATCATTTTGGATCTCATTTAACATCTGGGTCTATTGTTTTCATTTTTTTTTTTTTCATTTGCATTGTATAGTGTAATAATATTTTAATAAAAGCATGACAATGAATGTGAAGATATTGTTTTCGTGACATTTCATATTACAACAATGCTTTACTGAATCATATTGACAGCATTTGTCTTCACCAGCAATGGATTTTGAACAATGTCCTACACATCAATCAATAAGAATATATAGCGCTATTGTTTCTCACTACATTTTATATTCCAACATTGATTTATCAGTAACTAGAAGATGTCCCCGGCGTTACCCGGTATTAAACGTAACGTTAAATTCCTTTAAAAAAATTAAGTAAAAAATAAACGGAAAAAAACTGAGACATGTGCATGCGAGTATTATGTTATTTTTCTAAACAGTTCACTTTATGTAAGTAAAAAAATATAAAAATATACTCGAGCTGAGCTCAAAACCAAAACCGAAAAACAGTGAGTCAAGTACAGTAACCATTAGACCAGCTTGTCACAATCTTCAAAACGTGTTTTCAAACCTTATGAAACAGTTGACAAACAGATAAAGATCTGATGACCCCTAGTACAAATTTTTCAATTTGACCCCTTAGAAGCTCTTTTTTCCAAATGAAAACAGATTAAAAAGTTTTCCACATATCTGAATATCCTATATACCAAATTTATAGTCAGCAGGTCCAAAATTCGTTGAGTATATAGCTTGAGAAGTGTTCTCTCACACACACACACACACACACACACACACACATACACACATTCTCATTTTTATAGATATAGTAGCAGGTCACTTGGCGTTGCCTAATCATAAAATATGCATAATATTAATGCAGAAACTGAGGCAAGTGCATGCGAATATTATGTTTTTATTTTTAAACCGTTCACTTATTGTAAATAGATTAAAAGTTTTCCACATGTCTGAATATCGTATATACCAAGTTACCAGTTTATAGATAAAAAATATGTTGAATATATAAGTTGAGAAGTGTTATCTCTCTCTCTCTCTCTCTCTCTCTCACACACACACACACACACACACACACACACACACACAGATTCTCACTTTTATAGATATGCTATCATGGGTGCCCGGCGTTTCCCAGGTGTTTGGAGGTGTGTGTTGAGCAAAAAAAAAAAAAAGTGGTAATAGGAAGGCATGCTCGAATCCGTACTACAAAGGAGGAAAAGAACGTGATAAAAACGTGACGTCTTTGCTGTTACGACCACCGCCAAACCGGAAGTGACGTAGGTTTAAATTAAGGCTAGACAATCGAAAAGAGGAGATGACTTTCGAAAATATCGGCAAAAAAAGCAACCCTTCCCTGTAGAAAAGTACCCAGTTGAGGGTGAAGAAATTAATGTTTTTAGCCAATTTTTTCGATATTTGTCATCTGAATGGTCGAGCTTCAAAACGATACTGATCTTGTGAAAACTCGTCGCCTCTGCAAAAGTTTTAGGCAGACATGCAAACATACATACATACATTTATATATTGGTAGCTCAAATTTTCGACCCAAACCGATTAAAACACTTGCCCTATCTCTGAATACCCTCTATGTAAAATTTCAAATGTTTAGACCAGAAATTGTCTGAGTAATTTGGTAGAGACCCCAGGGGGTCAAAAGTTTTTTAACTTTGACTCCTATTATGATCCCTTAACATTTATTGTTTTGGGCTCAAATCAAGTTATTAAGTTAGATTCATATCCAAGGAACCTATAGCTAAAATTTCAAGTGTTTATACCCAAAATTGTCGGAGGAGTTTGGTAGAGTTCTCAAAGGTCAATTTGTTGAACTTTGACCCCTTAACAGCCAAATATCTGTCCGAAAACGAATTACAAAGATTTTCCCAAATCTCACTACCCTGTATATCAAATTTTACATCTGTAGACTGAAAATTGACAGTTATTGCGGTGGAAAATGTACACAGACACACAGACAGACACACATACACGTTCACTTATATATATATATAGATAGATATAGATGGATAATTTTTCAGTTTTTATCAAAATGTTAATTTTGTATGAAATTCTCTTCACAATGTTTAATGAATAAATGAATGTGATGGGTATGTTGTTTTTCACATTTTATTTTTTTGTTGTTGTTATTGTTATGTTTCCATTATCTCAGATTGTTAATCACCTTCTCAACTGATCTTAGAAAAACCATTGCGCACAACGTACAATTTGAATATACAGATCAGATTCTGTTATAACATATTTCAACTGATAATTCCTCAAATTCTATCTTTACATTGATAAAAAAGAAATACGTTTTACATTCAATTATTTTTCATGAAAATCACCCCAGACAATGCATAAAGCCACGTGATGTAAGGAGCTTAAAAAATATTTCAAAAACTATTAACAATAAATTTTAGACGAATAGATTCTGACCCACAAAAATGTAATTCTTCCCCTTCACAGTACTCATGGAATATGAGGACTAAAGGACAAAATAAAGGAAGCAAGAGTTATTTTTATGATATTGTGGGGTCTGTTTTCTCACTTGACATTTATAAAAAGGAAATACGTTTTACTTTTAATTCATATTTGTGGAGTGTGCGTTCGCACTTGACTTTCCTTCATTTGTTTTCATTTACTTTTCTTCATTCAATCATATTCATTCATTTTTCATAAATTCATTTACTACATGTGCTTTCATTCATTTTCCTTTTTGTTTTTTCATTCATTTTTATTCATTAAATTTTTTTCATTCATTTTTTATTCATTTTGTTCATTTGCACAGGACATACAACTTGAATATACAAATCAAATTCTAATAACATATTTCGCTTGATAATTCCCTTAAATGCCATATTTATTAATTTCTTTAACATTGTTTCTAAATTCATCTCGTCTGTTATGTAAAGGGCAGTTGTCTGTGTGTATGAGTGTTTATATATCCGTCTAAAAGTTAAAAAAAAAAAAAATATGGAACAAACACCCACAAAGTTGGTATAGTTTTGATCAGCATTTCTCTGGGTGAATAATATCTAAAATATATTTTTTAAATAATTAATTCTCTTGGTGTGAATTGGGCCATATTTCATCAGGAAGGGCCGGTTTTCCAGTGTTATTAGGTCCTAATTTGGAAAGAAAATGGAAATTTGGAAAGAAAATGTCAATTTATTACTCAAAGGATCTATTTTATAAAAGAGAGTTGTATATGTCTCGTTGTTTTATTTTACTTAATCTTGATCTCCATATAAGATACATAGATATTCGAATAGTCCATCAAAGTTCTCCTTGACATCTCAAACTGAGTTAGTAAAGAAGTTGAGAACATAATTTTCATATCCCAAATTGACCATTTAAATATGTTATAGTATACATTTCTTGTGGTCTATTGGTCTTACTGGATTTCAGGACAAGAATTCATCTAGTCTGGTGAATTATCTAGCTTCATGCTGTTACTTAACATTACTCAAGTGCACCATTCATCGTAAAAGCCAGTACAGGTTAGCCATATTGAGGAGATCTTATTTGGGCTGTGAATACTATGTGATTTTGAATATTTAGTCAGGGTTTACATGTAGAAAAAAGTATCCTTATGTCAGGTTTTCCTGATAATCCTCTATACAGAGAGACCTTAGACACTCGAGGACAGTGTCTAGTAAACATTCCCTTTTGTTTTTTATTTTACTTCAGTTAGTTTTAAGAGATAAAGGGAGCTAACTCCTCCTGGAGGTAACACTTGATTCAGTTACGATTTAAATTTATATCTGAAGGCTCTTTTAAGGATAGAAGTTGTTCCTTTTATGGCTGCTATCTGTATTTCGTTACAGCTTGGTCTTCTATGGATTGCTTCTAAGTATTTCTGGAGATTCTTTTTTTATTAGGCCAGTTACTCTTATTACAACCGGTATAACGTTTATTTCTAAGTGTTTGTGTTTGTGTGTGTGTGTGTGTGTGTGTGTGTGTGTGTGTGTGTGTGTGTGTGTGTGTGCAGCTAGAGAGGAATGGGCTAGCCGGTGGAGAGAGAAGGAGTTAAAGAGAGAAATAGAGAGAGACGGATAGAGGGAGGTAGAGAGATAGAAATTTTAATATAAATATGTTATACTTTTTCCCCAGGCAACACCGAGTAGCTCTGTTAATCTATTTATATATATTAATACAATTTTGTTGTTGTTACTATTTTATCACCGAGCACACTTTTCTTCTCTTGATGAACGTTTTAGGTGGTGGGAGGAAAAGACGAATAACATGAATGAAAAGCAATAATCAGTAGTGGGAGGAGGTGACAAATGATATAAATAATTTAAAAAGAGTAAGAGAGGTGGTTTATCATGGCATCACAAGAAATTCATAAATATTTGGAAACTGTAAATATTCATGAAACTATGAAATACTATACGTTAAACTGAGAGTGGTAAACTATGTGAATGTCTTTAAAATGTTCTTTGATATAGCAGGGGCCTATGTAGAATAAAATCATGTGTTCATTTGTTTTAGGAGCACAACTGAACTATAATATTTGACTTTTATCTTTAAAATTTAATTCAAGTGAAAAATTACTTTACACTTATCTGTTTAAAAGCTTGAAAATAACTTTCTAATTTCGAAAGGCCACAAATGTAAATGGATGTCGGCCATTTGTTTTATCTGTTATTAAACGGATTAAAAATGTTGATCGTGGATATACTAGCATGGGCATTCAAAATTCAGAAGTGATTTTGGAGTTATTAAACTAGCAAATAGAAATTAACTTTTAGCGTGAAATAAAATTTTTTTATTTGTTTTTAAAGGCCAAACATTATAGTTTCACCGTGTTTCTAAACAAAAGATTTCAAATCAACGAATCCTTCCAGCAAAATATTTTTCTAAATCATTACTAATAATGCCTTAGAATTTTCCCTGGAGTGATTTAAGCTAATGGAACTTTCTTAGGTTTATTCAAAGTAAATTTATTATAATTTATGACAAAGGATATTGTATGTTTGTCTGATTAAAACTTTCAAACTTGAATATTTACATGAAATTCAGCATGTTCATAACAACGATTTGTTGAAAAAATTATATCTAAAATTTTTATAGGAACAAAACTATGTGCAGATTCAGCAGTTCAAAAGTTACAATAACAAATAAAAAAAATATTTGAAAAGTCTGATGTTATTTTTAATATAATAAACCCAAAAAATATATAGTCACATAAATGTGAAAATCAGAAAAAATGGAATTTTCAAGGTGATGGTCGAAGATGGCATTATGAATATGCATGCATAACGTAATAGCTATTTGTTCATGTTTTAATATATATATATATATATATATATATATATATATATATATATATATATATATATATATATATATATATATATATATATATATATATATATGCAATTCGGGGTTACCCTGCTAGCTATAATACTTTATTTCACTGATATGAAATGTACAATATTTTCGTTTAGATTACTGCAAAACAATAACTCTTCAAATTATTCAATCCGGACATTTTTTTCTCATCTTGGTTGCTGCTATTTTTCACAACGTTTCGGCTGGCGTAATTTCCATCCTTCTTTAGATGCTTTTTGTCATAGCCAGTAATATCTTGGAAGTTTCAAACTGAACCTAATATTTTATCCATTAGAATAGATTGATCGCATTCTGTGTTCTATGAATTTTTTTGCCTTTTTATTAAGTTTTTATTTCGTCTTTTATTTATTAACATATATTTTGTCTGGGGGTTCATTACCTGGGATTGAACTCACAAACTCTAAGTAGCATTCACTTTAATATAACCCTTAAATAATTCAAATAGCAAGTCAAAAAATCTAGGATGATTTGTGGGAGGGTGTACACACACACACACACACACACACACGCACACACACACACACACACACACACATATATATATATATATACGATGTAAATAATAATACCTTATTTCAGAAATATTGTTCAATAACTTTCCATTTTATATCTATTTTGTAGAAAAAAAAATCCAATTTGACCTCAATTTTTAGACGATACCGTCTGTGCGTTTGTTTTATATTTATTTTTGGTCTGTGAGACTACTATGTTATTGAAAAAAAGGCAATAGGGCAAGAAATCAACGATCAATTCACAGTACACACTATAGGAATCTGAACAAGGTCACTAGAACTATTGGAAAATAACAATAAATAGAGAACTCAACAGCCATCAAACACTACAAGGTAGCCAATCTGCCAGGGGCCAACAGCAGCAGCAGCCACCTTAGCATTGACTCATGAAAAGCAATTCAATTCCACATTCTGCTTTTTTATTTATTTATTTTTTTTTTAGTCTTTTTGTTTTTTTGTCCACTCCCCTATTCATTGGAAATAACAGTCACAAAAAAAGAAAGAAAAATATATTCTTTTATAATTAATACATTGGGAACTCAAATGAGTTTTAAGATAAAATCCACTATATACTTTTCAAGTTGAACATTAAAAAAGTATGAATATAGTTTCTTAATAATAATTAGCTGCACTCATACAGATTTCAAGGAGTTAATATATACTAATAGGCAGCGTAGGTAGGTTGGTAATGACAATGGTATATATATATACATATATATATATATATATATATATATATATATATATATATATATATATATATATATATAGTCATTCACTGAAAGACTGTTTCGCTGTATCACATCACTTCAGTGCGGCTAGACTAGCAATTACTTCAAGCCAGGGTTGAAACTCGACAGTTGGAGCTTCTAACTTTTACATTATTTTGGTTGCTGTTAATGTAGGTATGTGAAATTATAATGATCATCATTGTCCCAATACTTAAGATCAATTTGTTTACACAAAGAACATTGGCTTATACTCTAGTGGCAGTTTGGTATTTTACTCCTCAATATCCTCAACCCAAGATGAGATGCATGTATATAAGATGAGGTGTATGTATATATACATATATATATATATATATATATATATATATATATATATATATATATATATATATATATATATATCTATATATATATATATATATATATATATATATATATATATATGCATGTACATATACAATATATATATATATATGTATATATATATACATGTACATATACAATATAATATATATATACATGTACATATACAATATAATATATATATATGTATATATATATATATATGCATGTACATATACAATATATATATATATATATGCATGTACATATACAATATATATATATATACATGTACATATACAATATAATATATATATACATGTACATATACAATATAATATATATACACATATATATATATATATATATATATATATATATATATATAGTAAAGCACAATCACGTTGACACACCAGTTCTTGCCAGATCACCGAACTTAAACAATGTTGAGCCTGGCCAGTAGCAGATGGGTGACCATTTGGGAAAGCTGGGCGCTGTATGTACCTTCTGGGAAGGTTGGGCATGGGGCCAGCACCCTCACCCCGATAAAAGAACTCCTCACTACAAAAGTATCTACAAAGTTGTAGATGACCTATGCCTCTCCAGAGGCTTAAGGCTATATATATATATATATATATATATATATATATATATATATACTGTGAAAGCAAAATCAAGACTTCAAAAATGGTGTTGATGGCAACAAAAAGTGTATTTCATTTTACGTTACAATTGTTTCCATGTCCAGTCGAACAATTTCAAACATAATATCGTTTGAAAATTTTCAAAAAGCGTTTCTTCAGACCTTATGAATAAAAACACTTTTGACAATAGAGCATTTTTGAAGAGAAAGAAAAAAGGCAGAAAAAGGAAAAATTCCCTTAACGGGAAAAGGTTGTGAGAAACATTTACCTTTGCTGTAGCTACGGAAAAGCCCATTTAAATATTCCATAGCTACCGCAAAGGTAAACGTTTCTCACATGCTTTTCCCGTTAAGGGAATTTTTCCTTTTTCTTCCTTTTTTTTGGACTAATTGTGGTTTCTGTTTTACAGGTGTTTGAAGTGAGTCAGGTGTGAAATGGAGCCTGTTGAATGTCGAGCAGTGATCCGGTTTTTGTATTTGAAAGGACGCACACCACAGGCGACTTGTGATGAAATGAAAGAAACTGATGGTGATAATGCCCCATCATATGACCTTGTAAAACGCTGGCACCATGAATTAAAACATGGCCGGAAGTCTGTGGAAACAGCTCCTAGACCTGGTCGCCCCCCTTCTGCCATTGATGAAGCATCTGTCCATCAAGTTGAGGCTGCCATTTTGGAAGATCGGCGCATTACTATTCGCCAAATAACCCACGATGTCAAGATTAGTACAGGTTCTATGGAAACTATCATTCATAACCATTTGCATATGCATAAGGTGTCTGCCAGATGACTTGTCCTGCCTTGATAGAGTTCAAAATAGACTTCGTAGTCTTGTAGGAGATGTCTTTTTCTCTTCCCTGCAAACTCTATCTCACAGAAGAGATGTTGCGAGTTTGTCTCTGATGTATCGTTATTTTCATGAAAAGTGTTCAACTGAGCTCCAGTCTATGGTTCCTCCTCACCAAACTTTCACAAGAAACACTCGTCTAGCTGAAAACACTATCAATAATTCCCTCCACTCTTTATCTGTGCCTAAACCTAAACGTAGATTCCATGAACAAAGCTTCTTTCTTAGAACTGCACGCCTGTGGAATTGTCTTCCATTTTCCTGTTTTCCGGATGACTACAATATGGTTGTCTTCAAGTCTAACGTAAACAAGTTCTTGATGAGCCGTTCCATATAAGTTAACAAATTTACCGAATTTCCATTACTAATGATTACTATATTGTCCAATTTCTACTGTACACTCTTTAACCCTTATCCTCGAGTGTCCTCTTGGCCTTGATGATGTGGTGATGCCTGTGTAAAAAAAAAAAAAGAAAATCGCCCCTCGTATGAATATTCAGAATAATAAACGTCCAAGGATAGATCCCTGAGGTACTCCCACATATATATCATAATGCTTAGATGTACGACCGTCGAGGACAACTTGGAGTTTTCTCTTACATAAGAAGGATTTAATTACATTATGTATTCTTCTAGTGATAATATATGATGCGATTTTCCTGAGAGGATCATCGTGCCATACCCTGTCAAAAGCCTTAGATATATCTAGGGCTACCGCTCTACTCTCCCCTGCTTTGTCCAGTGAATGGAAAATACGGTCAGAGATTACAATTAGGATATTTGCTGTGGAACGGGCTTGTTTAAATCCATATTCTTGGTAGGTCAGAAGTTTTGCAGCTGTAAGTTTATGAACTAGAGCTTGATTAATTATGGACCCAAAAATATTTTGGTTAAAAGTAGGAAGAGGCTAATGGGGCAATAATTTAATGGTCAGTTTTTTTGTCTTGAAAACTGGTACTACAGAAGCAGTTTGAGGCTGAAGGCGGCTATATTGAATATATATCAGCTTCGCTACAGAATCAAATTACTTCAATTGATTTTTTCAGGAAAAGTTTTAAAATAAAGCTGTAGTGTAGTTTTCTTTACAAATTTATCATTCCACCCTGTATTTATGAGCAAAAATGTTAAAAGTTATAATAATGAGATTTAAAGGTGAAAAACAAATATATTTTCATTAATTAATAGTTTTTTTGTTTTTTTTTTTACTGTGGAGTAATTAGATAAATAATATGGTTTTAAATTAATAAAAAGGAACACGGATTCAAACTTACCTCGCATTGTGGAAGAAACTATCATGATGAAAAATAGTCTTCTTTTATGAAAACTCTATTAAGAGTAAGGGGAAAATGGCTTGGAAAGTAACAGATTATGGGAAAGAGGAGAGAGAGTATAAACCCAAAGAAAAAGGCAAGTGAATCAATCATTTCTTATGTAACTTGAGAACGATATTTTAGACACATTTAGCTGTTATAATAAAATCCTATATTTCATCCTAGGAGCAACACCATCACAATCCCAGCATCTCTAGAGGAAGTAGTTTCTTATTTTTCCCCCTAAATATTAAGTTCTCCTACTGCCTCCAGTAAAGACTGGGAGGAAATATACATCTTCTACAGATATTGTGCTTGCACCCTTCGTAACTGGATAATAAACTCATAGACATGACATAATCTTTCCATTTCCCGATTCAAAAATAATAAATTCTCCCTTTTCAAATTCCACCCATTCTCATTGGCTGAGAGCTGACAATTCGATCATTTCGGAATCTACATCTTAATACATAAACAAATGCTCTAAAACTTTTCAAATATGGTGGCACTCTCTAAGGAGGCAATCGTTTAAAAAAAAAATAAGCCAATTACAAACATAATAACTGCCTATAGACAGAAAATTAAATACTGATAACCTTACACTTACCTATGAACACATTAACAACATGCCAGTATCTGCCCCCAAACAAAAACAAACCCTGAAAAAGAAAACAGTATGTACCGGTACCATTGTTTATTTTTCAATTTCGGAGCAGCTTAGCGAACCTTACATGATGCTATTTTTGTTTTCTTTTACACTGCCACCCACCAATTTTTTGTTGGTTTATAATATTTGTGGGTGGGTATCCTGACAACGATTATCAAAGTTAAATTCGGGGCAAATATTTTGATTCCCCCCCCCCGTCACAAAATGGGGTGTATTCCAAAAGCCGTTTTTAATATGAGGAGGTTGGGCGACAACAACAACCATACTTTAATTTTTTACGAAGGGGAAAGCATGCTTCCACTAGGCAACGCCAGTTAATGGGTCCTGCTAGTATATTATAAAGTTGAGTCTTTAGTCCCACTTACATTGATATAAAAAGCCTATTTTTTTATTTAAAAATTATTATAACAACTTACTTAATATACTCAGTCGTGGATATGCAAGCGGTTAATTAATTTGCATAACTTTAATGAATTATTATGTTTCTGAATTTTTGAGATGAGGATTGGTTATTCGTATTATTTGGATTCATTGGACTACTTTAATTTGATTTTCACAACGTTTTGGTCGATAAAACCTCCAACCTTCTTCAGGTGTATCTTGTCGAACTTGGGAATTAGGATGGAATTTCGAGCAAGGACCCATGGCGCAGTGGTTAGAGTACTTGGAAAAATGAATTGTAAAAAGTGATATTCTCATGAAGGTTGAAGGTTCAATCCTCAGTGTGGGTGACCGAAAAATACAATTGCGGATTACTTAGGACCTCTATCCAGTCATGGCTGATGGAAAAAGAGCACGCAACCCTCATGAAGTAAATAAAGGATTCCACTCAAAATTCCGTCCAAATTCCCGAGTTCGACAGAAACATCTCCGAATTTAACAAGATACACCTGAAAGAAGGTCAGCGGTCACATCAACTGAAACGTTGTGAAAATCACAATGAAGATGAGAACAGTAGTCCGATGAATCCAAATAATACGTTTAATGAATTAATTGTTTATTTTTCATGGTTTCTTATTAGATGATTCGTTTCATTTAGCTGCTTTGTTCAGTTCTATTTATGCATAGTTTCTACATTGTGCATAATTGTCTAGCATTTAGGATGCATATGTTCTAGCACACACAAATGTGTGTGTGTATATATATATATATATATATATATATATATATATATATATATATATATATATATTTAGCTAGTAGAGTTCAGTTTCCTAGAAATACATCCAATGAAACATGTGTCTACTAAAAAGTGCTCAATGAGTAAACAGAGCAGGTATATTAAATTTATTTATACAAACATTGATGGCTACATATGTGCATACATGAATCACCTGTGCCGGGGAGATTACGTCTTCATGCCATGAATTTTTCTTGAAAACTGAAATTTCAAGACACAAAAACATTTCGTTTACAAAATTAGAAATCTCCTCACCTAATATGGGTGGGGGTGGGGGTTATGTGTTTGGGAGAATAAGTAAGATCTTTTAACGATCCATTTCTTACAGATTTTTTTTATCTTTCCATATCTTAACCACTTTAAAAAATTTTTTTTTTTTAATCTATTTTGTCTTTTTGGTTTTGCGTTATAACCCACTTGAGAGATCAGACATTCTGTCTGGCCTAGCCGGTGGTCAAATATACGTTTAAGCTGGCATTCTCAATTTACATACACACTCTATTCTAGAAGTAGCATACAGATATATACATACACTTAGGAGTGGATACACACGTTTGGTATATTCTAACGTACACATCTGCACAGAAATCTAAAATATTAATAAATATAAAAATAAATAAATGTAGACACAATAGGACTACCGACTTTTGCACATGTAAATATACACAAATACATGCACAAAATTCCATACTCTGATACACCCGCGTACATATATATACACACATATATAAACATACACACATACATATACATAATGTATATATACAGTTAAGTACACATTTACACTAAACCTAAACACTTACCTACGTAATCTGCATACATACCCATACACGTAGTTATATCTACACACAAACACTTAACATAAATAGATATACACACTTGCATATTATATACTAACTCCATTATTATAGTGATATTAATAAAATTGTTAACTTGGGAACCTTAAAATCTGTAGATTCCATTCAGGTACACCCTTCTATAAACCATTTCTAAACACACATACGGGCATACATACATATATATATATATATATATATATATATATATATATATATATATATATATATATATAAACATATGCATACACATATATGCAGATTTCATACAATACATACATGAGATACATAGATATGTAGATATTAATACACTCACGTATAGACAGCTGCTTATGCATAACGCATCAGTATACAGTCAATACAGGTACATACATAAAAATTCGGTGGTGTTGTAACACCTTTATCTGAAACAGCATATTTTTTATAGTTTACATAGTTGTACAACATACATACATGTACACATACACAGATACATACATGCGCAAATACTCTCTGGTAATATATACTATTGTTACTCTATATATGAGACAGCCAATTTTGATAGTTTATATATATATATATATATATATATATATATATATATATAATTACTTCATTTACTCACATAAAATTAATATATGAAAGTATAAATTTATGCATAAACTTTAAGTATTTACTTCAAAAGTGCTCAATACGTATGTAGAGCTAGTTAGTAAGTTATAAATTATATATGGCGATTAAGCTACACTGAATATTCTTCAGGATTATGTGCGAATTTTGTGGTTGTCTGTCGTTTTTATATAAGCACCTTCTATTGAGATTTTAGTTAGCCAATCAGCTTTCTAGTATCCACCGCGCCTTTCCTATCAGCCAATGAACATGCAATTACAGGACAAAGGCCCATTTGACTTCTGGTTGACCTGATTCTTTGTGTGTGTGTTCTATTTAGCCTGGATATCTAGTGTCTAGACCTATTTTAAATCTAGGTTAGGTTTTTTTGTTTTATTTTATGTTAGTTTATATATATATATATATATATATATATATATATATATATATATATATATATATATATCTATGATAGTTTATGTATATGCATGTTTATTTATTTTATTCATTTGCTTATTTTCTATTGTTTTTGTTAGTTTTAAAGTTATTTTGTATCTCTATCCTAGAGCAAATTTTATCCTGTGAACATTATTTCTCTCCTACAGTTTAATAGATGTTGGGCTTCTTTAAAGTACAGGATAGCAAATTTTTCATGAAGGCATAATCGACATGGGTCATCTAGGTCTCTACAGGCATTTGCTTGTCTTATTATTTTCCATTCAACTACCGGCAAATAAACGCTTTCCTTGAGCTCCCAGTATTTATTTGCTAGCTTTGTTTTCATACGGTGTTTTTTTATTGTTAAATGTACTTTTGTGCTCATAATATCGAGTTTTGAAATCTAAGGAAGTCATACCTACATAATATTACTTGTTATTCAGCTTTTCTTTCGCAAATATTGTGGCCTCGTAAACTATGCTTTTGGTTAGACATTTATTTTGAAGTGGGCAAAATGTGTGGTATCTACAGTTGCATTTATCTTGTTCGTTATTAGTAGTTTTATTTTTATTTCTAGTATGGTTGTTGTTGTCCGGAGTTGCTTTTTTATTATTATTATTATTATTATTATTATTATTATTATTATTATTATTATTATTATTATTATTATTATTATTATTTCTGCTAGTTATATATATGTGTCTTTTGTGTTAGTTTTATTTTTGTCATGGTGTCTATTTTTTTTATTTTTTTATTTTGTTGTTGTTTACATTGATTTTATTTAATATTTTGTTATTATGTGCTTTAATTATCATCTCTAAATTTTCGCAGCAGCTGTAGGATAACTTTAGGGTATTTTATTAAAAATTTTGTGCAAGGGGTTGGTTGCGGGAAAGTGCTTTTCAATAAGATCTAGAAATTTCTTGCCAAGTTTTGTTTTTAACATTTGATTGTATGGGGCCGTATACCAGATTATATTTCTTTTTCTTCTATTTTTAATTTTATTATAGTTATTGGTGTTTTGTTGCTTATATTTGATATCAATATTTTTGTATCCACTATTTTTTAGGACTGTTTCATAGATATTGGTTTACCTGTTAAATGCATTTTCATTGCTTGAGTTATTGCTGAGTCTACGTACGATTGAGTTAGGAATCTGTTTTATAATTAATGGCGGGTGATTGGACTTAGGGTTTACATATATTGGAGTAGCGTTATCTTTTAAGTAGGGTTCATATGTGTTTTTTTCTAAATTTAACGTGACGTCCAGGAAGTTTGTTATTTCTGTGTTAGCTAATACGTCTACTTTTAGGCCTAATTTTTTTATTTCCTTGTGTATGATTTTCTTAAAGTTATCTCCCTTGACTTTGTTGGAGTCTTTTATTATAGCTAATCCATCATCTCTATATAGGCCGATATCCGTAGTATCAAATATGCCTGTGAGGGTATATAGAATGAATAATCCCACAAGATCTGATGCCTCTGCAGAATCTCTGGCACCCATCGCCAAATCAAACAAATTTGTCATTTTAGTTTTTATCCATTGGTTATTGTTATTTAATAGAACTGATTTTCTAGATTTTTTAATGATGTTGATTTCCTCCGAGGATATATCAGTGTATGCCTCGGCAAATTCTAGGGCAATGTTAAAAAGTTCTTCGGATATCGAGAGATAGAAGTCTATGATGTCGAACTGTATAAACGTACATTTACTTTTGTTTTCTATATTTTTAAACCAGGTGATTGCTTCGGCAGTATTTGCCGACTGGTTTAATTCTAGGTCTTGTTTGATTTGTTTGTTTACTCTGGAAAGTATTGCTTTGCTAATTCTACCTATTTCTGGTTTAGTTGGGTTTATCAAGCGGGTGCTGGGATTATTATTGAAGTCCCATTTGTGGTCTTTGAGCAGAATGTATGCCCCTCTAGGTTTCAATTTGCCAACATTATCGCTAATTTTTAATTTATCAGTAATTTGTTTACTTTCAGTATTTATTATATCTATGTAGTTGCGTTCGTTTGTATCTAGTTTTTTGTAGTTTTTTGTAATGTTTTCTGTGATTAGTTTATTGTATTTAAGTATATACAAAGCTTAAGTATGCACAATGCACAAATAATCAATAATAATCATATTTAATCATGAGAAAAATACATTGTCCGAAACATAGTTGACATATGAATAATAACATTGAGGACGAAGCGAAATAATGTAAATGCATATGAGAAAAGCTGAAGGGCATATCATCAGGAATATAATCGAAATATAAATATTCACATTGAGAACAATAGTTTTAAGAAAACATAAATAGGAGACAGTAATCTTTAGCTCCTTGCTTCCTCTAAAGAACTATAGAATCCCCTTGTTATTTTTCTATATAAATAAAATTGTATGTATGTATGTATGTATGTATGTATGTTTGTGTAAATATTTAACCAATAAACTTTTAAGCTACTGGTCACATAACACTAAAATTGATAGAAAATAATAATCATACGTGAAGGATGGTTTATAGCAAGTAAAATCTTTGTTTGGATGGATGAATACTCTATACAGAAATATGTCAGCAAGTTGAAATACAAAATATTAATTTCCACTTGTTGACATATTTCTATTAATTTTTTGCACATGCGCAAAATTCATTCATAAATTGAAGTGGTTTAATTTTTAATTTTTTTTTTATCTATCTGTTGGGTTAGCTCAAATCATAGGGAATGCGGATGGAGCGCTAAATGTTTTGGTTTCGATTCTAGTTGATGCCACCAAAGTCATTGTTTTTTTACTTTTGAAATCAGTACTATATATATGTTTCCTGGGTGTTTGGAGGTGTGTGTTGAGCAAAAAAAAAAAAAAAACAAGTGGTAATAGGAAGGCTCAAACCTGTACCGTAAAGGAGGAAAAGAATGTGAAAAAAAAAATTGATGTCTTTGCCGTTGCGTCCATCACCAAAACGGAAGTGACAAAGGTTTAAATTAAGGCTATTCAATCGAAAATAGGGAATGACTTTCAAAAATATCGGTGAAAAACCGAGCCCTCCCTGTAGAAAAGTGCTTAGTTGAGGGTGAAGAAATTAATGTTTTTAGCCAATTTTTCGATATTTTCGTTTGAAGAGTCGCACTTCAAAACGATACTAATCTCGTGAAAATCCGTTGCCTCTGTCGAAAGTTTTAGGCAGACATACAAACATCCATCCAACCATCCATCCATCCAACCATTCATCCATCCATCCAACCATCCATACATCCATCCATCCATCCATCTGTCCAATCATCCATCCATCCATACATACATACATACATGCATACATACATACATACATTTAAACAGACAGGTGAGATTTATATTATAGAAGTGGCAATAATTACACACTATTTACCTTCCTTTTGAACTCTCCAGTGTTTTTCATTCAAACATTTTATTTTTGTAATATCTGTGAATAAATGTTTTCTTTAATAATTTTTTTCTACCATATCGTTTTTCATAACTTTTGGATATATTCATTACTGTAACATGACTATTAAATAGAGACCATTGGTTTTCCTTGAAATTCAACATGAAAAATTTCGAATTTATCTATTGCAATTGCACCAAAAATTCTAAGCAAATCCTAATACATTAAAAGATTAGTTCACGTAATAATTCAATGATCAAACGATAAATTTAATATTTTTTAATAGTGATTTAAATTTAATTTGAAAATCATATTTAAAAAAATCAGTAATTTAGTAAAAACAAACAAACAGCAGAGTTTAAAAATGAAAGCCAAAGACAGCCATCAATGCAAGATAGGTTGAAGCCATTATAGAGTGGTGGTGCTCTATACAGAGTGTTCACACAGGAAATAGCAATTTTGCAGAGTTAGCCGTGTCTGTAGACATCTGACTTGACTAAAAATAGGATCGCCAGAGTTTAAAGGAAAACACCAACGTTTCATATACAACAATATATTTATTTAATTGGAACAAGAATACAGAAGCATAAATATGTTAGTTGAGTTACCCCAACTAACATGAAAGTTTTTTTTTTTTTTTGTTTTTTTTACACAGTGGTCACCACTTATCAAGGCCCGGAAGCCACTCAGGGATAAGGGTTATTGCAAGTACATTACGTTAGTGTGGAGATTTGATGAAGTGTTTACTTAAGCGGGCGGTTCATTAGGAATTTGTTAACGTTGGACTTGAACACATCCAAGTTGTAGTCAGGTGGGAAGCAGGCAGACGGAACAGAGTTTCACAGGCGTGCAGTTCTAAGAAAGAAGCTTTGTTCATGGAATCTGCGTTTTGATTTAGGCATAGATAAAGTAATGTAATTCCAGTTGATCTTGAGCATATTTTGATCCTTCGTCAATATGATGATTATGAGGAGATAGAGAGAATGCCAGTCTGTCTACCTTGAAGTCTCAACTTGAACTCCTTAGTATTTACCTGGGAAGATATTGGGATGAAATCAGTAGGCTTCCAGTGTACATGTGACTGATGCTTTATTGATTGTAGGCAGAAATAAGACATTTGTATGAACATGATAATTGCAAAAATTGGAGTAAATAACTGTTTCAGTGTGATCCAAATATCCTTGTTTTGTTGCTAATGGCGAAATTTTCTTTTGCTTAAAAAGTAAAACTATTCTTTTGCTTGAGAGAGAAACATTCTTTTGATGAAAAGAGAAAAACGATTTGAGTAGGCTTAACTGGCCAGGGTTCATGTGAACCTGGTCAAATTGTCAGCTGTATTGAAGGTTCCATGTGAGGCTTGTATGTGCGCAGACATGATGAAAAACGAAAGTGTCCAGAGAATGAATTCATGTATCTTAAGCCAGCAGATATTAACTGAAAAAAGTTTTATAAATTCAGTTGATCTTGTAAGGAAGATTAAACTATTTTGCAATGAACGTAAATTCAAAGCAACACTGTTCATCCGCTGTAAAAATAGTTATTTAAAGGTAGAAAATTCTGATTAAAAATTTCCACTGATGGCTGGTGTAAAATATTTGGCAAAAATTATTGTCCACAAACAGTGAAGTAACACCAACATACATTTAATAAAGTATCATGACACAGTAATGCAACAAATGTTAAAAGGTAAGCTGGAGCTGTACCAACGCTTGGATAGTATAGAATGTGAATTTACCATATTGTGTTTATACCTAAGAAAGGGTAGAGATATTAGTAACAATGAATATTGAGCCTGGGAGAAAGGTTCAAAGACTGAGGTTGAAGTCAGTAGGCACGTAATCATGCACTGTTGCAAGCATAAACTAGTAAATGTCCGTCTCTCTTGTTGCATGTGAAGATAAATGCATGTGGATATGCAGTGTTGCGAGTAATAAATGCATGTGATTAATTCTCTGTATCATGTGCAACAGTACATGTTAGATGACATGCACTGTTGCACATGAATAGTGGTGCATATGTAAATATGGACTGTCTTGTGTGACTCCATAATTTCCACTTAATAATCTCCGGCTGCATAATAGGAGTTTGTTGTTAACTCAGCAGTAAAAAGAAGGGTAATTCCACAGTATGGGTAATCGCCATTATGAAAAGGGTGTTCCCAGTAAGGTTCATGATAAGTGGTGTAAGAGGAAAAGGATTAATTTTTTTTTTTTACAAGGAAGTCACTACTTATCAAGGCCCGAAGGCCACTCGAGGATAAGGGTTAATGAGTGTATGGCAGTAATCAGGACAACAGTGTAGTAATCGTTAATGGTGAAAATTGGGCATAATTTGGTTATTCAAGGAGACGGCTCAACAAGAACGTGTTTACATTGGACTTGTAGTCAGCAAGAAAGCAGGTCAGCAGAACATGTGGTAAATTCTAGTAAAGAAGCTTTGTTCATGGAATCCATGTTTAGATGTAGGCACTAATAGAGAGTAAGGAAAATTGTTAATAGTAGTTGTAGCTAGTCGAGTGTTTTTGGTGAAAGTTTAGCGATGGGGGACATAGATTGGAGCTCAGACGAGCACTTGCCATGAAACCAGCAATAGAGTCGAGACAGGCTTACAACATCTTTTCTGTGGGAAAGAAGTTGCAGGGAAGAGTAAAGGGAATCGCCAACTATGTTTTGAAGCCAGTTTTGAACTCTGTCAAGGTAGGATATGAGGGAGCAAAAATATTAATAATGCTAGACATTTTAAATTTGAAAAATTCTTTAGGTTTATCGCTGCACATAATTCTTTTTTTCTTCTTTTCTTTTATTTATTTCTTTTTTTAAATAGATATGTACTAACTTTTATTGAAGCATTTAGGTAAATGTTGTAAAGGAGATGACTCCTGCATAGCATTTAGGTAAATGCTTCACTATAGATAATTGAGCTAGTTCTTTTATCTCTAGCGTCAAAAACAATAACAAACAAAATTAATGTCTATACACTTATGAGTGATAAAATATCCAGTAATTCTGTCAAGGTTCTGTAAGGTTGCACAATTGTAGTAACTGTGATTGTAGTTTCAAATTCTGTCAAAATTCAAACATGCTGAAGAGCTATGTAGACGGTGAAATGTGTACCCATGGATTATTATCATTTTATAAGTATCTATATATCTATTAAAGTGAAGTCGTGTGTGTGTCTTTGTGTGTACATTTTCCTACCAAACTACTCTGTCAATTTTCAGTCTACAGACTCGAGATCCAACATAAGGGGCATTGAGATTTGGGAAAATCTTTTTAATTGGTTTTCGGCCAGAAATTTGACAGTCAATGTTCAACGATTTAACTTTTGAAAACTCTACCAAACTCCTCCACCAATTTTGGGTCTAAATACTTTAAATTTTAGATGTAGGTTATGTGGACATGGATTAAACTTTTTAATTTGATTTGAGTCCAAAACAATAAATGTTAAGGGGGTCAAAATTGGGGTCAAAGTTTTTTAAAAATTTACCTCTGCGGTCTCTACCAAATTACTCAACCACTTTTTGGTCTAAACATTTAAAATGTTACATAAAGTTTATTCAGACATAGGGCAAGTTTTTAATCGATTTTTGGCCAAAAATTTGGCTACCAAGGGATCAAAGTTCAAAAGATTTGACCTGTGCGGTCTCTAGCAAACTATTCAGCCAATTTTGGGTCTAAACATTTGAAATTTTACATAAAGGGTATTTAGACATGCAGCAAGCTTTTTAATCAGTTTTTGGGCGAAAATTTGGCTGCCAAGAATTCAAAGTTCAAAGAGTTGACCTTTGCAAATTCTACTAAACGCCTCTGCTAATTTTAGGTTTAAATACTTGAAATTTTCGATGTAGGTTACCTGGAAATGGGTCAAACTTTTCAATATATATATATACATATGCACATAAAGTTATGAACAGTACATAGGGCCCGAGCAAAGCTGGGCTGAACTGCTAGTAATAATATAAAAAATGTTCCCATATGTATAGTATGACATGTAAGGCAGCTGATTCCTTCATAGCATTTAGGTAAATGCTTCACAGTAGATAGGTGTCTATTTGTTTCTATTACCACCCAACAAAATAAATTAGAAAATGTGCATGTGTGTGTGCATATATATATGTACTAGCAGGGAGACCCACGTGGCCTGGGATTGAATGAATATCGACGAATGTTCCACACCATACTTTTCATATCATCAAATTGATGAAGCTGCCCATTTTTCAACTAAATCGATTAATTGCCTACTTTAGTTGGGGACTCACTGCGATGCACAGGGAGGAAATTTTGCATACCTTTTTCAATTTGCCGAGTGGTCTTTTTTATTTCAGTTGGCATATTGTATATTTTGGCACCCGGTAGTTGTTGTACAGCCCTATTCTTCTCAAGCGCTTTCTATCGGTACATCCAATCATGGTCAGGGGCGATTGTTGTTCTTATTTTGTTTTTCTTCATTGAGGCTTCGTGTATTTATAGTTAGCTTCTTTTTTTTTCCTTTTTTTTTTTTTTTGGAGAAGAATATGGCCGAAAACCAACTACTGGACGCCATACTATACAACATGCCAGCTGAAATAAAAAAAAGACTGCTCGGCGAATTGAAAAGATATCCAACAAAATCGGAAAAAAGAAAAACACTGTTGTGTTCAATCAGACGTGCTTGAATAATGACTTGCTGCCAATATATATATATATATATATATATATATATATATATATATATATATATATATATATATATATATACAAGCAGTTCGCCAGGAGTTTGCTTGGTCATAAAATATGCATAGATATTATAATTTAATTCATGCAGATTCTGTAGTTATTATTATAGAGCCAATTCTCTATTGATTATTATACTGTATCTAATATATAGTATTAGCATTCCTATCCTGTTGTGCTTAATCACCTGAAGAGGGCCAGAGGATGAGTTGGTCGAAATGTAGTGAAACAGCAACCACAATGAAGATGAGGATAACAATCTGCAAGAAAATGAATACACCATCTTTTTTTTAGTTGAGGCTCTAGATATGACCTTACTAAACATCCAGTAGTGAGCCCCCATTTGGGAGTTGTGGGAAATGTGGAGTTGCTACTTACTTACTTGGACCCGAAGTTGTAATACTTGTTAAAACATCTGGTGCTACCAAATCAGGTTGTCTAAAGATATTAGTTTCCTGAACAAAAATGCACCAAACATTGATCTATTGTTTTTTTTGCCTTTCCCTTTTAAAAAATCAATCATGTTCTGCAGAGTAAAAAACAAACAATTTTCTTCTACCAAGCAATCAATATGAATCAATATCAAACAATCAATCAGTATGAATAAACATTTGAAGATATAAAGAACTTGAAGAATAGTAAACTTTTTCCAAGATTACTGATTTCAGCATTAAATAATCAGAAAATGGTTGACATGCCATAAAACAACAAACCATCTTCAGTCCAGTATTTAGTAATTCATGTTTATAATCACAACAATGTTTAATCCACACACGCGCGCGCGCACACACACACACACACACACACACGCACACACACACAACTCGCGTCAAATATACATTACTTGCAACAATTTGTGAGAGAAAAATATACACAGGATGTCACTTTCTAAATTTATTTCAACCAAAATATTCCGGATTAATGAAATGTGCTCTGATGAACTCATCGCATTTATACCCCCTCAACATACATACCTTTGACAAACCTGTTTAGCATCAAAATACCACGCCTTCACTGTAGAGATCCCTAGATGCCGGAAAACCTTCTACTCTAATAGATTATTCCTTTGGACTGGTAGTCTTCGGAATTCCCTCCCTATTGCCTGCTTTCCAAACTGTACTGACATGTAAAAGTTTAAATGTAATTTAAACCGACATCTTACCCATCTTCTCTAAACATGGTCTTAAATAGTAGTCTCTTACGTCCAAGTGTCAATATGCCTTGTTTGGAGTGAACATGACTTTAAAAAAAAAAATTAAACTCTATTATCATACAATCTTTTAAATTCCTTATACTATTATTATCTAATGCTTTTTAAATAAATGTATTTATTTTAATCTATATGAATTGTGTTAATTTATTTCATTTAAATCAATTTCTTTGTATGGAAGCGTCAGCATACAAAAAAAATATCAACAATAAACATATTTAAATACAGGAAAACCATTACTGTGAATGAAAAATACACCTCTGTACAATAAACAATATTATTGTTAAGGATAACCATAAGGAGAAAAACATTCTAATAATATTTAATTTCCAGAATTAAATTAATAAAAATCTGTTTTTATTCAGCTCATTATGTAATTGTAATAAGTATAAAACTGTGCATTGTGAATCTCAAATTGTCATCGTCAAATGGGGTTGATCGTAAAATATTTAGGTAAAGGGAGATAAGCCATGAATATTTAAGATTTCGTTATTCCTGTCGAAGTTGTTGAAACGTAAGGCATGTTAAAGTTTTATTTGTAATTTTAGGTATATTTTAAGCGTAAATTGATTAATAACCACATTGTAGAATAATCGGCCAGTTTATTAAGTTAATCAACATCAATCTGTATTTAAAGAAATGAAATATATAAAGCAAAATAATGAACTGCAGTGATGATAAAGAATGAAATTCCATTGTTGTTTTCATGTAAGAAAGTTCATTCTCTCTCTCTCTCTCTCTCTCTCTCTCTCTCTATATATATATATATATATATATATATATATATATATATATATATATATATATATATATATATATATATATATATATATATATATATATACACAATGAGATGAATTAGATCACAGATTAATGAATTTTGTGGTTTCAACTCTTACAAAATACTTTTGGGAGGTAATATTTTTATATAAGACAACCCCAGACAAATAAAATTGCTCAATATACTAGATAGAGCAAATTAAAATTTACAGTTTATTTATTTAAATTTCATTCAGAAAAAATATAATTTTCAAAACAAAATTTCATTGTTTGAACAAAGAATACAATATTTAAAGTAATTTCCTTAATCCATGGATTTTCAATGTAGGCTCAGAGGAAAAATCATTAGGAAAATATTAATTCTGGTTTGAAATAATTTTGCTATTCAGCAC
Source organism: Euprymna scolopes (assembly GCF_053919585.1). Classification (NCBI taxonomy): domain Eukaryota; kingdom Metazoa; phylum Mollusca; class Cephalopoda; order Sepiida; family Sepiolidae; genus Euprymna; species Euprymna scolopes. Next base: position 10,677,011 of record NC_136502.1, on the reverse strand, counting down.
ATACAAATTATGTTATCCGAGTATAGTAGTAATCTCTTCTGTGGAAAAGTCATTAACAAAATATTAATTCTGGTTTGAAATAATTTTGCTATTCAGCACATACATAGAAAATATATTAAAGATTAAATCTTTTTAAGGTTACATGGATAAAGAAAATAAGGGTTGAAGCAAAAAAGGATATGGGTTTTTGGTATCCAAATAGAATGATAATCCTTGAATAGAAAAGGATGATGTTATTAGGTGCCAAATTGGTTGGAGAATGCCATATTGAAGGTAAATTTTGAATTTTTTCTGAATAAAATTTAAATATAAAAACTGTAATTTATATATATATATATATATATATATATATATATATATATATATATATATATATATATATATATATATGATTAATTTTTTTGGAAAAAGAAATCGAGCAGAGTGCTCAATTAAAAGGAAAATCCGAAATATAAAAGCGTATTTATATTTTGTGTACAGAAAGTTGTTAGATGAAACATGTCATTGGTACCGTCTGTTTCAAGCCCGATAATTAGGACCGTTTAAGATATCCATATCAAGCTCTCTTCAGACGAATATTGGCATTTTAAAATAACATTTTATGATTCCCAGAATTTTACATACCCATTATTCTTGGTTTTACTCAATTCTGTTTGAAAGACTTTTCCATCTTCCTTGAGTTGTGGAGTTTAAGAATTGGTAGGGAACTCCTAAATCTGACTTATTTCTTAATACTCTTTTGCTGAAATGAGAAAATATACAAACAGTGCTCTGAATGTGCCTGATCGAAGTGTAGTGTTTACATTTCAGAATTCATCCTCTCGTTAAGACTACCTTATTAGTGGGATGAACGAGCATAAATTTCAAAGCATTTCTCTCATTCAAAAAATCATTATTTATTGTAATAAAACTATGATTCATACTTCAATTAGCATAGCTTATATTTGCATTTTTAAACATTTGTGTCTTAATCCTTGCTGTCTAAAGCTATGTGATTTTAAATTTGATGTAATCATTAACAAAATTGACCATCCTAAAGTAATAATAAAGGAAGCACTTTGGATCAGTAATAAAACAAGTCATAAACATATAATAACTCGCATATTATTGGTGAGAGCTGGCAATGGCCAAGTGGTTAATGACACAGACTTATAACCTGGATGTTCCAAGTTCAAATCCATTTTGTTTCACAAAATAGGATGTTGGCAGCTTTCACATGGTCCATCTCTAATGTCTTTCTATAAAGAATTCTGACTAGAAAAATACCAAAAAAAAAATAATGTTAATAACAGAATCTTCAGATTCATATGATGATGATAATGATGGCCTCTTATTATTGTAGCAATCATAAATAAAGATTTTCTCTCATGAATCAATGCCCCCAACCCCCACTTACTGAGCTATTTGGCCACACACTGACAAATCAGCTGGCAGACCGCATTGAGAACCTGACAATTAGCAAAGACAGACTCCTCTCCTCTCTCTTTCCTGTCCCTGTCCACTGGACACCCCAGCAGAGACGATTTTCATTGAAGATAACTGCTGGCCGACCTAGACTCCAAAAGAACTTTCTACTCTTCCTTTTTGCACTCGGACACAGTCCAACTATCGACCACTGAAGATAAACCTTTTTTGTTTTGTTTTAAAATGTTATTTTTTATAATTCTGTTTATTTTTCATTCTGCGCTTTGTGGTTGACTATCAATAAATAATTTTATTGGGGTGCAAACACACATTTCCCTAAATTGCTATAAAAGTGTGGGTTCAGTGCATTTTGATAACCTCCACAGATAGAAAATTTACTTTTTAACTTTTTTGGCACTCATTAATTTGTGGAGATGTTACAGGAATTAGAAATGGAAGCTAACCTACTTCTGTTGCTGCTATGATGAAGATTCTATCTAAAACCAGTTGCCTCTTAGAGCTATGTCTGATTTTATTTACTTTGTATCTTTTGTAATAAAAGTTATGTAGAATAATATAAAACACAAAAGTTTTTTTTTGTTGTTTGTGTTCATATATACATGAAGAAAAAATGTGGATCAAATTTGACAATAGAGACAGAATTTTGGATATACAAAAATAATACAATCAAATTCATTTATATGGTGAGATATTGATATTTCTTCTTTATTATTACAAAATTTCCTTAGAAATATGTGAAGATTTTATTTTATTACAAATTTGCTAGTAACAACAAAAAGACAACATACATGAAAGATAATGAGAAAAGGGGGGATAAACAAATAGAAGAGAGAAAAAAATAAGGAAGATAGAGAGGAAGAGGAGGATTTCAAATTTCTTTTGAAATCCTCCTCCTCCTCTATTGTCTTTCACACCTTTTTTACATTTTTAAATTCGAAAAAATAAACTGTTCACTCATTTCTGAAGAAATCTTTTGATAATAGTTGAAATATTGAAATCTTTTCATATGAGTTAATTTGATTGTATTATTTTGGTATATCTACTTCTTTCGTTTATATAATCCCCCAATCAGACACAACACAGTAGCACCTACAAAACATGAAAGCCATAGATTGGATGCCTTAGATTCGAGTTTTACCCTCCTTTGGGCTTATCAGTTGGATACATCCAAACTTAGAATTCAAAACCGAGTCACTTGTATGTGAGGCAAATACTCTACCCCCTGAGTTATGATGTGTATAATAGGAATGACAAAGTCCATTCTAACGTTTAATAGCAACTTTATTGATTATCTTCATTAGTAGGTTTGTAAGAAAAACGGTTAGTCATGGAAAGAGTTATGTGTATGGTTGTAAATGAAAGATTAGAAAAATCTGTTGAAAGAGAAAGAGTTCATGGATGTATGTTGAAGTTAGTAGTAGAAACGTGTGTCACAAGAGTTCATCTCTGTACTGTATCTAAATCTGGGGTCTAGTGGTAGCCATGTTGGATTCATTGTCTCGCTGTCTTAATTGACTCCCTGAAACAAAAGGTCCAGGTGGGTTCTGATGCACCTCAAGAGAGTAATTTGGGAGTTGGTCTGAGCCACGTGGAGTTGTTGTCAGTCCAAGATCCAGGAAGAAAGAGAGAGAATTGTTGTTGGTTTAACCCATTATAAACTCAGTCACATGTTCAGCTAGCCTGAGAGCTGGCCTCTGATTGGACAAGTCAGAAAGGAAGCTGACTGCTACAACCAATCACCAATGATGTTATAAACCAAACACTTTTAAAATCTCAAACTGCTAAGTATTGTTAATGCTGCTGCTGCAGATATCATATACAAGAAAGTCTATTAATACAAATCATATAAAACTATGGTGCATGATTAATTTTACCATGTACGTACTCTTCTTGACAACAAGTGTAGTCATCCGATTTCAAAGAAACCAGAGAAATATCTGACAAATAGGATATAAGGATACAACATAAACTGTTTTGAATTAAAATGTTTAAATAACAGTACATTACTGGATCACTATTTTCACCCAACAATTTTTCAAAGAAATACAACAGAAAAATTAATGGTCCTGGGGTATTGTATG
>NC_136502.1:10628505-10668505 GCF_053919585.1 Euprymna scolopes | reverse complement strand
TACATTTTAATTTACAGTTTAAAATTTTTTTTATTTTCTCGTATATATTGATTAATTGATTGATTGATGGGTTGATTGATTGATTGGTCTATAATTCTTGCTAGGTACATTATTATTACAGAGTCTTACATCAATCAAAAACAAATATCTACTCAACAATTGTTTGTTTATAAAGAGTTATTCCCCCTTGTCTACAATGTCGCTTTTCAATTGTCAACACTCAAATTTAAACAAATAAATAATTGATAAATTTTTATTAAAAATATAAAGTATTAAAATTTGATATTTGACTATTTCGGAAACAAGTTGTAATAGGTTTTTTTTTAATTTTATTTGAATAAATATATAGACTAATAATAATTTTATTTGAATAAATATATAGACTAATAATAATTTTATTTGAATAAATATATAGACTAATAATAATTTTATTTGAATAAATATATAGACTAATGATAATTTTATTTGAATAAATATATAGACTAATAATAATTTTATTTGAATAAATATATAGACTAATAATAATTTTATTTGAATAAATATATAGACTAATGATAATTTTATTTGAATAAATATATAGACTAATAATAATTTTATTTGAATAAATATATAGACTAATAATAATTTTATTTGAATAAATATATAGACTAATAATAATTTTATTTGAATAAATATATAGACTAATAATAATTTTATTTGAATAAATATATAGACTAATGATAATTTTATTTGAATAAATATATAGACTAATGATAATTTTATTTGAATAAATATATAGACTAATGATAATTTTATTTGAATAAATATATAGACTAATAATAATTTTATTTGAATAAATATATAGACTAATGATAATTTTATTTGAATAAATATATAGACTAATGATAATTTTATTTGAATAAATATATAGACTAATAATAATCTTATTTGAATAAATATATAGACTAATGATAATTTTATTTGAATAAATATATAGACTAATAATAATTTTATTTGAATAAATATATAGACTAATAATAATTTTATTTGAATAAATATATTGACTAATAATAATTTTATTTGAATAAATATATAGACTAATGATAATTTTATTTGAATAAATATATAGACTAATAATAATTTTATTTGAATAAATATATAGACTAATAATAATTTTATTTGAATAAATATATAGACTAATAATAATTTTATTTGAATAAATATATAGACTAATAATAATTTTATTTGAATAAATATATAGACTAATAATAATTTTATTTGAATAAATATATAGACTAATAATAATTTTATTTGAATAAATATATAGACTAATAATAATTTTATTTGAATAAATATATAGACTAATAATAATTTTATTTGAATAAATATATAGACTAATAATAATTTTATTTGAATAAATATATAGACTAATAATAATTTTATTTGAATAAATATATAGACTATAATAATTTTATTTGAATAAATATATAGACTAATAATAATTTTATTTGAATAAATATATAGACTAATGATAATTTTATTTGAATAAATATATAGACTAATAATAATTTTATTTGAATAAATATATAGACTAATAATAATTTTATTTGAATAAATATATAGACTAATAATAATTTTATTTGAATAAATATATAGACTAATAATAATTTTATTTGAATAAATATATAGACTAATAATAATTTTATTTGAATAAATATATAGACTAATGATAATTTTATTTGAATAAATATATAGACTAATAATAATTTTATTTGAATAAATATATAGACTAATAATAATTTTATTTGAATAAATATATAGACTAATAATAATTTTATTTGAATAAATATATAGACTAATAATAATTTTATTTGAATAAATATATAGACTAATGATAATTTTATTTGAATAAATATATAGACTAATGATAATTTTATTTGAATAAATATATAGACTACTAATAATTTTATTTGAATAAATATATAGACTAATAATAATTTTATTTGAATAAATATATAGACTAATAATAATTTTATTTGAATAAATATATAGACTAATAATAATTTTATTTGAATAAATATATAGACTACTAATAATTTTATTTGAATAAATATATAGACTAATAATAATTTTATTTGAATAAATATATAGACTAATGATAATTTTATTTGAATAAATATATAGACTAATAATAATTTTATTTGAATAAATATATAGACTAATAATAATTTTATTTGAATAAATATATAGACTAATAATAATTTTATTTGAATAAATATATAGACTAATAATAATTTTATTTGAATAAATATATAGACTAATAATAATTTTATTTGAATAAATATATAGACTAATAATAATTTTATTTGAATAAATATATAGACTAATAATAATTTTATTTGAATAGCAGATTCAGTTCTCAGAGGAAGACTAAGGAAAGTTTTGGGATGTGATAAGAATGAACATGAAAGAAAGGGGGATTAAATAAAGACCTGGCCAGAGATAGATTAGTTTGGAAGTTATTTTTTAAAAGATATCCAACACATGGCAGCATGTCAAATGGATATTAAACCGATGACGATGAGCAGCAGCAACAGCAACAACATTGATGACATATAACATTACAGCAGCAACAACATTGATGACATATAACATTACAGCAGCAACAGCAACAACATTGATGACATATAACATTACATAACGGTTATTTAATTTTAAACAATAATATTCAGATTTTGTAATATCAGACATCATTTTTCTTTCTCTTCTTCTTCAAATTGTTTTTCTTCCATTTTTACTTCTTCCCCTTTTCATGTTTTTCTTCTTCTTCTTCTTCTTCTTCACTAATTATTACTTGTATTTTTGTGCTATTCTAGGAAATAGGTGAATCATGCGGAGGTAAAAGAACGGCATTAATGTATCCTGACTGTCATAGAGAGGTTTTGTCCTCTCACGCTGACAGTGCACATGGCTGGGACAAGGGAAACACAGCACACAACAGAGATGAAACGCCAGGTAAGCAACTAGTATTTGTTTCATTTCATTTTATTAGAATGGTGATTTGGTGCGTCATATCTGTAACGGAAATTCCCTTCCATTTCCTGAAAATATGGCAATATATCCTTTAGAATTCTTTCGTCTTATAATATTGATATCTTATCCACTTACAACATTAATACACACGTCATTAACTAAGTACGGAAAGTAGAAAGTGAACCATGGGTTTACGTCTAACATCCTTATAACTTCCCTTATTTTAGTCCTTTAGTGCTCACATTCTATGAGCGATGTTTCTGACAAAGGGAAAAGAATTTCTGTTTTCTCGGTCTATCCATCTAACACTTATTGTTAGCTAGTTTTTGCCCTTGAAGTAGTATATTTTGTTTTAACTACTTACATTAAGCAGCTTCATACCTTATCTGGAGCTATTTCCATAAAAATGTTTTTTAAAAATAGACACTATTATTTTTTATTATAATACTAGAGGGGGAGCATCCGGCCTTGCCCACTTGTAAAATATGGTTAAATATATTTTAAGTCATGCAGATTTCGTATTTATTATTACAAAGCCAATTCTCTATTGAATATTATATTGTACCTAGTATATAGTATTGATTTCGAAAGTTAAAAAAAATGACTTGGGTACCACAACATTTCTGTATGCGCTATTCATCCATCCAAACAAAGATTTTACTTGTTATAAACCATCCTTTGTGTATGATTACTATTTCCTGTTGATTTCAGTGTTGTGTGACCAGTAATTTAAGAGTTTATTGGTGAAATATTTGCACACAGATACGCACACATACATACATCTACTGTTTTATTTATATAGAATAATAATCTAATATATAAAAGGCTATACGTCTGTCTGTCTCCATATTTTCAAACTCTATCTCCTCTGAAACTAAAAGTTGCAGAGCAGCGCTAGAAATCTCAAAGGATTGAATTTCTTATGGATTGTTCTTTTATTGGTTTTTAGCCTGTTAAAATAGTTTTTAAGGGGTCAAAAAGGGGTCAAAATTGAAAAAATCATTATACATTTTGTACATTCATCTTATTTTATACTTAATTTTTAATCAGTTCATATGCATGTCACGTTGGTACAGTGGTAACGTCACCAGCTTTGAATGTTAAAGTTTTGGTTTTGATTCTAGCTGATGGCACCCGCATATTTTTTTTACTTTTGAAATCATAACTCTATAATAATATATGCGAAATCTGGGCAGATTAAAATATAATATCTAAACGTATTTTATGCCCGGGCAAAGCTGGGTGCTAGTAGTAGTAGTAGTAGTAGTAGTAGTAGTAGTAGTAGTAGTAGTAGTAATAATAATATCATTATCATCATGTAGAATGCTCAGGTTCACTATAACGTTTCAGAAATGCATATGTATTACATTGAATAATCTACAATTGTCAAAGACATGAACAGTGTATGAGTTATGATATACCTGTAGATCATGTGTATGGAGGAAGAGGTACTAGATATAGTTTTATAAAATTTCTGAAAGCATGGGGTTTTAAATGATGCATTGTCCCAGCAACCAACAATGGAAGCAACTAGTTTGTTCCATGTTTCATCAATTCTGAACATGAACAAAATATTCCTGAAAATCTTGGGAGTTGTACTGTTTTCTGACTTTGTAGGCATTTCCATATGTATTAGGTGCCTAGAAATTAAAAAGCTGCTCAGGATTGTTGTCGGTTCAGAATCTTATAAGTGTCTACCAAATCAGTTGCTTGATGTCGGAGCTTCAATGAGTCTAAACCCAGGATAGCAAGAATAGTATTTGCTTGGTTACATATGTTTGAACACTTTCCAGGAAATCAATTCTGAACAAGATAAGAATTACAAACTGATAATGTGAATTTTAAATGTAGTTATATCCTAGCTATTTTATACCTGCTCAACATTTTGATCTGGGTTGGTCTCCTTGCTGCTTTGGTTGCGAGGAAACTTGGGTAGAAATACCGGCCAAAGATTCTTTCTCATCAACCACCTTGACAAGTTTTGGGACAGTTTACTGGCTTTTAATATGTTGGATTGAGGTATTTGCCAGGTTGGCAACTACGAGGTCTACTCTCTCAGGTATTGCGTCCTAGATTTTGGGAGGTGTTCTTACTGGGGAATGTTAATAGGACTGTCCAGGCAATTTTTGCTAAGCCAGAGTTCTCTTTCTTTAGGGAGGTTGGCTTGATTCTCCTCACGTTCTGACCTTGTGTCACATCTTTCTGCAGTGGGAAAGAAGTAAATAACTACTATGGCTATATGTAGTTTTAAATAAATGACTGGAGCGCAACTTTATATTACTTGTATTGATCGGACTATTCTCATCTTGAGTGTTATTAGTACAACGTTTTGGTCAGATTGTCCTTTGACCTTCATGAGGCATGTCGGTTGTTGTTTAGAAAAGAAAGGAGAAAAATTATTTTTCCTCTTCAAATCCATTGTAGTACCTTTGTCCACAGCTAACCTTCAGTTGCCAATCTGTGATCCATTGCTGCATTGTGTCCAGGTATGACTGTACAAAATATTTATTGCATGCAGGGTTTGTATTTAAAACATTTTCAAGCTTGATGTTATTTGCATATTTCATGACGCCGTGACTTATTCCTTTCTGCAAATGTTAAATATTCTATATTTAATAAAAAAAAAAGTAGTGTTGAGACGATTAATCGGAAATATCGGAAGTTTGGGGTGTTGGATTCAGAAAAATCTTTACATATTTTCCGATGCCAAAACCGATTCTTTTAATCATCTTTTTTTATTTGATTCTGTTTAAAACAACATCTTCAACTGCTGGTAGTAATTAATAAATATTTATTGATTTTAAATTAACACTAAAACTAAAATCTATAGATCACTCCCTCTTCCTTTTTACGTTTGAGAAAATATATGCACATTTAAAATGTGTTTTTATGATAATTGGGGGAAAATAACAACTTTATAGTTAAATATTTAGAGATTTATGAAGAATCAGAATCGGTAATTGTATTGGGAATTTAGTATGGAATCAGTAATTGTATTGGAATTGAGAAAAATATTGGAATCGTCCCATTACTAGTAAAAAAAAATGGTCATCCGAGCTAATGATATATATAATTTATATAATTATTTTCAAACATATATTCAATAAATAACTGACCATTATTATTATTATTATTATTATTATTATTTCTAGTGTCATTATTTTATTTTCATATATATAGTTTTGCATATAAATTTAATGAAAAAAGAAAAATGAAATCAACTACTTTTCTGTTTTCTCTCTTATTAATTTATTGCAACCATCGACTGAACTGAATTTTATCATTGTTTTTAACAACTACTATGTCATATATTAATATAATTTTAAATGTTATCTTCTATATACTTATACTAAAGCTGAATTAATCAACATTCATTTTTCTCTAAGGCCTTTTCCCAATATTAATCACATAAAATGCATGCTAAAATGCTCCTTATTTTGGGGATTGAGTTATGTTGGAAAAAGTTCCATTTTAATTGTTCTAATTAGTCATCTCTTTCTAAATTTTGGTCTATCATCCTCACCCTCTCTCACTGTATGTTATTTGACCACTGCTTTTTCTGTTCAATTACTCACTCTCTTTTTATTAACCATCAAAGTTAACATCATAAAATATATAACTATTTGTAATAGTCCATTTTAAACAAAAGGAATATGATTAACCACTAGCTGGGGGTGGGGAGAGAAGCAGAAAGAGGCTAATTTTGTCTTTGTACAAATTTACTGCAAGGTAAAAATACCAGGTTGGGAAACTAGCATAGGCTATCCTTCTCTCGAGGGTAGATGGGACTCTCTTAAGCTGTGGAGCTGTGGTAATCACTCCATCTAATGATGGCGTTACGATAAAAAATACCCTTGATAGCCCTGGTGAAGCATCAAGTATTCAGCTACCGACAAGATTTGAATTACACTACAAACCTATGTAGTGAGTTCAATCTCGGCTACGGCCGCACTGGGTGACAAATTTAAATGATTTTGCAATTCCTCTTTTTTTCCTTGATTTAAACAATCTAACCCGAGCTCAACGGGTGACCCAACGTGTCAAATTTTTTCTAGTCTATACATCTAAAAGACAAAACGCGTCTGTCTGTCCACCTACTAACTACCTTTAAGTTGGTAGACCTACAACATTTTTATTTGTTGAAATTGATAACCGACGAAAAAGATAATCTGTATTTATATTTTGTCTGCAAAGAGGGGACATAAAACCTGTTATATGGTATTTGTTTATTTATTAATTTAATGAAATTTCACAAATAATTACGTTACACAAAAATACATAATACTAATTTTAATCGTTTCAATATTTTGAAGTAAAGCCTTAACTTCAAATGTAGATTAAATGATTTTAAATTCCTTAAAATACTTATTTTTTAGCTGCAGAAAAATTGGAATTGGTAAAATTAAGAATTTTGCTTTGAATGAAAAATCTTTGCAATTTATATTGGCAAAACGTGGCATTAAAACATTGTCCCGCTGCCTTACTATGTATTTAAATATATTTATGAACTGCAGAAAATGTATGAAATGTAATTTAATTCTCGAATTTAATCTAATTATCTGCTATAACTAGTTTCTTCCATTTATGTTCTCCTCATGTCTGACTAAATTATTACTAATACATGTCAATAGTTTATAACAGTAACGACCATGCTTATTGTTCCTGACAATATTAAGAACAATACGGATTTGGATTGTCTCCCTTGCACTAAGGCAAAGTTAAGAATATTCTTTATTGATATTTTCTTTTCCAATTTCAAATGCATTTATAACACGAAACAATTAAAAACCATTCTATTTAGAATTTCTTATTTTTGTTTCATAAACTTTGATCTGTTTAATGAAGTAATTTTCTTAAGACATTTTTAACAATCATAGCTTTAAACATATTGACATTTATTTCAGATATAGTCTTGTTCAAAGAAATTGGGTAAACAGCCCTGCTGCGTTCATATAATAGTATACAGTAAAGGGGTATATCTATTTAGCTTGAAAATTTATATGTACAAACATTTCTGGCTACATATATGCATACATGTTTCGGCTGAAGTTTAAAATAACTGAAGCCTCCGCCAACCAAAGGTTTAATTGAAAATGAATGCTAAGGAAAAAGACATTTTTAACCGGACATAAGGTGGGGACGTCATGATAATAAATTAAGTCATCTCTAATTTTTTTTTTAATCTTTAGTTTTATGGGATCAGAATATTTTTATTATCTGACAGTTATGATAAAAAAGATCAACTCAATCGACACCTGTGTATAACACCATTTCCATTATTTACTAACCTTTGTATCCTTAGGGATGTTGAGGTTAAATAAATGGAAATTTAAAAAAACATGTTTATCCATTATTTTGTTGATTTGATAATTTTATAAAAAGAATTCTCTATATAATCTTCACACAATATGAGTTATTATTTTTATATGGAGTCTATTATTTTTAGTTCATTATAAACCTAATAAAATTAGAATATTAGTATAAACTACAATAAGAATAAAATAATATAATTTGCAAAACCAATTCTTGCCAAAGTTTTTTTCATATATATATATATAGAGAGAGAAAATAAAAAAGGAACAAACCGTATTATGTGTTCACCAACGTTTCGTCTTTATTTCGAGACTTCCTCTGAGTGAATGAGATTAAGAAACCAAAAAAATAAATAAATAAAATATACCAGTACAAAATATTTGAAAAAGTTTCACGTGCACAGTGTGACGCAGTTCTATTTAAGAGAAACGGAAAAATTGATGTTGGAAATTCAAAAAGGAAGGGGAGCTGGCGCTGTTAAAGAGAAGGAAATTTTAGTGACGTCAATTAGTCGTTAATTTAATTTTAAAACTATGAACGCAAGTTTATATTCTTATTGGGAAAAAGATATATCTGTTGAAATTTAAATATAAGTTTGTAACAGGAATGAAATGAGTGTTTTTTATGTAATTTATTGATTGAGATTATGTGTTAATTATTACAGGGGGTGTTTGAATGGTGTGAGAAAGTTAACCTGTGTCCACAGTTAAATAATGTTCTTTTAATAACAGTTTACTTATTAATGGCGCTATGTTATAGAAACCTCCACGTTGTTTAATAGTGCTTGAAATTGCGATAAGCGCAGATTCAAGGAGTCTCCGGCGCGGTTTATTTGAAATAAATTTAACTACTTTTGCTTGTTTAAAATCAAAGGTGTGGTTATGTTGCAATGAATGAGAGAATAATGCACTAAGAGAATTGCTATTTTTTATATCTCTCTCTCTCTCTATATATATATTTTTTATATCTCTATATGTATATATATATATTCTTTACTATATATTTTTTGTATATTGATATTCATATTAAAAACCTTTTTTTCTATTTATTTAAAAAGAAAATATAACTTTGTGAGCTAAACGTTTTGGTTTTGATTCTCGGTGGTGGCACACAAGTCATCTTTGCTTTAACATTTTTAATCATTACTATATATTGGGTCCAATATAATCTCTTCTATAATATTTTGATTGCAGAAATTCTCTACTGGACCAAAATATCATAGATTTGCAACAACATATGCCACATTTTTTTTTTTACATAGGCGTCACCACTTATCAAGGCCGATAGGCCACTCAAGGATAAGGGTTAAAGAGTGTAGAGTAGTCAAAAGGACAATATTGTAATCGGTAGTAATGGAAGTTCGGTAAATTTGTTAACTTAAGTGGAACGGCTCATCAGAAACTTGTTCACATTGTCTTGAAGACAACCATATTATAGACAGCTGGAAAGCAGGAAAACAGAAGACAATTCCACAGGCGTGCAGTTCTAAGAAAGAAGCTTTGATCATGGAATCTATGTTTAGGTTTAGGTACAGATAAAGAGTGGGGAAAATTATTGATAATGTTTTCAGCTAGTCTAGCGTTTCTTGTGAAAGTTTGGCGAGGGGGGACCATAGATTGAAGCTCAGTTGAACACTTTCCATGAAAATAACGATAAAGCAGAGACAAACTCGCAACATCTCTTCTGTGAGATAGAGGTTGCAGCGAAGAGAAAAGGACATCTCCCACCAGGCCACGAAATCTATTTTGAACCCTATCAAGGCAGGACAAGTCTTTTCTAGCAGCTCCTGCCCATATGTGGCAACAGTATTCCATCCTTGGACGTATCTGGCTCTTATATAGATAGAGAATTGCATTAGCAGTGAGATATCTACTGAATCGATAGAAGGATCCGACCATTTTTCCATACAAATTTATTAGGCCTAGAATATTAGCCACTGTCTTATGTAACTTTGAACGGCATTTTAGATACATATTTTCGTTATAATAAAATTCTACATTTCATTCTAGGAGCAACATCATCACAATCGCACCATATTTAGATGAACTAGTTCCTATTTTTCCTTCTTAATCTAAAGTCCTTCTACCATCCCTAGTCAAGTCTGGGAAGAAATATACACATTATAACTTTATTGTCCTGGCATCCTTCGTGACTGGATCATAAACTCATAGACATACAATTAACTTTCCATTTCCCGATTCAAAAACTCCCTTCTAAATTTCCACCAATTCTCATTGGCTGAGAACTGACAAACTGATTATTCCAGATTACACATCTTTGTACGAAAATGAATGTGTTAGACCTTTACAAATATGGTGGCTCTCTCAACACTGCCACCCCAAATTTCTCTATGGTTCACAGTATTTGCGCATGGGAATCCTGATGGCGATTATCAAGGTTGAATGTTAAGGCAATTATTTTGACTCCACCCCTCCAACTCACAAAATTGGGTGTCTATTCCGAGAGCCGTTCTTAACATGAGGAGGTTGTGGGCTGAGCAACAACAACAGCAATAACAACAGCCATACTATATATATATATATATATATATATATATATATATATATATATATATATATATATATATGAGATATTTAAGCTTCAAGATGCAGTTTATTATTTTAATGGATGGTTACCATTATCGATATGTATAGGCGCATACATACAAGTAAGTACACATATACACTCACATAAATATATATATATATATATATATATATATATATATATATATATATATATCCTGCATATTAGTAAATTTAAGTGCTCCTCCGTGCACTTACGTATACTTATATGCAGGATTCAATAGTCCTCACCTCATCAAACTTTCACAAAAAGCACTTGTCAAGCTACAACCACAACCAACAAGTTATCCTACTCTTTATCAGTGTCTAAATCTAAACGCAAATTCCATGAACAAAGTTTCTTTCCTAGAACTTCCCACCTGTGGAATTCTGTTCAACTGGCCTGACTACAGCTGACTACAACATGGTCATCTTCAAGTTCAATCCCGTTTCCATAAATAGTCGAATTCTGCCTAATTCCCACCAAAATTATCACTGACCTTACACTCATTAACCCCTATCCTTGAGTGACCTTCTGGACTTAATAAGTGATGATTCCCTGTAAAAAAAAAAAAAATTAAAAATACATAGATGTGTTTATGAAACACATACTTATACACAAAGTTAACATTTTTTCAAGTGTTTTAATGCTCTATGCATAAATTAAATTGTATTATTCCTATGGGGATACATGTTAAATCTTGTGGGTGGGATGATTATATAGATCTATTTAACAAGTCATAGCTATTTTGTGGGTAGAATAAGGTCTAATTAATCCAGTAAGAAGGAGGGTGATGCTGGACTAAGCGATGTTTTTTTTTAGGGAATTAGTGTTTAATTTTCCATAAACAATGCTGTAGCAATATCCTTAATAAGCATGGCTGTATTGGCAGATGTTTGATCTTATTAGGGACCTCCAATTGTCACCACAAAATCGGTAACATCATCATTTTATGTATACTTTACAAAACTGTTTATAGACATTGTTTATTTTTGTGTTTTTAAACCTCTGAAAAATGAGGTTATATTTATAGAAAGTGCTCTCATCACATCACAACAAGGATGGCAAAAACATTTTCACTAGATATATTTTATTACTTAATACATTTTCTTATCTAATAATTATTTTTGACTATTTTAGAATAGCATGAAGGGTTCTTAGTCCCCTATTTATCTGGATTTCATATCCGGATTCGTTTCTTCTAAGTTTTAACTTACAACTATTCTTAACATCAAATCGTTTTATATCACATGATTAAATTAATCAATCTGCTATTAAGCTCATGTCAAATGATAGGTGAACATGCAGGTTAAACCTTAAAAATTATATCGATGCAAATTTTGGCAAATCATTCAACAATTGACTTCAAAAAACATATTACTGCAAATGCGAAAGAGAAGAAAAACATGACTTGTGGCCCTTTCTTTCTTCCTATTTGTATTTTATATCCTAATGAAGAGTATTGTTAATGTTTCCTATGGGTTAGTGTTGAAGTTGCTGCTTGGATATTTTTATCATTGGAACACTCATGAAGAGAGAGAGAGAGAGAGAGAGAGAGAGAGAGAGAGAGAGAGAGAGAGAGAGAACACCACTTTGAACTTCAAATATACTTTATTCAACTAAACTATTTGGATATCAACTTCTTTACCTTTTTACTTGCATTTACTCCAAACAAAGCACATCGTCACTTGGACGTAAGGGGCTACTCTTTAGGACCATGTTTAGAGGAGATGAACAAGATGTTGGTTTACGTTACATTTAACTTCTGCATGTTAGTACAGTCAGGGAAGCAGGTAACAGGAAGGGCATTCCAAAATCTAGCTGTTTGCGGGAAAAAAAACTAAAGAATTTAGGAACAACTACAGTGAAGGGGTGTAATTTTGTTGCTAAGCAAGTTTGTCAGGGGGAAGGAGAGGTATGCTGAGGGGGCATACGTGCGATGAGTTCATCAGAGCACATTCCGTTAAAATTAAAATACTTATAAAACAGGCACTAAGAGTTGCCTCAAGTTATGTTCTGAAACGCTTATATCTTTGGATATAAACATTCCATGTGTCTCTATTAAATTCTTACCATAAATTAAAATCCGGTTTCAAATCTTTTCTCTGTCACGTGATTAAATCAACTAATCTTTCCTTTCTCTCATTTCATTTTATTTCAGTTGAAATTCTCAGAAATTAAGTGGTTCCCTTCCTGAGGATAACACTTGATCTCTATTTGAAACACATAGATATTTGCATATTTCATTTAACCTCTCAAACACTGAGTTAGTAAAGAAGTTTGATGAATCTATTCCTCCATTCAGTCTTGAAAAACAAAGGATACCCCCTGTAGGGTAGCCGTGCATGTAATTGTGAGGCAAGGGTTGCGCAATCCCCAATCACACCTCTCCTAAATCAGCACTGTTTGAGTTCAAAAAAAGTCCAGGACGATTGGAAACAATGCCGAGATAAGCAAAGAGCACTTACAGCATCTGGAAGTCCCAAATGGTCACCCATTTAGTACTGAACATGGCATAATCACATTGACACACTGGTTCCTACCGGATCACCAAAGTGAAGCAATGTTGAACCTAGTAAAGATGTTAAGAATATAATTTTCCTCTCCTCAATTGACAATTTAAATAAGTTATAGCATATATTCTTGTGATCTCTTGATCTTACTGGATTCCAGGACAAGAATTCCCTTTGTCTAGTGGAGTATCCAGCTTCGTACTGTTACTTGAGCCAACATCACTTGGAGAACATGCACGATTTCTCGTAAAAGCTGGTATGGATTAGCCATACCAAGGAGATCTTATTTGGGTCATGAATACTATGTGATTTTGAATATTTGGTCAGGTTTTACTTCTAGAAAAACGTATCCTCATGTCAGGTTTTCCTGACAAACCCCTGTACAGAGAGACTTTAGATAGTTGAGGATAGTGTCTAGTAGGCATTCAAGTTCTATGCCGTGTATGTGTATCAAATGATCTTAAAGGTCATCACCAGTTAAATGACTCAATCTACACTTTCGATGTGTTTTATTGCTAAGTAATGTGTAACACGTTACTCCAACACCTCATATTCCTTTTTATTATCACTTTTTATTATTTAACCTTGTATTCTCCCCTCTTCTCTAAGCCACACTAATTAAAACAAAATCAAAAAAGCTAAACAATCTAACCCTAACCCTACATTGAATATACAAAATCAGTAAAAAAAAAAAAAAAAAAAAAAAAAAACATTCTTTTTTGAAATGATAATTTATTTCTTGCTTTGTTCTTTTCTTTTTTTCAGATCAGTATAGTTCCCACTACTCTCTGGCCCATACTCCATGGACCAACCAGGAGACATATATGAAGCACATGAAACAGAGATTCTCTTGCCCAGTTGAGAGAAACGTATCCACCAGATGTGTGCACAAACCAAATGTTGGGAAAATTCCTGAAGGTAGTTCAAAATGGACAGGCATGAAACCATCTAAGCCCTGGACTTTACCAGAAACTAGGAGAACTGGGTCAAATTCGCAACAGACAATAACAGAAGCAGACCTTAACTATTCAGGTCAAGTCGACTGTCTTGTACAATTACCGCTGTCAAAATATTATGTTCTGGAACAAAACGTGGAACAATCTTCACAGCAAATAGCACACCCTGAACCCCATGGAGGCACTGGTATCGGTCCTCAAATGTCCCTTCCAAAATACTATATTCTTGAATCCAACTTAGAAGCTCAGTCGTCATCAATACCAATGGCAACAGCAGCATCTCATTCTGATAATTCAGAAATATCTGAACAGCAAGTCGCATTACCTTTACCAAAATATTATGTCTTAGAATCAGAAAAACAAAACAATGCACAAGCATCACATTCACAGGATTCTGATCAAACAGTATAACACCTGCCAGAGTTGATAGACTAACGTTACAGTTCACATTAACAAGACAAGAATTAAATTTATACATGTTTAAGCAATGGGGAAAATATGACACTATACAAACATTACAATAAACCAAAGCAGAGTTAAACTTGAATTGCTTAATATTGTGAATACTGAGCATATTATGAAATAAGAATTGTTTTATAGTAAACAAAGCAAGAATATATACATTTTTTTTTTTAACTATGATTATCTCCCTTGATTTTTTTGTTCATTTCTAGCTAGCATTTCGTTCATCTTAATTTCATCAACTTTAATAGTGACTATTTGGGCCGTTATTTTGGAGTTGTTAATACAGATTGCAAGACAATAAAGAATAAGATTAGAATCAGATTTCAGTCAGACTTGTATCGTTTTGAATGATGGTTTTAGCATTATGATAGTTGCTGCATATTGTCAGAAAACAAAGGTCACAGGAGATAAAGTGTTATATAAACTTATTTGCCAATGTTTTTTGTGTATTTATGCGAGTTATATGACAATATAAATAGTTGTAATAAAAAGCACCTAAAATTAGGAAGTAGAAAAGTTAATCATTTAGAAAGGTACATCAGTTAATAGAAAGAATAAATACATTATTTTCTACTTATTTTCCTAATTACATAAGCATACATTCATATATATATATATATATATATATATATATATATATATATATATATATATATATATATGTATATATATATATATATATATATATATATATATATATATATATATATAGTAGCATGGGTGCCCGGCGTTGCCCGGGTATTTGGAGATGTATGTTGAGCAAAAAAAAAAAAAAGTGGTCAATTTTTTTAACTTTGACCCCTATTATGGCCCCTTAAAATTTATTGTTTTGGGCTCAAATCAAGTTATTAAGTTAGATCCATGTCCAATGAACCTATATCTAAAATTTCAAGTGTTTAGACCGAAAATTGTCGGAGGAGTTTGGTAGAGTTCTCAAAGGTCAAATCGTTGAACTTTGACCCCTTAATCACCAAATTTCTGGCCGAAAACCGATCACATCAATTTTCCCAAATCTCCGTACCCTGTATATCAAATCTCGAATCTGTAGACTTAAAATTGACAGCGTTATTGCGTAGAGAAATGTACACACACAGACACACAGATACACAGACAGACAGACACTTTCACTTATATATATATATATATATATATATATATATATATATATATATATATATATTGTGTGTGCTATGGGTTATTAATTACATAAACATATATATATATATATATTTATATATATATATATATATAGATAGATAGATAGATAGATAGATTTTATTTGTTTTACATAAGCATTAATATGTCACTACACATTCATGAGCATGTTTCAATCAGCCAATTACAAGTAACTAGAGACCTCTTCAGGCGATATAGCTTCTACAAAAGTTTAGTTCATAAATTACATCGATTACGGACTAAACTTTTGTATAAGCAATATCGCCTGAAGAGATTTCTATTTACTTGTAACTGGTTGATCAAAACATGCTCATGAATGTGTAGTGAAATACTAATGTTTACATGAAACAAATAAAAAGTATATCTTGCTCCTCTTTGGTATTGAGCACTCTTGTATTAACCTCATTAAAACTTCATTGCTTCATTGGTTGTTTTACTTGTGGAAAATATTAACCTGAAATTATATATGTGTGTGTGTGTGTGTGTGTGTGTGTGTGTGTGTGTGTGTGTGTGTGTGTGCGTGTGTGCGTGTGTGCGTGTGTATGTATGTTATGGGTAATGATACAAGGTAATAAGTAGAAATATATTTACCCCAATAGTATTAATAACACTGATACATATGTGTTTTTGTGGCTTACATAAACAAATCTGGATTTTGGTCTATATGACATTTTTAGAGATATTACCCTGTTTTAGGGTAGTGGTTTAGTGGCTGAGAAAGTTGCATGAGCTGAAGCCTCGAATTGTCCATGCAAATCCAAAATATAAGCATATACACACAGTTAAAAATAACATTATTAGTTCCCCTATTATTTTTTTAATTCTTTTCCAAGTGCTATTGAGCAAAGCAAGGATTCTGTAATATGCGATTTTTAAATATATTAATTTTATTTTGGAACCTTGCATCATTTTACTTAGCACACTGATAAAAATCAACAAAACTAAATCAATATCAAAGTCAAAATAATTAGCCTCCGTCCCCATCTCTGATGCTAATGTTTAATGCTGTATCATTTTTGGTGAATAACATCTGCTGCTGCTAGTTGGCGTTGTTTTCAATAAGTTATAGACATGTCTCCTGCGGAACTGCAACCTTATTTTGATAATCTTTCAAGCTCTTCAGATTTTAAGGTCTTAGGAATGAACCAAGTGTTCAGTTCTATAAGGTTTTCTATTAGGTTCAAGGCAAGGCTTTGAGCAGGCCAGACAATAACATTAATAATGAACTCCTGGGGACATATTTTCACGTATGTGTTGCACACTTCATATCATTCATGTAGGAAGGAAAAATGATAACCAAGAAAAAGATTTGTCGTTCGCTGTTTCAGTTTTCCTTTCAAAGTTGTCTTGTATTCTTTGCTTTCCATTCTTTTCATTCTCAAAAGGTTTTTTAGTTTCAGACACAATGAAGCATCGCCAAGCATTATACCTCTGCCACACTGTTTAATTATGGCAATTGGGGTTTATATAGACAAACAGCTCTAGTTTTATCTGAATAAATAATAATTTTCCAACATGCATCGTCTTTCTATAGATTATTTTTTGTTTTATTTTACTTCAGTCGAAGTTCTCAGAAATCAAGGGGCCCACAACCTGGGGCTAACACTTGAACTCTATATGCGATACATAGGTATTCGAGTGTTCCACTTAAGTTCTTTATTTCTCAAACACTGAGTTAATAAAGAAGTTGAGAACATAATTTTCTTCTCCCCAATTAACCATTTTCATATATTGTATTATATCTTTTATTTTGGTCTCTTGGTCTTACTGAATTCCAGGACAAGAATTTATCTAATCTGGTGGAGTATCCAGTTTCGTGCTGTTACTTGAGGTAACATCACTTGGAGAAGGTGCACCATTCCTCGTAAAAGCTTATATGGGTTGGCCATAACGAGGAGATCTTATTTGGGCAGCGAATACTATGTGATTTTGAATATTTGGTCAGGGTTTACTTCTATGGAAAAAGTATCCTCATGCCAGATTGTTCTGACAAACCCCTGTACAGAGGGACCTTAGACACTCGAGGACAGTGTCTAGTAGGCATTCAAGTTCTCAGTTTGGCTTTGGAGATGTCTCTTCAATTGAATTCAGTTTTTCATTATTTTTTACCTTGCAGTCAATTCCTGTGCAAAACTCTAACGATTGTCTTCGCAGAAATTTCAATTCAAAGCATAGCTGAGTTCTTCACAATAATCTTGGCATCTTTTTTTATATACGCATTTTTATTGGTTTTTATTTGAAGAGATGTTAAAGTATTTTACTTTTGACCTTTATCAGTTTTATTCTGTGTAGATTTTTGTAGAATTGTGTATGATTCTTCTAGTGCCAATTTTCAACAATTCAAAATACTTTGGTAACTTTGTGAACCGATTCTTTTTTCTAATGTCTAAAGAAATTTATCTTGTTTTTATTATGATACTTTCGCAGATGATGGATCAGACGCTTCAATTGTCACGCAACGTAGACAGTGAACGATAAACATCAATTCACAATCTTAGAAAACATGAGTTGGTTTGTTTGAAATAAATCTATTATTTTGTGCAACCAAATAGACATTTAGTTTTTAGAGATAAGGCTAAAATTTTTAGCCTTTTTATATAAAATTCCTTGTTTTGTTAAAAAATAGTTGGAAAATTCTTTTTAAAGTTAACAGTTTTTGGAAGAGGAAGAGATTATTCTGTTTTCAACTATCTGCCAACAATCTTTTATCTTTTCATATCGTGTTAAGGATAGATATTTTTCATTTTTGTCATTGGATTTCTTAAAAAGTTTTAAAATAAATACATTAATATATTACTCCTTTAATAATAATAATAATAATAATAATAATAATAATAATAATAATATATATATATATATATATATATATATATATATATATATATATATATATATATATATATATATTTATATACTATCAGAATTATCCGTTATTGACTGGGTTAAAAAAGAGTCTTCAAAAATGGACTCTGATCTATGAAAGTATGAAAGGTTATGAAAAGGGGGTGCGGGTGTAAAGAGATAGCTTAAAACTTTTGGGGATCCAAACCAAAGCAACTCCCTCAAATGAACATAAGGGGGCAGTAGTGGGAATCTTTATTGCCACAAAGGTATGAACACTAATTAAGGTTCCAATTATAAGTGACTCCTCCCATAGGGCCCTACCTCCGTTTGTGTAGTGAGCAATGTAACTCGTAAAACCACCCCCTTCCTATGGTGGGGGTTATCATAGCAAGTTCGCTAACTCTGCATCAAATGGTGTGAGCGTGCATAGGGTTCCCATATGTAAGTGACAATCCTGGGGCCCCCGACCCATTGGTGAGAGCAAGCGGCATAACTTGTTAAACTCTCCCTCAACTCAATGGTGGGTCATCCTGCCATATTTGGTAACTCTATGAGTGTAAATCAAACAGCGTGAGCATGCACAAGGTTTTCAGTTATAAGTGACTCCTCCCTGGGGCCCCACTCTTGTTGGTGGAGATGAGCAGTGTAACCGTAAAAACTTTCCCCTTCCTATGGTGGGTTATCCTGACAAATTTGGAAGCTCTATGTAAACCAGTGTGAGTGTGCATGGGGTTTTCCCCCCTGGGCCCTGCCCCTGTTGTTGGTGGTGGTGAGAGCGAATTATCATACCCATTTTTGGTCCTTGATACCTATTCTATCATTGTATGAGATCAGTTTAGTATAATAGTAAACCATATAGGAGCCTATTCTTGTACAGACAGACACACACACACAGATGTTGAGCTTCATTTTATATATATATATATATATATATATATATATATATATATATATATATATATATATATATATATATATATAAAGATGAGGAATAATAGTTATATAGAACTTTATTAAATCATCAGATCAATTAGGATTAAAATGAGACGAAAGTAGAAAAAGAACGTTTTTAAACAATGACATTTTGAAGCTAAATGCTTCTCATCAGGAGAGGAGAAAAGCCCGAATTATAAAAA
This sequence comes from Euprymna scolopes, assembly GCF_053919585.1. Lineage (NCBI taxonomy): Eukaryota > Metazoa > Mollusca > Cephalopoda > Sepiida > Sepiolidae > Euprymna > Euprymna scolopes. The sequence continues at coordinate 10,648,525 of NC_136502.1, read as the reverse complement.
TATGAAAGTATACAAATAAAACCGACTTTGGAACATTAAGGTTAGAAATGAAATGAAAAAAAGGTGGTGAAAAAAATGGGGACTGGCAAAAGAGATGAGAATAAAAAATAGAAAAGTTGTGGTAAGGGGGAAGGGTAGAAACGGAAAAGGAGTCAAATAAAGAAATACCTATTAGAAAAAAGTAAAGAAATAAAAAATTTAGAAAATAATATTAAATGTATACATCTACACTTGTAAATAATATATATATATATATATATATATATATATATATATATATATATATATATATATATATATATATATATATATATGATGAGAATAATGGAACTAGTATTCCGACAAAATAGAGAAATAAAAGATAGAAACAAACCGAGTTATGTGTTCATCAACGTCTCGTAATTCGAGACTTCTTCTAGATGAATGAGATGAAGAAAACAAAAACACCAGTACAAATATTTTAAAATGTTTCATGTGCAAAGTGTGACGCTGTTCTATTTCAGAAACGGAAAAAGACGTTGGAAATTCAAAAAAGGGGGGGGGAACTTGCGTTGTTAAAGAGAGAGAGATTTTTAATAACGTCATATAGTCGTTAATATGTTTTTAAAAGATATGAACGCAGAAATAATTAAAAATCATATACATCAGACCTTTCTCTCATAAACAGATACCTTCCTTTATCTACACACACCAATAATACAATAATTTGCAAAACACTAAACAAACTAGGAATTCCAATCATACAAACCACATCACAAACTATAAAACAAATATTAAAAACTACAAAACATCTCCAAAACAAACCAGTTTCCAATGCAGGCATATACATCATTCCTTACCGAAATTGCCATCATATATACGTTGGTGAAACCCAGTGTAAGTTAGAAAAAAGGCTCAGTGAACATAAAAGAGATATAAAAAATATCAATTCTCTAAGTGCATTATTCTCTCATTCATTGCAGCATAATCACACCTTTAACTTCAAACATGCAAAAATAGTTAAATTTATTTCAAATAAACCGTACCGGAGACTTCTTGAATCAGCGCTTATTGCAAATTCAAGCACAATTAAACAACATGGAAGTTTCTATAATGTAGCGCCATTAATAAGTAAACTTTTATTAAAAGAACATAATTTAATTGTAGACACAGGTTAACCTTCTCACCCCATAGAAACACTCCCTGTAATAATTAATACATATAATCTCAATCAATAAATTACGTAATAAAAACACAATCATTCCATTTCTGTTACACACATATATTTGAATTTTAACAGACATATTTTTCCAGAAAGAATATTAACTGCGTTCATATCTTTTAAAAACATATTAACGACTATATGACGTTATTAAAAATCTCCCTCTCTTTAACAACGTAAGCTCCCCTCCTTTTTTGAATTTCGAATGTTTTTTCCCGTTTCTGAAATAGAACAGCGTCACACTTTGCACATGAAACATTTTAAAATATTTATACTGGTGTTTTTGTTTTCTTCATCTCATTCATCCAGAGGAAGTCGCGAAATAAAGGCGAAACGTTGATGAACACATAACTCGGTTTGTTCCTTTTTATTTATTATTTCTCTCTCTCTCTCTCTCTCTCTCTCTCTCTCTCTCTCTCTCTCTCTCTCTCTCTGTATATATATATATATATATATATATATATATATATATATATATATATATATATATATATTAAAAGACTGGCGCCGAGGAAGACTTTATTGTTACCTAACGATGTCTTTTTGACTGAAACAGTAGATTTATTGTAGTGACTTATGGTGATTTTGTTCATCTAAATTAAATAAAGTAATATCCTGCCCTTTTCATCAAGTATTATCAACAGCTTCATTGAAATTCAATGGTTTTGTGTGTGATTTATGTGTTTATGTACATATAAAGCTATCATATGAACATATATATATATATATATATATATTCTTTTATCAGAATTTGGAATAGAATAACTGATTAAAATATGTTCAAAAGGATATTGTACAGATTATCCATGTTTCATATTGTTTCCTTCAAACTTAATTACTTTTGTATTAGTTATACTTGAAAAAACTCGTACAATAATAGAAATTTTCTTGAAAGCGTACTACTTCTACTACTAATAATAGTATAATAAAAAGTGTACTACTACTACTACTAATAATAATAATAGTATAATAAAAAGCGTACTACTACTACTAATAATATATTTTTCCTACTTTTAGTTAAAAGTCAGACAAGTATATGAAATCTTAATATGCATTATTAGATAGAAGACTAATAGATTTAACTTAAATTTACATTTATCAAAGAAAATATGACTTTTCAGTATCATATCTTGGTTATTCATTAGTCTGAATAAGTGAAAACAGTAAATTAGTCGAAAAGCAAAGACAAGAAAAGACATGACTAGCTAGGAAGGGTGATTCACTGAAACTCGCAAAAGTCTATGTTTCAAATACACACACATACGATGGGCACAGATCAGATTCGCTTATGGATAATCAACCAGATCAAGTTCTTTGGAGTCTTGAGGCACAAAAGGATTACCCAATCTTGCCGAGCCACATATAATGAACATTAAGACAGCATTCCTAATTATTGACTGACTTTGATTGATTGTCAGACCAGATATTGAATTTAAAAACAAATGCCAGGAATGGAAAACTATCTTGACTTTATATCTGGAACTGCAAAACAAAACAAAAACAACAAAACAAAACAAAGCATAAACAAACAAAAATAAGAACAAGTATTTTAACTCGCGTCTAATCTGCACTTACTAAACAGTAATGAAAATACTATTTCAAACTTAAGCATGACAGACCAATGGAAATTCTATTTCAAACTTAAGCATGATAAACCAACAGGACTAAAGTATGGATGAACAGTGGCTCCTACAGATATATGGATACATCTAAAAATTGTATTTCAAACTTAAGCATGACAGACTAATGGAAATGCTATTTCAAACTTAAGCATAACAGTCTGACTGCCAGACAGAGTCTCTTATTGAGATGCTTGGATGCACTTAAAATAAGATACGTCGTTGCAGTCTACATGTTTGATGATGAAAATGTTATGTGTGACAGCCTGACCAAATAACGGAAAGAGCATCCAGAACGATCTAATGATATATATAATGGACTCTCCCATAAATTTCGATGTATGAGGTTCCGCCACAACAACTAAGTTGTTCGGAAATTCACACTGATGATTTGTTTTATAATGGTGAAGGCTTTGTGTAGAACCAACCACAGTTTTTGGTATTACTGCTAATCTTTGTTGGTGCAAATGATTGCCACAAGACCGAGCATACAGTAGATTGCAGCTTTTTACATCAGAGTTTTCCTTCTCCTGGATGCATGTTTTAACAAAGACTGGGAGTGCATCTCTCTCAGTGAATTAATGCACCTCCAGATGCCAATCTGGAAATTTCTACAACTCGGCACGTCACGTTGACAAACCAGTTCTCGTCAGATAACTAAAGTTAAGCAACAATGAGCTTGGCCACTACCAGATGGGTGACCATCCGGAAAGGCTAGGCACTGTGTGTGTGTATATATATATATATATATATATATATATATATATATATATATATATATATATATATATATATAAAAAGTCCTGAAGTGTCTTCCGCAAAGACTTAAAAACTGTAAATTCTGGAAAGTATTTAGATCACCCAGATGGCAACATTATTTTTGGAATCAATCTGAATACGGAAGATATTGCTGGTGCATTGAAGACACTTGCTGTCACGTGAACTCCATTGAAGCTAAACTCACATCAAGACGTGACTAGTAATAGAAAACTTGGAAAATATTTAATAAATTTTGAGAATTTTTTTTCTAACAAAAAATATATATATTGGAAAGTTGAGAGAGAAAGAGAGAGAGAAAGAGAAAGAGAGAGGATGCTGTATCTTCACTTTCACTCCTCATCACTTTCCTCCTCTTCATCACTGCTGCTGCTAACAACATCAGCTGCAGCAGCATCAATACAAGTGTCTACATCTGGATATATATACATCTCATCTCAGGATGGATTGTCGTGGATTTAACAACACAGGTAAGTTAGTTATTGATGTTTTTCTCATTTCGGAAGCATCTGTTTAACTTTAGACATTCAATTAATGCAGGTTGGGGTGGGCAAGCATTTCACTTTTTACTTTTTATAACTTTTTCTGCGTTTTTTTTTTAAATTTTTTTTCTTATTTTATATCATTTCCTAATTTTGGCCAGTTTTTTCAATATGTGCATTTTCTCTTTAAACATAAATTTCTTCGCTCTTAAAACTTTTGAAGGGTGGAATGGGGTGGAGGCCTTTTCTCTATCTTTGAATAATCCCTTTTAAGAACCTGCTATATGAAATTGAAAAGTTTTTTGTTTGTTTTTTTTTTTGCTTTAGATAAAAAAAACACTCCTATCAAAATGACAGTGAAAAACTTCATTAAGATCTTGAATAAGACTTTTAATGTTGAATGCTTTAAATTTATATTATTTTGCTAAGTTAATATTTTAAAAGTGTATATAATTTTATTTATTATTTTGACATTTCCCTCTGTGAAGTTAGGTGCTTAACTTTGAGAAATAAAAGTTAATTTTCATTTTCCAATTTTTTTAATGGAAATCGCTCCAGACAAGGTACGAAGCTACTTGATGTAGGAAGCTAAAACAATACTATTTAAATGTCACAAACTTTGCCAAGGATAAGTGTTAGGTGGAATAAATTCTGACCCAGAAAGCAGCAGTTCTTCCCTCTTTGTAAGAAACATTATTCATGGAATGTGAGGACTAAAGGACAAAATAAGGGAAGCAAGAGTTACGTCGCTGTCGAAAGTAAACCCAAAATCCACTTTCTACTTGCTTAATTAAAGTTTGAAATGTTTTTAATGCCAAATCAACATTAATTATTAGTTTAAAAAAAATGACATGCAAATATATTTTTGCAGCAAAATTTTGATTAGATGCAACATTTTTCTTGATAATACTATTAAAAAAGTAATTTTATGTTTTATAACACCAGATGGACCTAAAATTATAAAATTTAGTAATTTATAACAAATTAAATTAAAAAAAATAATAAAATCATGCACATTTATTTTGCAGATAAAAAAAATGATTTTTTTTTTTTTATATTTGTTAGGTCCAGAAAAAAGTTTGGTAAAACGTCTTTAGATTCTTTTATTTTAATTGTTTTTTTTTTTTTTTTTTTAGGTTTTAGTTTTGAAACTTTAATAAAAAAAATAAACAGAAAAGGACTGAATTAAAATTATTAAAAAAAAAAGCAACAAAAAACTTTATATTAGCTACAGGTGCATGAATAAACTTGACAACATTAAATAAGTTCTATCGCTTCTATTTTAAAATTTAAATTGTTGTTTAGAAAGCTTATTGTTCAGAAAAAAGAAACATGAATATTTTTCACAGTTTCTTGAATATATACACTAACATGTTTTTCTCTTAAAATAATCACTGAACCAAGAAAGCCAAAAGAAAGATACTGTTTACTTCAATAGTGGCAGAAAAGTAAAGTAATTTTATAACTTATAGATATGATCAAATTTTTCAATTTAGTCATCATTTATGTTTGTAATAAATTTTAGCTCCAAAATATTTTTTCTTTTAAATTATATCTGTTTTTGGAACATTTGTTTATTCCTCTAAAAATCACGTCTTTTATATTGGTTAATTTTTCACTTGTGACATAAATAAATTTTAGTTCATTGGAAATGTGTGATTAAGTTTGAACGTATTTTATTTTTCTTAACATATTTTGATCCTCTCTTTTATTTTAGGAGCACTTAATTTTCGAAAAGTGATTAAACATTTTTGTTCTAAGAATTAAGAAAGATAAAATAAATTTATAAACGTTTTTTTTTTTTATTGAATATTATCATGTAAATATTTTTAATCGTTGATTTTTGTATACCGAACCATTAACCAACATCTTAAATGAACAGCCGGTCAAAATAGGTAGATTTATTAAATTTTATTTCCATACCTGTTAATTTGGTTGTGCAAATTGTTAGTGTAAATGTTAACTTTCAAAAATATGATGTATTTTTTAAATATTGCAAAGAAAATGATAATAAAATATATGAAGTGCTTTTTTTTACATAAAAATTTTTGTAACAAAAAGTTAGTTTTTATTTATTATATATGTATTTAACACGTTTTTTTTTTTTGTTTAAATATGTTATGAGGATTAGAAAGAAAGGTAACACAAGCTAAACAAATATAAAAGGAAAGAAAAAGAATTAGTTTTATATGGTTTGCTTTCTTTCCGTTTTGTTTCTTAAAGTTTTGACAGATTTTGACAATAATGAATTTTTTAAATCTTATTTTGTCTTTATTTTATAGTTCGAAATAAGAATATAGCGTATCTGTCCGGTTTTAAATGTCCGTATGTTAGAACGTTTGTTGAAGTGTCACTACGTGATGAGGGAATTTCAAGCTTTAATTTTCCGCCGAGCATACATTTTCGGTTTGCGAATATTAAGCCGCGAGATGAGCAGTCAGCACTTTTTTTTTCTTCTTCTTTTTTTAAAATTTCATTTTAGTTTCCTGTGGGTAAAACTGAACATATGGAAACTGATGTATCGAAACAGGAAACAAAGTTTCACGTGCATTTCGAGAGAGAGAGAGAGAGAGAGAGAGAGAGAGAGAGAGAGAGAGAGAGAGTCTGTATTTGATGAACAATAAATTAGCTAGAGGAAAGATGATGTAAGAGATATATAATAACATAAAATAAATAACAGTGCAATAACGTTATTTGTTTAAAATTAATAAACAAATAGTACATAAATTACTATTTTTGTTTTTTATACGACAGGTGAGGTGGTGATGGTGAGGTGGGTGCGCATGCAGAAATTGATGTTCTCGTTTGGTTTGTGTGAACCCAAATGAAACAATATTTGACTGTCCAGACATTACTTTCTAATCGACAGTTTAAAGTCTTCCAAATCACTTTCGAGCAGCGCCCAGCGGACATTTATGAAGTACGCACATACCGGACACTTTTTAATGAGTAATAAATGGATTGAAATATGTTTGACTTGAGCGTGATCCTTCTAAAGGAAAAGGACGTAACTTTTAAATAAAGTTTTAAGCATAAAAGTCAAGTATCATGGTTCGTTTGCGCTCTAAAACAAGATAAAACGAAAGGCATGGATTGTCTCACGTGCCCCTATTGTATCAAAGAACCACTATTTTTGTGAGACCATATGGTCGGTACTTAGCCAAGAACAATGACCCTATCGTACGTCGATCAGGGGAAAATGTGATTATTCTTTCTTTTCCTTCTCTCTGGCGTTCGTTTTTCATTTCATATTTTAAAAATTAGCGAAAAAGTGTTGTTAAACCGTATGTACTCGTTTCCTACCTTAGTTCATCTACCCACGCATACAAAATGAAAATCAAGTAAATAAAAGTAAACTTGATTTTTTTTTTTTTTCCTAACCCGCGTACAAGAACGATGAAGTGGCGGTGTATTGTTTGTTCGATTTTGTCGAGATATCCCATGACGATATAAACTCGAACATCTGGATATGTCAAAAGAATGTTTTATGCACAGGAACGCGACTGGTTGTTTGGAATTTAGTAAAACTAAAAGTAAATCTAAATGCAAAGTCCCGTTTCAGCTTTCGTTAAGCGAGCGACATGTGAAACAGTAGAAAAGTTGCAGACAAAACAAAATCCTAAACATATGTCAAAAGGTGAAAATGGTGACGTTTGAATAACCAAGTGGAAGGGAGGTAACTCTGCGACTAACCAATTGATGCAGAAACTGAGCTAGACAAAACGTGATAGATAATGGGGGCATCAGATAAATAAAGGGAAAATTATTTCAAACTAGCATCAAAGTAAAAATGCTCTTTTATGTAAATAATTGAATTTGTTCAAAAATATCAAAAACAAATAAATAGATTATATATCTGGGCAGGAGCTGCTAGAAAGGACTTGTCCTGCCTTGATAGAGTTCAAAATAGACTTCGTAGCCTCGTAGGAGATGTCCTTTTCTCCTCCTTGCAACCTCTATCTCACAGAAGAGATGTTGCGAGTTTGTCTCTGATGTATCGTTATTTTCATGGAAAGTGTTCGACTGAGCTTCAATCTATGGTCCCCCCTCGCTAAACTTTCACAAGAAACACTCGTCTAGCTGTAAACACTATCAATAATTTCCCCCACTCTTTATCTGTGCCTAAACCTAAACGTAGATTCCATGAACAAAGATTCTTTCTTAGAACTGCACGCCTGTGGAATTGTCTTCCGTTTTCCTGCTTTCCGGCTGACTACAATATGGTTGTGTTCAAGTCTAAAGTAAATAAGTTCTTGATGAGCCGTTCCATATAAGTTATCAAATTTACCAAATTTTCATTACTAATGATTACTATATTGTCCAATTTCTACTGTACACTCTTTAATCCTTATCCTTGAGTGGCCTTGATAATGTGGTGATGCCTATGTAAAATATATATATATATATATATATATATATATATATATATATATATATATATATATATATATATATAGGGGATTAGAACAAGAGTCTAAAGAGAAGAGTATATTTTAAAGTATTAGTAAATTCATTAATACAATTAAAATAAAATTAAAGAAAACAGTGCTCGTTGTAATGTACATACATAATAAGCTCAATAGGCATATATGCCCTAGAGCTATTTTGCTATTGAGTAAGATGATTAATAATTTGTAATTAAAATTAAAAATTAAAAATCTGTTTCATAAGGAAGAACAAAAAAAATCAATAAATTGTACGATCATTTCGGAAACGATGTTTTTATTGTGATAGACAGTGAGTCTTTGACAATAATTTTATGATATAGTTTTTTGAAACAAAGTCACCTCATCATCAAATATATTGGGGCGGGGGTTAAAGACACCAAAAATAAACCTAGCATTTTTTATTTTTGGTGTCTTTAAAAAAAACCCACCCAATATTTTTGTTGATGAAGAGATTTTGTTTCAAAAAACTATATCATAAAATTTACAATTTATTGATTTTGTTTGTTCTTCCTTATGCAACAGATTTTTAATTTTTAATTTTAATTATAAATTATCAATCATCTTACTGAATATGTATATGGTAATCAAAATGGTGAACTTAAAATATATTATAAATATTTATTTATTAATCATTTGTTCATATATATATATATATATATATATATATATATATATATATATATATATATATATATATATATATATATATATATATATATAAAGAAGTGAACCATCGCGTAAATTCAAAAGACTAAAATAAGATGGAAAACGGGGTGAGGAAAAGGAAAAAAGGAAAAAAAAAATGTATATATATATATATATATGTATAACTACTTCATTTACTCACATAAAATTAATATACGAAAGTATAGATTTATGCGTAAACTTTAAGTATTTACTTCAAAAGTGCTCAATACGTAGGTAGAGCTAGTTAGTAATTTATAAAATATATATGGCGATTAAGCTACACTGAATATTCGGCGTTTCATCCACTCTAGGACTCCTCAGGCTTATGCACGCATAAGCCTGACGAATCCTAGAGTGGATGAAACGCCGAATATTCAGTGTAGCTTAATCGCCATATATATATATATATATATATATATATATATATATATATATATATATATAATGTAAAATTTTATTAAGCTAGTTTTTTCTGTATTTGCATTTTGTATAATTCTGGTGCTTCTCTTCTTCTGATAAGAAGCATTTAACTTTGAAATGCCATGGCCTACAGGTTTTTTTTTTCTTAATTTTCTCCTTAACTTTTCCTTATTGTACTGTTAATATAATAAGGTTATACATAACTTTTATTCCTCATATATATATATATATATATATATATATATATATATATATATATATAATGTCCCACTTTCAACACTTCTCTAACAATCTGATGCCGCTTTTGTAGAACGATTTATGTTTGACCTCAGAATATGCCTGATATCACTCCCTCTTTAGCATAACATCTCTTTTCTTGGACTATTCTTTTGGGATCAGCAAACAGTCAGTAGCTCTTGGGGAATGATCTGGAGAATAGAGTAGGTGTGAGAGCAATATTCATGTCATCATCATCTTTTGACTGTAGTCGAGATGATGGAGGTCACATGGTCACGCTAGATATCCGGTCCCTCATGACTGATTTCAGGTCCTGTCTCTCAACATTGGTTTTCATGTATGTTTGCCATTATTACGATCAACTTGTTGAACAGTGTCTTAGTGAAGAGTACTATTTTTCTTCATTTGTGTTCGTTTTTTTTTTTTTACATTTTTCCTTCGCATGTATGTATAATGCTAGTTAATGATTGCTATTGATAGTTTTTCCTTTCTCAAAGGCAATACAATACAATATACAGTGAGAAGGAACACAAGCCTATACACCCGAGATTACAGTCTCTCAATACACATCATCTTTAGATTTGTAGTCAAAGTGAAGTGGGTGATTCCTCTAGTGTTTGTCTAGTCTGGCTTTGAAGGTATTAAGTGACTCTGCAGACACCATTTCTTCCAGCAGCTGATTTCACACATTCACCACACATTGGGAGAAGAAGTCTGCTCAAACAGACCCAGCTGCCCCCTTCTGATGTCGCTGCTTATCCAAACACAACGAACGCCCAAATTTCTTTTTATTGTGTTGGAACAGCAGCAAACAACACTCTGAATCGTTGTTGTTGCTGATGATGATGCTGCTGCTGCTGATGATGAACAACTATGAGAAAACATGGCATCCACTTTGAACATTGCTTTCTCTTTGACTAATATCAGTGTATACACTGCCTTCTCATATCTTTAACTACTATTTCATGCAACTTCAATTTATGATCGGCCAAAATAATTTTCTTAATGTCTTCTAGATTCCTAGGGCTGCTAGACTTTGGAATTCCCTTCCGGGTTCTTGCTTTGCTGATTGCACTGACATGCAGAAGTTCAAGTGTAACATAAACAGACATTTTGCTGCTCAACTCCATACATAGTATCCCTGCAAATTATGTCCCAGATAATAGACCCATACATCACAGTGCACTGTTCCTTGTTAGGGGTGAAAATGCAATAAAAAAAATAGGCAATCTGAGCATTCACTATAATTTTTATCTGTATACCTGCATATTTAAAGTCAGCATACTTCCTAAATATTGTTTTCCAACGGAGCAGAATCGGACTAAAGTTTAATAAGCCATTCCTTTACTTGAACAGTATTTTCCCTCATCAGAATGCAATGTTTTATCAACATATGAAATTTAGATTCTTCCATTGTTTGTAACATTTATAACAATATCTTTACTTAAATAACTGTAATTTGTAAACTAATAACCCAATTAAGCCCAAATTTTGACACATGCTATTTAAAAATGCAATAACAGCAAATAATATCATAACAATATTTCAAAATTAAGGTAGACTAAAAATTGAAGCACCTTCATCCACAAACTTACTGCTTCCTTGTATCACAGCACTTCAGTGTAGCTAGACGTACATCCAAACAGCATAACATTAATGCAGGAGTGCCTCAAGGGTTGATCCTAAGATCACTATTATTTCTGATATTCTTCAACGACCTCCCTGATAATATTGTGTCCGAGATGGGTATATTTGCTGATGATACAGCACTCTATAACATGCATGAGGAAAGAACAGATGTACATAAATCTAAGATAATAGCAGCACCCTTAGAAAATGACCCCCAGACCATAGTGGAATGAGGCTGGTAACATTTAATGCTAGTAAGACTAAGCTGCTCTCCTTTAACAATTACAAGAAGCCTTCCCAACCACCGATAGCTATGACAAATAACACTGTACCTGAGAATTCTTCCTTCAAACTTCCCTGCTTAACATTCACAGGCAATATGAACTGGAACATTGAGGACATTGTGAAGGCTACTACAAAGAATGTGAGTTTCCTCTATTGTGCTAGAAGACTACTCACACCTGAGAGTATCATGTACCTCTACAAAACTAACATTCGTCCATGCATGGAGTGTTGTTGCCACATCTGGGCCGGTGAATCTACCACTAGTCTCTCTTCTTGGATAGGGTCCAAATAAGAGTCTCCAATCTAATTGCAGTTAAATGGGCGGGTAAACAGCAAAAAAAAAAAAATAAATAAATAAATAAAAAAATAAATAAATAAAAGAAACAAAAAGTTTAGCTAGAATTCGTCACTGTCAACTTCGTCACTCACAGCTTTCTCTCTCAACTTCTAGCATGCCTTTTTGTGCTGTCACCTCTGCCAACAGGCATTTTATTAACAAACTGACTCCATTCCATTTACATATGTGTGCAGTGGGCGGTGTGATCTTGTGCGATTCCACAAGATTACACCTTATAAAGCGACGACTGCCATCTGTAATCTCTCTCTCTCTCTCTCTCTCAGATCCCACTTGAAGGTAAGTCGTATAGCCACATAATGCACACACACGTGGACGCTTTTTTCTTTACTTATTACACTCAACTCTACACTAATATCCCGTTTTGTCAACTAAATCCCAACCCCTGTCCCGTCACTGCAATGTTGCATTCCTGTGTCTGTTTTACAAGTATTTTAATGGAATGTGCTCTGATGAACTCATTACCCTTATGCCCCTAACAAACATACCCCTGACAAACCTGCTTAGCAACAAAATTATACCCCTTCACTGTTGAAGTCCCTAAATGCCAGAAAGCTTTCTACTCTAATAGTTTCTTCCCTCAAACAGCTAGACTTTGAAATTCCCTTCCTGCTGCCTGTTTTCCTCATTGTATTGATATGCAGAAGTTTAAATGTAATGTAAACCAATATCTTGTTCATCTTCCCTAAGCATGGTCTGAAATAGTAAATCCTTCTGTCAAAATGGTGATATGTCTTCTTTGAGGTGAATGTGAGCAAAAATAAAGTGGGTGGTGATTGGAAACTCATCAGAAATAATATCAGACACGCCTCATGGGGGTAAAACTGTATTTATATGTTACTGAATGGATATTTAATATAATCAGGGTATCCTTAGCAAAAACCTGACTGGATGATTATTTAATACTAGCAAGGAAACCCAAGCCGAGGATTGAATGATGATCAACAAATGTTTCACCCTCCCAGATTTTTACTGTCATCAATAATCGCCTGGGAGGAAGCTTCACATGCCTCCATGCAGTAACTTAGTCTGAAATATGTTATTCTACATTGCACTATATAGAACCTACTGTTTCTTTTATAAAATTATTTCATATAAAATTCTTTCCAGTTAACAAAAAAAACATTAAGAATTTTACGTCTGGGGTTTGAACCTACAGACCACGTCTTGCAAAAAAATAAAAAAAACAAAAAAAAAACATGTAAATTTTCAAGTCTTATAAAATTCTTTGCAGTTTATGAAAGAAAATTAAGAAATTTATGCCCGGAGTTTGAACCTACAGACCACGTCATGCAAAATTAAAAAAAAAAATAAACATGCTATCAACTTACCCACAGTAGAATTTTCACGGCCCATTGTTCTATCATTGTTGCTAAGTGACGACATGGAAAAAATGGCTTTACCGATGATAGATAAATTAAAATAACGGTTTCGATTATCGATTATCGGTAATTATCGAGAGTATTCTGAAACAAAACTTAACTAAGATTACTCCCAGACTTATACACTAAAGTTCTGTAAATTTTAAAGAAAATCTGTTCAGCCGTTTCCGAGTCTATAAGGAACGAACACACACAAACACACGCACACACAGACAAAGTTGCATTTATATAATTGTACCTATTTACTATGCCTCCCCGCGGGACAGAGTTAGACACCAGGGTCGTTTTTTAACGTGGAGAAAAGGTACAAAAATAAAAATTGTCTCAGTCGTGAAGGATTTCTCCTCCACCGAAAGAGAACAAGAAATAGAAGTGCAGCATCTGAAGAACAGATGCTACACTTTGATCTTGTCCCAAAGGCCAAGAACGAAAGATCTAGGTTGTCTTTTATGGTTTTACATTTAAACATCTTATTAATGCGGATGTGCCCTAGAGGTAGATTATTGGATTACTATTATTCCTGACTAGCAGGGAGACCTAACATTGCCTTGGATTAATGAGGATCAATGAATGTTCCACACTTCCAAAGCTTTTATTGTTATTGAAATCAATGAAATCGCCCATTTTTCAATCAAATTGATTGATTGCTTGCTCTAGTCAGGGATCCACCGTAATGTACCAGGAAGAAGCTTCACATTCTTTCCTGCAGTGACTTATTCCACAATACATTTTTTCCATGTCGTCACTCAGTTGATTTTATAAAATTATTTTTATGTAGTAGATTGAATTAAAGTTTTAAATGGAAAAACTATGTATAATGGTTCCGTTGTGGTATAAACAGAACTCTTATTTCAAACACATCCCTGTCTTATCAAAGTATTTACTATTGGTTTTATACACGCAACCCTTCTGGTTGTGTAGTTTGTGTAGTGATAAACTTCTCAAATGCACTTGTATTGTTAGGCTGTATAAGGGTGTTAACTCTGGTTAAAATTGAACTGTCCTTCTTTAATTGAATTTTTTTTCGATGCTTATCAGGAGCATTTCAATACAAAACCTATCTCAAAACATTCCCAGATCCATAAAGTACATTTGTGTGAAATTTCATAAAAATCAGTCCAGCCCCATTTCAGAGTCCATAGGTAACGAACTCACACACCCACAGATAAAGTGCATTTTATGTATAAGTAAAGATTTTTATTAACAACTTCGCTGATGAAATTTTGTCCAAGGTAGGTATATTTGCTGATGAAATCACGTGAGAAAAATCAACACACACATCTAAGGTAATGGCTGAATCCTTAGAATATGACCTCCAGTGAAATGGGGTTATAAATAGATGGTAATATTTAATGCTACTAAGACAAAGCTTCTTTCCTTTAACAATTATAATAAACCATTTTAATCACCTATAACCATAGCAAATTGCACCCATACCCGAGAGCCTGTCAATCAAGCTCCCCAGCCTAGCATTTACAGATAAAATAAATTGGAACAAGTAGATAGAAGATATTATTAAGGCTGCTACAATGAAAGTGGATTCCATCTACCATGCTAGAAAACTTCTCTTACCTGCCAGTATCTTATAGCTCTACAAAGCCAACATCCATTTATGCATGGAGTAATGTTGTCACATCCGGCCTGCTGCACCAATCACTAACCTCACCCTCTTAGAAAAACAAACACTAATCTCTTATTATCTACCAAATTGCTGCCCCTGTCCCATTACCGTAATGCTGCATCCTTATGCCTCTTTTACAAGTACTTTAATGGAATGTACTCCAGTGAACTGGTGCTCTCCTTTACCAAGTTGACACACCAGTTTTCATTAGATGAATAAAGTTAAGCAATGCTGAATCTGGTTAGTAGCAGATGGGTGACGATTTGAGAATACCAGGCACTGTATGTAGGAGGCTGTCGACACCAAACTGCAAGAACTGTTAAAGCTAACACCATCATTTCCCTTGACAGGGATATACATACATCTGGGGACCACTTGTGAACCTAATATTCCCATGAAACTTCCTCCTTCAGGGGAAGCCTGTTCAACCTTCTTGGGTGAATGTCACTGGCATGCATACATATTAATGCCCCCCCCCCTCCCGATAAACCTAACAATCAGCAAAATCCCACTCTTCTTCTGTAGAGGTTCACAGATTGCAGAAGGCTTTCTCCTCTAGTAGCTTCTTTTCTCATACTGTTAGGCTCTGGAATTACCTCCTTGTTCCCTGTTTCTCTGGGTACACCAAGATGCTGAATTTTTTATGTACTCTCACTACAAAACTCTCCACTTCACAGGCGATTAGCAATAAACTAACCTCTTCTTAAAGACAGAAGGCATTGCCTTGGAGGATGGACCTCCTACAACTGCACAGGACCAGCATCCTTCCACAATCAGCAGGGAAAAGGTCATTACAAGAACGATCTAGACGCTGCTAATTTGGGGACTGAGGTAAAAAATAGCACCAAGGTTGCAATCTCAATCACTATAGTCATATTATGTCTGTTCCGTTTTTTTTTCTTCTTTTTTTTTTTTTTAAATCCACTAAATTTACATACTAATCTATCTTTTCATGTTTTTACTCTAATGTGAAACTGAAACAATTTTACATAGGCATCATCGCTTATCAAGGTCCAGAGGCCATTCGAGCATAAGGGTTAAAAAGTGTACAGTAGGCAATTGGACAATATAGTAATCGTTAGTAATGGAAGTTTGGTAAATTTGTTAACTTAAGACAAATGGTTTATCACGAACTTGTTTACGTTGGACTTGAAGACAAACACATTGTAGTCAGCTGGAAAGCAGGAAAACGGAAGACAATTCCACAGTCGTGCAGTTCTAAGAAACAATCTTTGTTCATGGAATCTACGTTTAGGTTTAGGCACAGATAAAGAGTGGGAGAAATTATTGATAGTGTTTTCAGCTAGATGAGTGTTTCTTGTGAAAGTTTGGCGAGGGGGGACCATAGATTGGAGCTCAGATGAGCACTTGCCATGAAAATAACGATAAAGCAGAGACAAACTTGCAACATCTCTTCTGTGAGAAAGTGGTTGCAGGGAAGAGAAAAGGACATTTCCTACGAGGCTACAAAGTCTATTTTGAACTCTATCAAGGCAGGATAAATCCTTTCTAGTATCTCCTGCCCAGATGTGGCAATAGTACCCCATCCTTGGACGTACCTGGCTCTTATATAGATAGAGAATTGCATCAGCAGTGAGATATCTACTGGATCGATAGAAGGATCCCACCATTTTTCCAGTGGGCATATGATTTAAACTCATTAGCTTATGTTGTTCGTTGGATCCTTTTGTTCATGTATATTTCCAAGAAACCAAATCCTAAATATTTGTGTCCAAATTGTTTTAATCCAAATGATAAGAATTAGCTTACAAAAAGAAAGATGGACATAAGTAGAATAAATTAAAATTAAAATTAGAAATTAAATTTAAAAAATCCTAATATTTATTAGGTGTATTCAATTATTTATTTGTTTTTAATAAATTATTTATTTATATGTATGTACATATATATATATTTTTTTTCAGATGCAGTGGAGATTCTACCTGACATTGCTCCGGATGGATGTTAGATTCCTGTATTGTAACAGATCTATCAAGGAACATGTTAATATCATTGTTCATAATATTGCTGGTCCAACAAATGTGTCTGTGTGTGGACCTCAACTATACTGTAAAAGAAGGCAGAAAGCCTGGCACTTATGTGGGTGACATTGTGGCTGATTCACATTTGCTGGACAGTGTGACGCCACAAGACCGCAACCAGATAAGATTTAAACAGATAACAACTAACCAGCTGTTTACCGTATCCGAAACGACTGGGAAACTTTACACAGCTAAATCTGTTGACACCGAATTGATGTGTATATTTAACAAAGAATGTTTTAAAATAGTTGAAGTGGCTGTACAGAAGGGCTCTTCATACATCAAGGTATTGCAAATCAAGGTGAAGCTGGAAGATGTCAACGATAACCAACCAAGGTTCCCCGTGACACAGGTCAGCATAGAGTTTTCAGAAAAAGACAGCAAGGGCACAAAGATCTTGATACCAAATGCTATCGACAATGATGTAGGGGATGGCAATTCTCAAATCACATATGAGCTTATAAAGAAAAGAAACGAACCATTTATATTGTGGATCTCAAAGAGTATTGATGGAACATCAAAGCTTTTTATTAACTTGGAAGAGAAATTAGACCGAGAAGAGAAAGATACTTATTTGATTCAGGTGGTCGCCAAAGATGGTGGCACACCAACCATGCAAAGTATGTTGGATGTACATATTTCTGTTAAAGATGTTAATGATAACATGCCGATATTTTCTCAAAAAGCTTACAATGTTTCTATAAAGAACGAACCAAGTGAAACATCTGCAATTATCATCATTTCTGCCAATGATTTAGATTCTGGATTATACGGAAGGATAACGTATCACTTCAGTTCAAAAACTTCGGATATTGCCAAGACACACTTTAAACTAAATAAAGTGACTGGAGAGATATTTCTGAATAAGAGGTTTACATTAGGGCAAGAGTTAACTAATAAGTTGTATGTGGAAGCAAGAGATGGCGGTACTCCTTCACTGAGCTCTATAGCTTTGGTGCTAGTTAATGTGATCAATCAACAGAACACCGCTCCGATAATCGATGTGAACTTTGTTTCAGAATCTTTAAACTTTCCGGAAAACATTAAAGTAGGCAGTTTTATAGCTTATGTTAGAGTCACTGATCATGATGTCGGGCAAAATGGTAAGGTTAGCTGTGTATTGTACCATGATAAATTTGAGTTACAGAATTACGGCATTAAACGGTTTAAAGTAATTCTGAAGAAACCACTTGACCGAGAGATTGATGAATATCATGATATTACAATCACATGCCAAGACAAAGGAACCCCCCGACTTCATAGCGAAAGCACATTTACCATCCATGTAAGGGATGTTAGCGATGTACAGCCACAATTCTCCAGAAAGATCTACAAGTTCAGTATAAATGAAAATGAGAAGGCCAAGTTTCCTATTGGTTACATCAATGCAACTGACCCTGATCTTGGGCCTGGTGGGAAACTAACCTATTCGCTCATCTCAGACAACAAATATTTTCTACCTTTCCAAATTTCAGACAGTGGACTGATAACAACAGTTATGTCATTGGACCATGAATTTCAAGACATCTACGAGTTTCAGATCTTGGTGAAAGATAAAGGAACGCCCCCACTCAATAACACCGTAAATGTCAATGTTGAAGTTCGAGACGAAAACGATAATGCTCCATATTTCACTTTCCCCAGCATCAATCCGTACACAATGAATGTTGTTTACCATCCACACCACACGATCAACATCACAGTTATTGGGGCGTTGGATAGAGATAGCCGAGAAAATGCGTTCCTCAAATATGAAATAACGTCAGGCAATGACAAGCAGTTGTTTGTGATCAATCAGTATACTGGCTTGCTCTCTTTCACTCGTGTTGTTACTCAGTACGATGCAAAAACATATGAACTTGAGTTTGTTGTCAGGGACAGTGGCAGTCCCGTTTTGTCTGCAACAACCACAGTGATCTTGATCATAACAATCAGCAATAAGACTTCAATTTTACCAGTTCCACCAAAAGAAGAAACTGAGGAAAACATACAATTTGATTTTCTAATAGCCATCGTATCTGTAGCTGTGACTGTGTCTGTGGTCATCACGGCTATTATTTCAATATGTTACATAAGATACAATGACCAAAGAAAGGACTCGCAGAGAAGTAAGACAAATTTTTTGACCAAATGTGAACAGAGACAACTAATGTGTCCTTCCTACCTTGCTGCTTCTTGTAAGGATGTTCCCATAGTTGGCAGCATGGATCATTGCTTAGAAAGAACCAGAAGTTCCCAAGGCACTAATTCCAGAGGTGGCACTCACAAAGAAAACATGGACATTGTCCAAAAAGGAATTGCATCTGGATTAGATTTTCACACAGCTTCAGAGGTTATATATCAGGTAAGTGAAATAAATTTCTTTGATATTTTGTTCAGTATATGAGTGAAAAGAAAATTGCAACACCTTAAAGTATGTGATAACAATAATAATAATAATAATAATAATAATAATAATAATAATAATAATAATAATAATAATAATAATTCTGATTTCGTTTATCAACATCTCTCTGGAAAGGGATGGGATTCATTTCCAGAAGATTTCCCTTAATCTCAGCTTCAAACCAGGAGCTTCAAAGATCAAGCATTTTCTTAAGGATGTTGGTGGTACCTATAATTGCAGAGGTCTGAAGGCCGCCTAAAACATTGGGGATTTGTAGTTTTTTCAAGTGTCCTTCCAGACGACTTGATACTACTCCTAGTGTACCCACTACGACCGGGATTATTTGTGTTTTATACCCGTGTATACGTCTTATCTCAAAGGCCAATGGAGCATAATTGCTCCACTTCTCATTCTCATTCTCTCTCACATTCCTGTCCCAGGGTACTGAA
>NC_136502.1:10578505-10623505 GCF_053919585.1 Euprymna scolopes | reverse complement strand
GTTCTGCCGTCACATGTCACTCTCTCCGTCCTCGGCCAAGGAAAGAGAATCTCTCCAAACTGATTTTACTACTGGGTTTTGGTGGATTCTCGTTCAGTCAGAACATGCCAATCAAATACCTACTCTATACTACTAACAGAATAATAAAACAGTATTTGATGTCGAGGTGGCTGTTTGTAACAATATATATATATATATATATATATATATATATATATATATATACTGAAATTTGAGGAATATTTATGAATTGATGTCTGATACCTAAAATTTCACAATAATCAGAGCCATTTGTGGTCTCTTGATCTTACTTGATTCCAAAACAAGAATTCATCTCTCTGAATGGAACACTCTAATGAATGAAATGATGCTTTCCACTTAAACATAAAGCAAGATTATTTCATTAAATAATTTGAATCCTCTAAGGTAGCAATATCATTTAAGAATCAATAGTGACAATGTCCAGGTGTCAAATTTTGGGATTGGTATGCTTGCTATTTCTAGCCACACTGATAAATCTTGAAAAGACGAAGCAGCTGTATGTGGATGAATATCTCTCTATCCACACACACACACACACACACACACACACACACACACACACACACACACACACACACACACACAATTACTGTATTGCTGTAGTTTCCTTTCCAGTGTTTATCTGTTTGGTAAATATGTTTCGGATGCCGGACCATATTTACCATCCAGTAGCCTCGCCAGACCTTACAGAAATGGTTGTTATTATTTGGAAGAAGGGTTTTAGAGGAAATATGAGAAAAGGGGGGGGTAAGAGATAATAAGGGAGAGGGAGATGGGTATCGACAATATTTAAGTTTTGAAAGTTAAAATACATTAGATTGTAGTGTGTGTGTGTGTGGGGGGGTAGCAGATTCAAGTAGGCGTGGGTGGAGATATATGGATATAGGGAGGGGGAGGTGTGTGTGTATGTATGTATGTATGTATGTATGAATATATGTATGTATGTATGTATATGTGTTTGTGTGTATGTATGTATGTATGTATATGTGTTGTGTGTTTGTGTGTATGTATGTGTGTGTTGGGGTGGAGAGGGATCCCGTAAGCCGTGGTGAAGGCAACCTTTCTAGGAGAAGCAAATCTCTAATTTAAAAAACCATAAAGCGAGAGACCAGTATCTGCATTAAGCTGGTCTGCAGTTTAACTTGTTGCTGGCTATCTTGCTCTTGCTTGTTGCTGGATCTCAACATTTTGAACCGAGAGAGACAGCTGTCATACAAAGCTAAGACTCTGTAATATCATCTGTATATAGATACTCCCTCAGGCATTTGTCTATTAAACTGGTCCTGTGGTGATGGAAGTAATTTTTAGGCTCATGGACTCTAAGTGTCTGAGGGAGTGGCACTCGTCTGACAAGACGTTGCAATCATCATGTATATGTACATCAGTATCTTACCGGAGATCTGTATATATATATATGTATACTGAAATTTGAGGAATATTTATTAATTGATGTCTAATATATATTGCTAACAATTGATAAAAATCAGAGCCATCTGAATTTTTATGAAGAGCTTCTCCTTTTTAATATCTTCTATGTAAAACTAAATATAGCTACATGTCAATTATATTACAACTCCTTATGCTCAGCAACTGTGATCGAAAATTCACAATGGTTAGTTAGTTATTGTAGTAATGAATTTTGTATGTAGAAATATTAAAGAAACATATACACAAACCTAATATGTAATAACTAGCATGAATACCCAGCATTGCCAGGGTTAACATGAAGTTCGGTTTGGCCACACCTGCTATACTAAGAATATTGAGCAGTTTTTCATCATCATATGTCAACTCCATCGTTACCCCAACAAAAAGTTCAAAAATAAAAGAACGAATGAAAACACGAAAATGCAACCCCGCCCCCTGAAAAAAGAAGTACATGACAAACTGTTCACCAGATATTTCATCAGAAGGGATACGAAGAGAAGCTATTTTCCGGATATTGAGCGTCTTTTTATGACTATATTCCAGTTTAAGCGAATTTCTTTTATCCGGCCTCAATCTAGAAAGATTTGTTATTACGGTTTGTTGCAACGAAGACAATTTGTAAATAATTTAGCTTCAAAAATACCAAAGTAGAATTTGTGTTAACCGACATACACATTTTTATGTTATAAAAATGATGAGTTATGATTATTGTGTTATTAAAAGAAAAAAAAAAAAAAATTAGCAGTTAAGATGTCAAAAAAATATATATATATAAAAAAAAAAGAACTGGCAAAAATACGTAAATGAAAGTTTTTTTGTTTTTGTTTTAAATAAAGAATCGTACTTGAATTGGATTGTTTGTTTATTTCAAAATAAAAATCCTCTGGACCACAACTTTATTTGCAAAATCACGGAAATTATTTTATTTGAATTGATTCCAAAAATAATGCTTGAAAGTTTGTGTGAATTGTTTTTAGTTTGATTATCTGCCGAAAATGAAAACAAAAACAAAAAGAACAAAGTTAGCGTGCAGGGGAAATAACTTAAACCGTTTTATAAAAAAAAAATTGATGTCATTAAAAATAAATTAAATTAAATATTTTATAAATATAAATCAAATTTAAATAATAAACTTAAATAGAACACTTAAAACAATTCTCTCGCTATAAACAATAACTAACGCACCACTATTTAATAAAATCGATTTTCCTTAATCTAATATGCAAATGACGTCATCTCTTAATCATATATTTTGCAAGAATAATACTAGATATAGGAATGAATGAAACATTAAAATAGTGGACCTTTTGTATATATTTTGTGAACAAACAAACAAATAAACAAACAAATAAACAGACAGGAATACGAATTTATAATAATAAATATAACATAATAATTGAAGGGTGGTTATTATTGTTGAAATTTTGGTAGTGAAAGATTTCTACTCTTTCTTCCTCTTTTTTGTCATTTTCTCTTTTTTTGCCAATTATGTGTGCACTTTATCTGGCTATTTGATTTGCTGAGGACATTTTTAATTGTTGTTAATTTGCTAAAGGTTATCTTTGCTAATAACCTTTTTATTTATTTTATTTTTTCTATAAATTTTTAATTTTTTAATTTACATTTTATTTTTATTTTACCTTTTTATTTTTCAATTTCTTTAAGTATAATAGTCTTTCATTTAGCATTGTCAAAACGTTCATTCATCTGCATAAGGGTATTCTGATGTTTAATTAAATATAATATAATATAATATATATATACACATATATATATATATATATATATATATATATATATATATAATATATATATATGTGTGCGTGTGTGTATGTATGTATGTATGTATGTATGTATGTATGTATGTATGAGATGAAAGAATAAAGATAAATTCTTTATATAGAGACTTATCAAGATATGTCATATTTCTCTATATCTGTAACCTAACTCAGTTCTTCTCTTCTGATGAGAAGCATTAAGCTTCGGAATGCCTAGGTATAAAGAGCATCTATAACCCCTCAACCTTTGATGCATTCCTTATTGAACTGACTAATAAATTCATATACACCTATATTTATTTTATTTTGTCTATAATTTCTTTGTGTGTGTATGTGTGCGTGCGTTAAACCAGCAGTATTTTGTGTGAACCTAAACTGTGCTAAATGAACCATGAACTTTCATCCTGTCATCAGATAATATTAATGTCATCCTCCATCCAATATAACAGAATAAGATAATTAACAGATTATTTTAAGCCCACTTAAGGGTTAAGTGTCATAACAAATGTAATATAATCCATGCCTAAGGCAACAATGCTTCTAGACTCATAATGTTAGCTATAACATTAATATACTTACATTTTATGAAAAGCATAAATAAAACTATTGAAGAACATGGCAATGCATTTTTTTTTCATAATTTTTTTTTTTATACATGGAGTTCACCACTTATCAAGGCCCAATGGCCACTCAGGGATAAGGGTTATTGTGTGTACAGTAATCAAAGGGATAGTGTAGCAATAGTATTGGAGAATTGGTAAGGTGTCATTACTTGGGGGGGGGGCGGTTCATCATTAAATTCATATGAAGTAGCTCTGTTGAGATTAGTATTTATGCAGATTATATCATACTGGGAAAGATGTAGGTTAGCATTATTGAATGGATGAAAATAAAGACGAGACGTGTGTGTGTGTGTGTGTGCGTGTGCGTGTGTGTGTGTGTGTGTCGTTATTTATCATTCCAAAACCAGAAGATGTATTTAATTCACACTCATAATATTTTATTCATATTTTTACAGAGTACATCTTACACGGGTTTCATTGAATAGCAGAAGCCCACCAAACAACTGAAATAAACAACTAAAATATTTATAGTAAAAAACAACATACAATTTTATTAGATTCATTAGCTTATCAAAAGTAGTTATAATATATGAAACTAAGATTACCTACAAAATAAAACACGTTTTCATTCCCACTTCCAATTAAGAAGATGCTATCTCTAATGTTCATCTTATTCATATTTAAAAATATTTATTATGTTATTTACTAAATAATTATTAAATGAAATTTTCAAGATTTACTCGCGCTAATTTATTCATTTATTTAAAACAGATCAAATTCAATAACTCCATTTTGTTTTAAAAATATTTTGGAGTTATCCACCCTTGTTTGAAAATTCTGTTTCTTAACAAATTACTTAAGGTACACAATTAGCTAGTTTTTAAAAACACGAATTTTACGTGCAAACTTAAAATCATATCACCATTGAATTAAAAAAGAAAAATTAATAGCTTGAATTTTATCCATAGCAACAGCTCCTCCTATCATATCTATTTACTAACACGAGTACTGTATTAATTTTTTTTTTTTTTTACATAGAGGTCACCACTTATCAAGGCACAGAAGCCACTCGGGGATAAGGGTTAATCAGAGGATTAGCTACTTCTAACATATAAATTTATTTTTATTATCATTTGTTATTCATTTATTTATTTTTACTTGTTTTTATCTCATTTCTCTCTCTCTCTCTCTCTCTCTCTCTATATATATATATATATATATATATATATATATATATATATATATATATATGATTGTTGAGCTGGATTAAATCCGACGATATGAAATAAAATGGAGGTGGAAGGACCTGGATACTCAACGTTTCGCCCGATTTATGCGGGCTTCTTCAATGACCATCCCTCTTGAAGAAGCCCGCATAAATCGGGCGAAACGTTGAGTATCCAGGTCCTTCCACCTCCATTTTATTTCATATATATATATATAAAAATATAACACGGAAATTACATAATTGTCGATGCAATAATTTATTTCAACCTTATGGTATTTTCAAGCATCTAAACTAGACAAGTACATTTTTGATACAGTATCAAAAATGTAATTGTCTAGTTTAGATGCTTGAAAATACCATAAGGTTGAAATAAATTATTGCATCGACAATTATGTAATTTCCGTGTTATATTTTTTATGTTATTGCTCTGTTTACCACATTGAGCTCTCATACCCGGATTTCCTCTGGAATTATTCCATTATAACACTATATATATATATATATATATATATATATATATATATATATATATATATATATATATATATATATATACTAATTTTTTAAATGAACAATGAAATGTATATGTACTTCTGGTGGTAAAGCAGCACATTATAATAAAATATTTATAGTTCTAGTACTGCACTGTTGAGCTATCTATAAGCACTCTGTGTCATTTTCTTATATATTTGAATACTATTCTAATGAGTAAAAATATATGTAGAAGCATGTGTGTGTATATATATATATATATATATAGATAGATAGATAGATAGATAGATAAGCGTGTGTGAGTGTATATATATATATATATATACATATATATATATATATATGTATATATATATATATGTATATATATATATATATATATATATATACATATATATATATATATATATATATATATATATATATATATATATATATATATATATATATATATATATATACACAGTGTATCACAAAAGTGAGTACACCCCTCACATTTCCCAAATAGTTAAGTATATCTCTTCATGGGACAACACTGAAAAAATAATTTTTTGGCACAATGAAAAGTAGTCTGTCTGCAGCATATATAACAGAGTTAATTTATTTTCCTCTCAAAATAACTCTAAATATAGCCATTAAAAGCTAAACCCCTGGCAACAAAAGTAAGTACACCCCTTATGAAATGTTGTCAATATTAACATACAACATGTCAACTCTCAATATTTTAAGTAGCTACCATCAGTATCCAAGACTGCTTTTACTCTCATGGGCATGGACTTTACCAGAGCTTCACATGTAGCCACTGGAATGCTCTTCCACTTCATTTACGACCTCGCGGAACTGGTGGATATTTGAGACTTTGTGCACCTTCACAAATGCAAAGATGCTCTACTGGATTCAAATCGGGAGATATGATTGGTCAGTCCATCATCTTTACCGTCAGTCTCTTCAGTAAAGCAGTGGTTGTCTTGGATGTGTGTTTTGAGTTATTGTCATGCTGGAACACTGCTCTGCGACCCAGTTTATGAAAGGAGGATATCATGTTCTGCTGCAACATTTGATAGTACATGTTGGAGTTAATGTTTCTCTTACAATGAAATGTAACTCTCCAATACCTTCAGCCCCAAACCATGGCATTCTCACCACCATGCTTGACTGTAGGTATTAGTTATATATGTCAGGTATTATTATAATTTTAATTAGTTTTAACCTATGTGCATGTACTATTATTTTCTGAGTAAAACCAAATAATTTCAGGTATGTATCTACTTCCAATTTAGGTCAAAGTTTTGTTCACATTCCTTTGTATGCTAACTTCTAGTCAGTTTCAATCCATCGCTCATAATGGTTAACTTAATTAAAACTTTTAATTTCTATTTCCTTCTTTCCTATTCCTAGTTATTCATTCTCAATATTTTTGTAAATATTGTTAATTCTATTCGCTTTGTTTATATTATTAATCTGTATAGATTCACTATGAACTTATGGTGTAACGTGTTTATCATTGCAGCAGTATAAGAGCAAAAACTTACTGCAATTTTAAGTATAAACATTCAAACCATTTATCATTAATATTAATTAAATAAAATAGTTTTTATGTAGAGTATAACATAGTATAATTAATATTTATTTTTAATTTAGTCATACCACTTCCGGTGTTCAATTGCACCTATTTTTACGGTTACTTAAAGGGATATATCATATTTTTTATGCTGAAATAAACTTATTTATATTCTCTTTAAGTTGCTTTTCACTTGTCATTTGTGTTGAAAATATTTTATATTATCTCCTATATAATAAAATGACTGCAGAAATTCCCCTCTAGACTAAAGTATCATAGGTTTGCAACAACAAATGCTGCATACAAATTCAATACATCTAGCCTAATAGCCACTATCTTATGTAGTTTTTGACCACCATTTTAGATTCTGTTGTGATAATAAAATGTTACATTGCATCTGACGAACAACACCATCACAATCACAATATATTTAAAAGAAGGAGTCCCTATTTTTCTCTCTAAATATTTAGTCCTACCACTGCTACCAGTTGTCACCGGAGCCAATTCTACATGCTCCACAGATATTGTGATTACACCGACCGTAACTGGCACATAGATACATACACATAACATAATCTTTCCAATTTTGGATTCATAAATCATAAAGCCTCCCTTTCCAAAATTTGTCCATTCTGATTGGCTGGGCTCTGAAAATTCTCACATTCTGGAATCCAGTGTTTTGCTTCATAAATGAACGCTTACTCATGTTAAAATATGGCAGGTCATTACCAGACATATTTTTCCACCTGGAGTTATATTCGTTTACTGCATAGGTTATTATAGACATGCAATATGGAAAAGAAAATCATTAAACTAATGTTAAATAGCCCATTGACTTGCTTTCTTTTACAAAGTTTAAATTAGACTATACGTTATAAGATTCTCCTTCTTTGTAGTCGCCGACGACTACAATGACTTAGATTCTCTTTAATCATCATCAGCATCTACGATAATGACAATGTCTTTGTCAAAACATCAATAAAACTAAGTTCTTTTACGATTAAACACACTGCATGTACATTGTTGATGTTTAAAAACGACGCGTTACATATGTATTTATATATTGGAGAGTTTAACTCCCAAATATTTGCAAATTTTTTTTCAATATTTTTCCTGTTACTATAAAAAATATAACACCAATTTCGTTGACAATGATGTCTTCATAAAAAGATTAACAAAACTGAGTTCTTATACCATTAAACAAACTGCGTAATAATTAGTGATGTTTAAAGACGACGCATTTCATATGTATTTATATGTTGAAGAGTGTAGTTCCCAAATATTTGCAACTTTTGTTTTAAAATTTTTCCTAAAAATATAAAAAACAACAATGACGTCTTCGTCATAACTAAATTGAAGTGGTTAGCTCCCAAATATATTTTATTATTATGCCAAAAGAAAAAGGCAGAAGTTTATTGAACGAAATAAAACGATATTTTTTTTTGGCAACAATTTTATTTATGCTACATATTTCTTTATATAAAATTCCATAATTTTTTTTTATCAGGACAAATCATTAGAAAATATACTCCATTATTTGGATGCTAAACTCTTCAATATATAAATATATATAAAATGCGTCAATAGTTCGCTACAATACATTCATTTTGGCCATAGGGGCCAACGCTAGCTATTATACTGGGCCGGCAGTGGCTCCCACTTAACAACCATAGTTTAATTGGGGGTTTTTTTACAGCTGGGGTGGGGGGCATACTTCCACCATGCAACCCTGTACACGGGCCCTTCTAGTCATTAATAAAATATATTTTCCTATTCGACAGCCCACAATATACATAATAATTTTAGTTAAACGTATCACACTATTATTTATATGGACTTGAAATAGGCTAACATGTACCCATTCTCTGGAGAAAATTTTGTATAATTTCTTGTTTTTTATTAAGTAAATTCTCATTGCATGTTACTATATGGAAAGATCCAAAGTGCATTTTTTCTTTTGTTAGGTATATATTTATGAACCTTACCTAATGTTGACCACTTTAATTCATAATGAATATTATTTGTAACTGATACCCTAGCATATTTAACTAAAGAAGTAGAAGTTTTATCAGATATAGAATTTGACTCAATTTTTAAATAGCACAAGTGATTTCTGTATCTGTTCTTAAAAGTAATTTCAGTGGATTTGACGTAAGTCTTAGTATTGATAGAACATTTGAAAGTAAACAATTTTCACTTAATGGGTAGTTATTTTTATTTCTACAATTACAGTTGAATTCAGTTATATTAGTAGATCCATTGCCATCATTTGTATAACATGCATCTTGTACTTCAGTGCTATAACATTCTATTGTAGATGCAGCTAGATTTTTGGAAGTGCAAAAAGATAGTTAAATAGTATTTTTATTAAAGAGCTTATTCGATTTATTACCCCTAAGAAAATTCCTGTCAATGAAACTATAAAAATTTTGGGGGGAATATTCGAGAGAATATGCTTATTGTATGACGGATTAAACCATATGGTGGATTGTCTACTGTTTTTCTTTTTTATTATCATTTGTATAAAGTGGATTAGATTCCCTAGATTAGTTTTGATCATTAGATAATTTGTTTTCATTTATAGAATTATTATTATTGGCTCACATGGAGCTTTCACACAAGTCATCAAAGATCTGGTTGGAAACCTGTGGTGTTCTCTGGAAGCTGAGTGACAACTAGTCTCCCCAGATGTCCAGCTATCTCCACCTCCTTTGATAGTATTTGCAACAGCCGCTTACCATTGATTTCTCGCTGGCAGTGGCCATTGCTCTATACTGGAATTTGAGTGGCACTAAACCTCCCCAAGATCCCAGTTCTCTTCGCGCTTGTCCAGCAGAGGTCTGGTCAGCGCTCTCTCCTCAGTCTTCCCATCCTCCTTGACCCTTCTCTTTGGTACATTTTTTTTTGGGGGGGGGGCGGTGATGAGACAATAGGAGGGGATGCATGATGGGAGTGTAGAACTTGTAGATATGCAGCTTCGGTGTTCTTCATTCCCTGTAATGCTTCTTTATTATATTGTATACTTGTATTATTCTCTGCATTCAAGGGTTTTCCTTAATATTTCAGCCATTTTCATTATCGTTAGTCATTGTATTTTTGCAGCCATTCATCTGATTCCAATTTCTCCCATTCATTTTCAGAGTTTTTCGGAATTGTTCCTAGTGCTTCTACTATTATAGGTATTATTTTGATTTTCTTCATCATCCAAATCTCTTTTAACTCTTTGGCTAGCTCTGTGTATTTGCTCCGTGTCTCTTTTTCTTTCATACTCACCCTATGGTTAACTGGGACAGCAAAATCTACGATTTGACAGGATTTTTCTTTCTTGTTAATTATTACAACATCTGATCTTCTTGCTTGAATGGGTTTGTCCGTCTGTATGTCCATGTCCCATAGGATTTTGTGGTTCTCATTTTCGAGTACTGTTGCTGGTTTATGCTTGTATCATTTGTCTGCACATTCAAAATGCAGTCGTTTGCACAATTCCCAGTGCACCGCCCTTTCCACTTGGTCGTGTCTGTTTTTGTATTCTTTTTGGGCCAGTTTGCTGCATTCACTTACTATATAGTTTATCATTTCGTTTCTTTGTCCACAGAGTTTGCATTTGCTGTTTTCTTGTGTTTTATCAATCTTTGCTTTGATATCGTTGGTTCTTATCGAGTTATCTTGTGCTGCGGTTATTAGAGATTCAGTTTCTCGGTTTATATGTCCTTTTTGCATCCATGTTCAGGTGTTTTCGTTATTCTCATCTTTTGTCATTGTGAAGTTGTTTCTCTTCTTTTCTTGTTTCTCTTTCTTTTCTTTTCTTGTTTTGTCATTTGTCTCTCTGTTTTCTGTTTTATTGGGTTTTGTTTCAGTGTCTCTCGCTGCCATAATTATCCTTTCAGTATTTTGCATTATGTATTTTTCTAGTTCTCTTTTTTGTGTCATTCAGTCTTCTATGCAGGCCAGTCATCTCCTGCCATCTTTCCTTTTCATGTAGAGTCTGTCAACAGCGTTCTTTGGGTGCAGTGCATTATGCATGGTCATGAGTTTCCTGGTCTTCTGGTCGAGCTCAGTTCTTCTTTTGTCCCCCCTATAAACGGTCCAGAGTATCTTACTAGTGATATTGCCCATGTATTTATACCTTTTATTAGGTTTCTTCTATATAATTTCGTTTCCAGGAGTTTTCTTGTTCTCCTAAAGTATTCCTTTCCAATTCTCTCTTTCATTTCTGTTGCTTTGAGGGTGTCCGCTTCCAGAATTGCCAAGTATTTATAGTCGTCTTGTTCTCCTAGTGACCTCATCTCCGTTTGGTTGGGTAGTTTCATGCCTTCTGTCATTTCCAGTTTTCCCTTTCTTATAATTAGTAGTGCACACTTTTCCATTCCAAATTCCATTTGGATATCTTGACTGAAGATCCTGGTAGTGTTAATTAGTGTCTCTAGCTCCTTTTCGGTCCTTGCAAAAAGTTTCAAATCGTCCATGTACATCAGGTGGTTCATATTTTCCTCTGTATTGAAGAACTTGTATCTGGCTTGGTACTTTTTCAGAATACTATTCTGGGGCATCATGGCTATGATGGACAGTAATGGTGATAGTGAGTCTCCTTGGAAGATGCCTCTTTGTGTGTTAATTTCTACTATGTGTTGTCCATCAACTGTCAATTCCAGTCTCCATGCTTTCATTGCATTTTCTATTACGTTGATGATCCCGCTTGGTATTTTATACATTTTTAGGCATTCTATTATCCATGCTTGGGGGATCCTGTTGTGTACGTTTTTGTAGTCGATCCATGCCATGGCTAAATTCTTTCTCCTTCTTTTTACTTCCTTTAGGATCTTTTGATCTATATATAACAGATCATGTGTTCCTTTTTTTCCTTTTTGCCATCCTTTCTGTTCCTCGGAGATGAGTCCACGGTTATTTAGGGAGTGGTAGATTTGTTCCCTCAGTTGTGCTGTCAGTATCTTCCACATAATGGGTAAGCATGGGATTAGCCTATAGTTGCTGGGGATAGTTCCTGTCTCTGTATCCTTCTGTAGCAGTGTGGTTCTACCTTTTGTCATCCAGTCTGGATGCTTGCTTCCTGTATACATCTTCTCAGGTTTTGGGCTAGCCTTTCGTGTAAGGTTGTGAATTTTTTGAACCAGTATGCATGTATCCCTTCGGGCCCTGGTGCTCTCCAGTTTGCCATTTTTCCAATGGCTTTCTTTAGGGTTTCCTTGCTGCTTTCATTCACTGTTTCTTCTTCTATTTGTTGTAACTCTTCTTTCATGTCTTTCAGCCATTCGGCATTTCTATTGTGATCTCGCCGTTCTTCCCATAGTTTACTCTAGTAGAGTTTTGTTTCTGTTGAATTTGGTTGTTCTGTTTTTGTTTTTCCTCCACTGTATTATTATTATTGCTATTATTATTATTATTATTATTATTATTATTATTATTATTATTTACTCACTAGAAGTAGTCACATAGGCCCTTTGAGAACAAGTTGTGGTGTTCTCTGGAGTCTGAATGACAACAACCTTCTATTTTTCCCATAACCCTATTATATATGTTGCATAATTCGGAAGGTCATAGTTTTGGTCACATCCTTTATTGTCTTTGTTTCTTGATTTTGAAAATTACTGAATAGTATAGTTATTAAAATTATTCACAAACCACTGAAACTCACATATGAGAAAATTCTATAATTGGAGTTTGTATCAGAAATAAACCTACAAAAGTAACTTAAAATTGTTAACAGAAGCTATTTTTATATAATACATGTGAAATATAGATTTATTTAAATAACTATTTTTATATAATACATGTGAAATATATATTTATTCAAATAACTATTTTTATATAATACATGTGAAATATATATTTATTCAAATAACTATTTTTATATAATACATGTGAAATATATATTTATTTAAATAACTATTTTTATATAATACATGTGAAATATATATTTATTCAAATAACTATTTTTATATAATACATGTGAAAGATATATTTATTTAAATAACTATTTTTATATAATACATGTGAAATATATATTTATTCAAATAACTATTTTTATATAATACATGTGAAATATATATTTATTCAAATAACTATTTTTATATAATACATGTGAAATATATATTTATTCAAATAACTATTTTTATATAATACATGTGAAATATAGATTTATTTTTATATAATACATGTGAAATATATATTTATTCAAATAACTATTTTTATATAATACATGTGAAATATATATTTATTTAAATAACTATTTTTATATAATACATGTGAAATATATATTTATTCAAATAACTATTTTTATGTAATACATGTGAAATACATACTTATTTAAATAACTATTTTTATATAATACATGTGAAATATAGATTTATTTTTATATAATACATGTGAAATATAGATTTATTTTATATAATACATGTAAAATATAGATTTATTCAAATAACTAGTAAATAAGTTAATTTGCAAAAACATGTACCCTGGACCGATGGAAATTACAAGAGGTGTTCCAAAAGTAATGTCTCCTATTTTTATTCCGCCCAAATAGCTCAAAGGGAATTGCAAATTGCATTGTTATGATGACTGAACTTATGCATTCATTACCTGAAAGCTTCATCTCTCTGTTGCACATATTGGCGGTATGAGACTCTAAGAAAGCAACCCCTGTCATGAACGTGTGTCAAAAGCAGAGATACATCATTGAATTCCTGGCAAAAGTGCATAGAGAATTGTGGTGATTATGAAAGAAAATTCAATTCTGGGGCACAAAAAAGGTTGCTCACTTGTTTTAATGGCACTGTTCCCATCTTCATAGCTCTTCAACTTTATTTTTAGAATGAACCTCATATTTTTCTATTAAAGTTTTTAAATGCTGACAATTAGAATTTTTTTCTTTATCATTAATATTATTTTTATATAATACATGAATGAATACACAAGGTAATCTTTTCCCTCTTCTTTTTCAATTTTCTTATCAGTTTATACAAACGGGGGATGGAGCATCTTCCATAGCCCTTGAGCCCCTGGAGGGGCATATGCCATCTACAACTTTTTTGTATATGTTTTTGTAGCGAGGAGTTCTTTTTACAGGGTGAGGGTGCTAGCCCCACGCCCAACCTTCCCAGAAGGTACATACAGCGCCTAGCCTTCTCAAATGGTCACCCATCTGGCCAGGCTCAACGTTGCTTAACTTTGGTGATCTGGCGAGAACCGGTATGTCAATTTGATTGTACCGTATGATGGAGCATCTTACCAGATGCCAAATATTCACCCGCTATCTTATATATTCTAACCAAGAGATCTTTTTAAGATTCTGATCATCCCTTTAATTGCAACTGTTTGAATCTCTCTTGCACTTGGCTCACCGGATATATTTGCCAGATAGTTTTGTAAATTCTTTTTCATGAGTCCAGTTGCTCCTATAATTACTGGAGTGATAAAGATCTTCCTAAGATTCCAGTTTCTTTTCATGTTGTACACAAAACCTTGGTATTTCGTTGTCTTTTCCCTCTCTGCTCTGTTTAACCCAGCATCATTGATGACACTAACTCCTACTAAGGTTGCTTCTTTCTCCTTCATGTCCCATATTACTATGTCAGGTTTTATAGCTCCACTTTTTCAGTATGCAGCTGTAGGAATGGCATAGTTATAGTGGATGGTGAATGACTTATTTTCAACTGTTCTTTCCCAGGACTTGTTGCTGCATTTGTTATTCAACCTTTTTATAGATCGTTCAGTGAAGATATTTACATACTCCATTGTGCCGCATTGCATAGTGGCCGTCACCCTTTCTTTTCATGGTTTTAAATGTGTTCACTCACCTCTATAAAAGACTCAGTCTGTCGGATTATCATGCTTAAGTTTAAAATAGCGTTATTGTGTTTTAGATATTTAGATAAGAGGGCCAGACTATCAAATTATTTTAAATAGCATTTTAATCGGTCTGCCAAACTATCAAGTTTGAAATTTTCTTTGGCAAGTTGCATTTATGTTTTGAAATAGCATTCTTAAATTCATGTATTAATTTCTAAATGAGATTTAGTGTGTTATACTTCGGTTTAAAATAGGATTTTCTTTGCTAAAAACGGACTGTTATCCAGTCTGTCCTGTATAAGTTTAATGGTTGATTTAAGGCAAATCTTTTTGTTTTCTCAAACTTACTTCCTGGCATATATGTAAATTTATAATCATTAAGTGCTGTTTAATAATAGGTAAGAGTCTTCGTTCAGTCTCAAAAGACAATGAATACCTCTGTAAGGGTAACGGTGCATATGTAATTGTGAGGCAAGGGTTGCACAATCTCCAACCACACCTTTTTTGAGTCAGCATTGCTTGAGTCCAGTCGCAAGGAGAAGTCCAGGACGACTGGAAACAATGCTGAGATAAGCGGAGAGCACATACAGCACCTGGAATTCCCAAATGGTCACCCATTTTAATACTGACCAGGTTCAATGTTGCTTAATTTCGGTTATCTAACGGTAACCAGTGTGTCAACATGATTATGCCAAATATAATTAATAATAGATAATTAACTAACAACTAGATATTATAAAGTTCATATTTAAAAATATTCTCAGTTAATATTTAATGTTAATTTAAGTTTTTCCGTGCTCACCCTCAGTTCTAGATCCACGTTGTATGCTTACCAGGCCTATTATAGCTATTGCCTTGGATTACAAGTATTGACAATAAAAAGGAATATCTGCCTGCTAAAAATGCTTCTTTCTCCTTCATCACAAGAGATTATTAATGTTCCTATATTATTTTGGCTGAATGACAAACATTTTGAAATCTAGGTCAGGAAGTAAGGATTATCGATCACTTTGATAAGGGCAATATAGCAAACCCATTTAACATTCATACTGTCTGTTCCCCATTCTCAGAATCCTGTTTGACCTATATTGTGCTGAGGAGCCTTTCTTCAATAAAATACGCCAGGCTCTCTCATCCCACTCCAAATAACTCAGGATGAAGATAAGCAGATCTTAAAAGCTATCCTAAGACTAGCCTCTAACAATTGGAATGTAATAGATTGGCTTGAAAATGACACTTGTGATGTGAAGTTGTAGTTATCATTGTTATTTATGTATTCTTATTATTTTTTATGCTCTTTCATTTGGTCACTTTTTTGGGATGATGAACATTTTTCATTATTATTTATAGTACAATGTTCATAAAACAAATTGTGTTCAATGCATCAGCAGCAAAATAATGGTTTATCTTCTAAAACCACATCCTCTAATACTAAAATTATAAATTGAATTTTTTTTCTTCGAATGTATTTTTTCTCATAGAGTTTACATGGAGCAAAACGTCAAAAATATTTAATTATTTTTAATTTTGTAAGAGATTTCATTAACTTAGTGTAATATCTTTTGTTAATTTGTAAAGGGGGCTCCCGATCATGTCAGTCATAAACTATGTTTAAATATATTTTAATTCATACAGATTTCATATTTATTATTGCAGAACCAATTCTCTTTTGAATATTATATTGTACCTAATATATAATACTGATTTCAAAAGTTAAAAAAAAAAGTATTTGGGATGCATTCAGCGAGAATCAGGACCAAAGTATTTAGTGCTCAAACCGTGTTCCCCCATTTAGCATTCCAGCTGTGTTCCCTATCGTTTGAGCTAACACAACAAAGATAAGAAAGTTTTAAATTTAAATCACTTTCAGCTATGATTAGTTTTATGCATGCATAAAACTAATAGAAATATGTCAGCAAGTTGAAATGCACATTTTGCATTTCAACTTGACAATTTCTGGATGCATTATTCATCCATCCAAACAAAGATTTTACTCATTATAAACCATTGTTAGTGTATGATTACTATTTCCTGTTAATTTCAGTGTTGTGTGACCAGTTTTTTAAGATTTTCTCGGTTAAATATTTTCACACAGGCAGACATGCACACACATACATCTACTGTTTTATGTTTCTGAATTTTGGAGATGAGGACTGGTTATTTGTATTATAATTCATCGGAATACTGTTCTCATCTTGAGTGTGATTTTCACAACGTTTTAATCGATGTAACCTCCAACCTTTTTCAGGTGTATCTTGTCGAACTCGGGAATGTTTCTGTAGAATTCAAGAATTTCTGCAAATGACTCCTGGTGCAGTGGTTAGAGTACTTGGAACAAATCAATTGTAAAAGTGATTTTTTCCTGAAGCAACTGAAAAATACAATTGTGAATTACTTAGGTCTTCTATCCAGTCATGGCTGATGGAACAAGAGCATGCTACCCCTGTGAAGTAAACGAAGGGTTCCATTCGAAATTCTATCCAAATTCCCGAGTTTGACAGAAACATTCGTTATGGTGAAAGTAAATTTTTGCCAGAACGAATTTTCTGCGATAACTCTGGTTGCCTCTCCTAGGCGGCATTGTAAGGTTAAAATTGCTCTCCTGGTCGTTTATCCGTTCATTTGTTTACACTTTCTAAATAACCACACCTTGGAATTTTCGGAAATTTTGCACAAACATTTTTTATTCATGGAAGGAGACCCCCCCCCCCGCATACTCTGCTTTTTTTTGTTAATGTTCGTGTATAGTCAGAATAATAAAAAAATATCTATAAATAAAAAGATTTGTCATTTTTTGGATAAAATTTTCCTAAAATGAAACATTTTATTTTTTGCGCATTACATTTGTGATAAGAAAAAAGAATTTATTATTCAGCTACTTAAAGAATTCTAACTATCTAAGACTCAGCCATTTTTCATTCAGTTTGTTCAGCAACTTTTCGGTATTTTGTTTTATTGTTATGCTTTTATTTATGTTTACTAAACATGGAATGTTTTGACTAAGTACATTTTTATTTCTTTTAGCTTAGATGGAGAAAAGTAGGTAGTGCATAGTTATTTCAAGAGTGTTTCTCTTTGGCAAGAGATATTTAAATCAGTGTGATTTTTAAGGCGTATGCTAGAAAATTATATATGTGAAGAATTCCAGTTTCCGTTTAATGGTATAGAATTAAGTTTGTCTTTTAATAATAACATCATTCACTGCAACTTTTTATTACAACACATTAATTTCCACAAAATCTATATAAATAAGGCAGTAGATGTATATGTGTGTGTGTGTCTGTCTAAATATTTAAACCGATAAACTCTTAAACTACTAATCAAATAACACTCAAATTAACAGGAAATAGTAATCATACACCAAGGATGGTTTATAACGAGTAAAATTTTTGTTTAAATGGATGAATAACGGATACAGACATATATCTGCAAGTTGAAATACAAAATGTACTTTTCTACTTGCCAACATATTTTTACTTCTTTTTGCGCATGCCCAAATTCATTCCATTTCTTCAAGTTATTTAATAGTAAATCTTTCTTACCTATCTCTCGATAGCTAGATCAGTAAGGAAAGCAGTTGGAGCATTAAATGTTTTGGTTTCGAATCTAGCTGATGACACCCAAGTCATTTTTTTTAAAACTTTTGAAATCAATACTATATATTAGGTACAATATAATAATCAATAGAAAATTGGCTCTGTAAATGATAAATACAAAATCTGCATGTATTAAAATATATTTAAGCATACTGTACAACCCGGCAAGGCCAGGAGACGTATATTAGCAGGTTGAAATGCAAAATGTTCATTTCAACTTGCCGACATATTTCTATTTCTTTCTGCACGTTTTTTTTTTTTTTTTTTTTACAAAGAAATCACCATTTATCGAGGCCCGGATGCCACTCGAGGATAAGGGTTAATAAATGTACAGTAATCAATGGGACATTATCGTAGTAATCTTTAGTAGTGGAAATTTGGTAAATTGGGTTACTTAAGGGGTCGGCTCATCAAATACAAGTTGAATTCATTTCTTCAAGTCATTTAATATTAAATCATTCTTACCTATCTCTTGATATCAACATCGGTAAGGAACGCAGCTGGAGTGTTAAATGCTTTGGTTTTGATTCTAGCTAATGACACCGAAGACATTTAAAAAAAAAATTAATCAATACTATATTAGGTACAATATAATATTCAACAGAGAATTGGCTCTGTAAATGATAAATACGAAATCTACCTGAATTTAAAATATAGCTAAATGTATTTTACGGCCAGGCAAGACCGGGCGCACCTGCTTGTCACAAAACAGTCATTCTTTTTCTTTTGTTGATGAAATAAGATGCTTGATGAAATGTCATATGCATTCCTTAGAAATAAGGAATAGTTGACAGGGATGCAAGATGGAGAGTCAGGTGACTCAAAGAGGCAGCACATATATTAAAAAAAGAAAAATTACGAAACAGACCAAGCTTACAGATTAATAGCATTTGGGATTGTAGTAAAAACCGAAATTGTACACCCTTAAAATTTCAGTGATGGAAGGGAGATAATCCCCTGTCAATCTTTATTAGAGTTACCTTTCCTCTGTCAACAATTTTTTTTCGTACATACAAAACCGCAGCCATATACAGAGACTAACTCCTAGAATACAAAAATATTTATAGAGCCAGTAACTTTTCTTATTTCTTTCTGAAATAACCAACATGCCTGAAGACGGTTGAAGGCCAAACCGACTGAAACGTTGCACAAATAACACTCAAGATGAGAACAATAGTCCGATCAATACAAGTAATATAATAATCAAGCCCTTTAAAATTTCTTTTTTAAAAGAAAGGCGAAAAATATAAATTTATATTTTTATATTAATTCATCTTGTGTTTTATATTCACAACATTCCGTACAATGTAACCTCCGACCTTCTTCAGGTCTTTTCTTTTTGAACTTAAGAATCTTAGTAAAATGGTTTAAAAACAAAATCAACGTTTTAACGTTTTGATTTATTTACTGTGTAGCATGATCAGGCAGGTAACCGAATAATTTAATTACTGACAATCTCAAAACGATATCAATAAAAAAAAAGTTGAAATCTCTACTATTATATAAAATAAACTTTGTCTGTGTGCCTGTGAGTTCGTTCCCTATTGACTCACAGGAAGGAATTTTATGTGCCTAGCAGTGTTCTTAGATAGGTTTTGTATCGGAATGTATCAATATGTATCGATAATCAAAACAAGCAAAAAACTATATGGTTCCCAGACTAATTTTGGCTATTTTCCCCATTTAAAATCCTAGCCTGATGTAAAACATTAGGGTAAAACAGCCAAATGACACCTTTTCATGACAAACGATGCATTAATTTGAATTCGGTACCATTTAAAATCCTTATTTAGAGACAAGTATGAATTTTTGGAGAAAAATAAAAATTAGCCCCTAAAACATCCCGGGGCTCAAACCCCATAATTTTCCCAGGATAAAATATTACGTTTACAGTTGTATAATCATATGGTCTTGCTTTTGGGTAATTTGCATCAAAATCTAATGGTCGGAAAAGATTCTATTGTGAGAACAACTATCAAGATGAGAGCGATAGTCCAAACAATCCAAATTAATACCAATCCTTATCTAAAAACAAATTAAAGCAATTTATCTACCTGGAATGCATGAAATTTATAGAAATTTTTTCAAATGAAAAAGAAATAAATTTGAAAACTTTAGAAAACCGAGTAATGCTGATAATTTTTGTTATTAAATGAAAAAAAAAAAATGAATCACTTGCCAGATTGGCGGGTTAATTCCTATTTCAGTCACATAAATTCTTTAGAGTGAAATGATTTGGGCAATTCTTCCAAACAAAGTATCTCTACTTAAACCATGTTTGTAATAAGAATAAAAATGATAACTTAAAAACAGTAAGTTATAGCGAGTTTGGCACTTATCTATGACACGGGTCAAAATATATAATTGCCAGACTATGACTATTTTCAAGGCCAAATGTTTAAGAAAAAAGGCCAAATGTAAAAAAAAAGGCCAAATGTTTAAGAAAAAAGGCCGAATTCAAAAAAGAAGACACACTTCGAACGAATGAAATATTGAATTTCACGTAAAACAAATGGTCCCTGCATAATTGTCATGGCGAAAATACTAACATATCCAAAAATTACGAAAAACGAGGAGATAGAAAATTAATTATTAATAAAAAAAGAAATTTGTGAAATTGGTGTTTACGAGCGAAATGCGACAAAAATACCACGTATTTAACAACCCGCACTGAAATAATAATGTTAATATTTAGAGATCTATCATTTAACATGGAGAGGGGACGTATTCTGTATTTTCACCTAACAATTTAATAAAAATGATATCTTAAAACTTGAATTTAACTTGTAAATACTATTTACAAATTTATTTAACAAATTTAACAAATAGCGCAGGCCGTTAAATGCAATCGCATCAAATAACATTTATTTTATCAAAATAAAATTGTAAAAACATTTATTGTATCAAAATATAAGGCACTTATGCATTATACGGGCAGAGCCATTTTGTTTTGTTGGGTTTCAATGAACGACCGATAGAGGGCGCTACTATAATAGTTAAAACTATATTTTGTTATAGTTTTACTTTAATTTAACAATTTTTTATTAAAATTATATTTTCATTTATGGCGACTTCTTTCCGTTAAATTGACAAAGAAGAAATTATATTTTATTAAATTTAGACGAGAAAACAATTCAATGTCTTTTTTTGGTAAATGAAAAGTTTAAGCATGATGCTCTTTTTTAACGTTATTATTTAGAAACCCATTATTTAACATGAAAAGGGAGTGTTTTGTAACTATTTCAAGAAGAAATTGGAGTTATCGCCCCTAACAATGGCACCGTCTGTATAATGCATAAGTGCCAAAAATCAATTTACATTCAAATTCAACGTAGAAATAATATCTTTCTAGATTGAGCCAATTTTTACTTTTGTTCTTATCCAAAGTGCCCCTTTTTGAGGAGCTAGATTTTCCCCACACCAGTAACCGACATTGTGTCTAACTCCGCCCTCGTGGGGAGGCAAGTAAATAGGAACACTATTTAAAAAAAAAAAAAAAAAACAAAGAACTTAACAATCAAACGGAAATAACCTAAAAATTTTATCTGAGACAGAAACAAATAAACCAGAATTTTTTAATTTCTTTTACTCATTTTTACCTGCTGGGGACGAAACCAGAATTTTTCCAGGGTCAAATATTACATTTCCTGATGAATATCCATATGGTCTTGCTTTTGGGTAATTTTCAGCAAAATCTGATGATTGGAAAAGATTCTATATATCAAAAAGTGCTAGTTTTGGCAATTTTAACCGCTTTTAACATCCTGGGGACGCAACCAGAATTTTTCAAGGGTCAAATATTACGTTTTCAGATGTATATCATTTGATCTTGCTTTTGGTTAATTTTCAGCAAAATCTAATGATTGGAAAATATTTTATGTCCTGAAAAGTGCTATTTTTGGCCATTTTGACCTCTTTTGACCCCCTGAGAATGCAACCAGGATTTTCCCAGGGTCAAATATAACGTTTCCAGATGTATATCCACATAATCTTGCTTTGAGTAATTTCCAGCAAAATCTAATGATCGGAAAATATTTTATATCCTGAAAAGTGCTATTTTTGGCCATTTTTACCCCTTTTGACCTCCTGGCAGCACAACCAAAATTTTTATCAAAATCTGAGAATGTTACATTTCCTCTCTTGCCTAGTTGTAACTTCATGCAAAATTTCAGAAAAATGTAATGAGTAGTGATTGAGAATTTTTGGAACAAATGGACAATGGTGAATTCTAAGGCCCTAATGCGACTAAGTCGATGGACCAATAATCCAATGAAAGAAGGAACAGGCGATTTTGACCAAAGTTAACACCTTACACAGCCTAATATCACAAGTGCATTTGAGAAGTTTTATTACCACACAAGCCGAAAGGCTTGACATATAAACTCTACAGTAGCTTCTTTGATATGACAGGGGCACGTTCAAAATTAATGTTTCTCTTTAGAGCATAATTGAAATATGATACTTGACTTTGTATTTTAAACCAATCAAGCCATTATATTTAAAAAGTAATTTTATAAAATTAACGGTAGTTTCTCTACAGTGCAATGTAGACTACAATGTATTGTGAACTAAGTCACTGCGAAAGACATGTGAGCTTTCTCCTAGTGCACCACAATGAGGCCTCAACTAGAGCAGGCAATCAATAGATTTGATTGAAAAATGGGCGATTTCACCAATTTCGATGACAATAAAAATATGGGAGTGTGAAACATTTGTTGATCATCATTAAATCCCGGACAACGTCGGGTCACCCTGCTATTAATAATTAAAACGTAATTTTGTAAAAATGTTGGGTAAAGTAGTTAGGATTTTATAAAGATAATGGAACAAAAAAATAAAATGATAAAATAATGACATAAGACAGTGGTAAATAAATCAGATTTTCAGATCGGATATAAATAATTGATATTTGCAAAAATATAGAATTGAAATTCAAACAGAACGTGTTTGAGGTAAGTGTGATGTAGACAATATAGTTAAATAGAGAATCAGAGAATCTATTGAACAGAAAACAGAATTCAAAGTGAAGTGAACTCTTTTGCATACAACAGACGCTAATTACATTAAAAGTCAAGTAGACATAACACAAATGACTGCCTAAGTTAACTGACGGCCGGATAGGCAAGAACCCGGTCACTTGTTGTCATACGCACAACAGGCTTTCAAATAACGCATCGTATTATCAAGAAAAAATGTTTTGTGTTTATCAAACACTAAATAAACAGAAGGAAACCTTTTTACAACCAACACTAGTAATTGTTCGTTTTTTTTTTTAATACAAAACTACCACAACTGCACTAATATCGGCAGCAGACAAAAGAGTGGCAGTTGCAGATCAACAAATCATCAGACAGCTTACATATTTTATTGCCACCCATATAAAAATGGCAGCAATGCTCCCCATTAACAAAAGGACCTGCTCTATCACAAACCTCTTATCCATCTATACTATATACTATACTAACAATTGTAACTATTTAAATTTTTTATATATAGTTTCTTTCTTACCATAAAAATCGTAGTCAGTTTAATATCCTTTAAATAAATAAACGAATATCTTTCTAAATTCAATGGTGATTACAGAATTTTATTTATGATATCTTATTCGATTTTGGAACAATTCATTTTAAAATGGGTGAGATCTTAATTTTTGGCATTCAGCAATATCAGATAGTCTGCAGTTGCTTTTTTTGCATTTTATTTTTGGCAATATGAGAATGTACTTTTTTTTAAATCGGCATAGAAGCTAATAATGTATATACAACTGAAGGTGTACACGTATTATATAATACACACATGTAGAAAGAACAAATGAGGTATTCACTTCAAAATAATTATGGCAAAGACGTTAAGTCTTTATGTTTACATTCATTTCTAAATCTATATATCTATAAAAGTGAAAATGTGTGTGTGTGTGTGTGTGTGAACACTTCTCCGCCTATACAC
The DNA here is from genome assembly GCF_053919585.1 of Euprymna scolopes. Taxonomy (NCBI): domain Eukaryota; kingdom Metazoa; phylum Mollusca; class Cephalopoda; order Sepiida; family Sepiolidae; genus Euprymna; species Euprymna scolopes. Next base: position 10,599,065 of record NC_136502.1, on the reverse strand, counting down.
TTAACGAATTTTCAATTTACAGACTTGAAATTTGGTATATTAAATATGTGGAAAACGTTTTAATCCATTTTCATCCAGAAAAAAAGAGATGTTAAGGGTTCAAAACTGAAAAATTGGTATGTGGAAGTGATTGGATTTTTATCTGTTTTCTAACTGTTTCACGAATGCACATGCGTGAAAATTTTACATTACAGATTACTGTAAAGATATCTTAAGAATAAGTAGTTTGAAAACGTCTTTTAAAGATCGTGTCGTGCTGCTATAATGGTTATTGTACTTGACTCACTGTCTTTAGGTTTTTGGTTTCGATCACAATTCAGGTATTTTTTTCCTTTTTTACTTACAATAACTGAATTGTTTAGAAAAATACACTCGCATGCACGTCTCAGTTTCTGTATTAATTAAAATATAATATTATGCATATTTTATGACCGGGCAATGACAGGCGGCCTGCTAGTATATCTATATATAAAAAATTTAAATAGTTACAATTGTTAATGTAATACTAATGATAAGAGTTATGTGGTAGAGCAATTCTTTATACTGATGGGAAGCATTGCTGCCATTTTTATATAGATGGCAATAAAATATGATGTGTGTGTCTGTGTGAAGGCAACTCTCAACCTATATACTCAACGAATTTTTGGTCTACAAACTTGAAATTTGGTATATAGAGTATTTAGACACGTGGAAAACTTTTTAATCGGTTTTCATCTGGAAATTGAAGAATTGGTACGTGAGAGTCATTGGATTTTTACCTGTTTGTCAACTGTTTCACGATTGCGAATGCACGAATCGTTCACATGACAGCTTCCTTATGTTAAGAACAAGTAGGCTTGAAAACACTTTTTAAAGATGTAGCAAACTGGCATAATGGTTATTTTACTTGACTCACTGTTAATTAGGTTTTGGTTTCAATCTCAGTTCGAGTATTTTTTTTTTATTTACAAGAAGTGAACTGTTTAGCACATAAAACATAATACTCGCATGCACATGTCTCAGTTTCTTTCCATTTTCTCTAACTTCATTTTTTTAAAGGAATTTATCGTTATGTTTAATACTGGGTAATGTTTGGTACGTCGAAATTAAATTGAAAGAAAAACATCAAATGTCAGAATTTAGTGTTAAGGTTAAAAATCTATCCATTTTATGATGGGGCATGCATGGAATGGGAACAGACAAATAGACGATACTCATTTTTATATATAGACAGATGCTGGAACTAATACAACCATGCCATGCAAATGATAGCAAGAATATCAAATATAATTTAATTTATGACTAATTTGCTTATAGATCTGATTAGTATCGAATAAAAAAGAAAGTTTTTGTTCTTTATTTTATATATATACTAGCAGTTTAGTCCAGCTTTATTCGGGCCCTATGGCCATAACTTTGTGTGTGTGTGTGTGTGTGTGTGTGTATGTATATATATATATATATATATATATATATATATATATATATATATATAAATATATATATATATATATTAATAAGTTTGACATGTCCAGGTAACCTTCATCTAAAATTTCAAGTGTTTAGACACAAAATTGGTGGAAGAGTTTGGTAGAGTTTTTAAAGGTCAAATCGTTGAACTTTGAGCCCTTGACAGCCAAGTTTCTGGCCGAAAATCGATTAATAAGATTTTCCCAGATCTCAATACCCCTTATGTCATATCTCGAATCTGTAGACTGATTTTGAGAATTTCAAATGAAGTAAAATGAAACAAAAGTGTTATATATATATGTATGTGTGTATGTGTGTGTGTGTATGTGTGTGTGATGATGCAGATGATTGCCACTTCTTTATAGAAGATCATCTCTACAAAATTGCAATATCCATTTATATATATACTCCGATGGCTTAGCAGCCTCGATTTATTTTTATGTCTTGCTGCAGTTATTACATACAAAACTACTGGCTTCTGTTTGCACATAGTTATATTCTACTCCAGTTTGATGCATGCCTAGTTGATTGCTGCCATGGGATCTTATGTGAATCTGTGGGTCAATCCTTGAAAACACAAGATTCGATCACATAAATCATACATATAGTTAGATTGAAAGACTGCTTTTTAAAGCATGCTTCAAGATGAAATACACGATCTGCTTTGCCTCAAATCTTTTTTAGCCATCATAGAAATGCTTATGCAAAACCCAGCCATTTATGTTCATGCTGAGTGTTTCCAAATTGTCTTTGATTATACCCTGAAACCTTTTTTGGTTTGACTTGTGTCTCGGCAGTTTGCAATGCAATGCAGCAGTTTAAAGAGTCTATTATCATCTATTCTAGTCAGATGCCCTACACAGTGCCTTGGACTATGTATAAGATGCACTTTTATGTTTGGGGCACCAACTTGCTGTGATGTCTGGTACAAATAATTCCTAGTTTACATTTAAGATTCTCCTAAGTCATCTTAGATAGAAACTTTTATGGGCTGGATGTGTTAGCAGTGTATGATCCATGTTTTTGAGGGATACAGGAGTATAGACAAGATGCATAATTCGAACACACTGTGCCTTTTTAAAATGATAATGGCTCTGTCTTATCACACACACTTTAAAAGTCTACTTGTTAGATATTTGTCAGGTGACTCTGGGAAGAAAGGCATTCGATGGGTTGCACACACAATCAAATTCCATTTGAGGAATGCGAGGCTTTCCACTATTGCCTATTGGAATGCATAATTTGACCAGAAATATGTGAAAGGATATCGGTCCAAAGGGCGAGACAATATATATTGGGAAAAATTAAACATTTTGGGGGTGAAAGAATGTTTATATAAATCGACACAACAGAAAGTGGACAGAAGAGTTGACCATAGAGTGGCGACAAGCTGACACATTTTCTTCACTAGCAAGACATCCACACCACACCCCCGCCAGGCACCTTTATTGATGTGAACACCCGTTATATTAAATCGAAAACTGTTGTTAGTGTGAAATAGACAAAATATTTTTATGAATCGGCTGTGTTGTGTTTTATTCGCTGTCACGTATATATATCATATACCAGTGATAAAAATCAATTTAGAAATTATATAGACTGAAAAGCACATTTAACGACTGGCTACAGCAAATATATAACATACTAACAGCCTTGTTAGCCTTTCTTATCCATTAAAGTATTTCAGAACAAGAGATCCATCTTGTGAGAAAGTATTGTTGCCAAAATATAAAAAGGAATCAATTACACTTAATCTGGTCCTCTTGATGGAGCTTTGGCCGGATCCACAAAAAGCTGATAGCGAGAGCGACTTATTGTTCGATGCACTTTTCCTGAAGTTGTCAAGCAGAAAAGATCATATCCATGGTGCCACAATCTGATCTAAAGTGGCTCTAACATTCTGGGATAGCCATGTGATACATTCCCACAGTAAGCCAGTTAAGTAAGAGCTTTGAAAATACCTTACCCACCATTTCAAGACGGCTTGTACCTTAATAATTTTCACAAGCCGACTTGTATAAAACAATAAGAACCGTGGCTACCTTGTCCAAAGACTCAGTTACACTCTTCTGCACATTAGATATAAGATTGTATGTACTTCTACAGTGATTTTGTTACCCAAAAATGTATGTAAATATGCTTATGGCATTATATATTTGAAGAGGGTTAAAGAAGTATTGAAAGATTCTTTAAATGTGGAACTATCAAGATATGTGAAGCAAAACAGGTATAGTGGAGATGAATATAGCATTATAGACAAGACAAAACCATATATTAGTATACATAGATTTATTTGTCGATGTAATAAGGAAAAACCAGAATAGGGAAGGTGTTATATGCTCTTTATACCTAGATATTTCGAAGCCCAATGCTTCTCATCAGAAGAGGGGCATATAACATCTCCCCTATTATGGCTTCTTATTACATCAACAAATAAATCTAATGTTTATCAATATATGGCTTTGTCTTGTCTATAATGCTATATATATATATATATATATATATATATATATATATATATATATATATATATATACTGAAACACTTATCACAATATTCTATATATATATATACACTGAAACACTTATCACAATATTCTGTGGATCTATATTAAAAAAACCTTGTTAAACTTTGTGACATATTTACATTCTATGGAGGTCAGGCGCAAACGAACACCCCATAATTTTATTATACCATATTTCTTCAAACTGAAACATAATTATCAAAGTATACTAACGCAGATAGATATGAAAAGTCTTTATTAAAGTTTGTGCCTATTTCCATTCTATGGAGGCCAGGCACGAACGCAGACCACACAATTTTATTATACCATCCCTATTTAAGTTATAACATACTTATCAAAGTATTCTTATGTACATCTATATTAAAAACACTTGCAAACGTTTTTTTTTTTATTTTTAAATTTTTTATTTCCATACTTTGTGGACCAGGCGCATACGCAGACTCCATAATTTTAATGAATCATCATTATGCCAGATAAAACATACCCATTCCTGTGTCTCGATACATCTTCTATCATTATATGTAATCAGTTTTCTATAATAGTCAACCATATAGGAGCCTATTCGTGACCAGACACACCACACACACAGACGTTCAGCTTTATATTATACTAGCAAAAGTACCCGCCATTGACTGGGTTCAAAAAGAGCCTACAGAAAATGGACTCTGATTTATTAAAGTATGATAGGTTATGAAAAGGAAGAGTTGTAAAGAGATAGCTTCGAATTTGGGGGGTATCAACACCAAAGCAAAATATGATGAAAGTAAAAATAAAATAGATAAACCCCATAATTTATTATACCATACCTGTTCACACTGAAACCATTATCACAATATTCTGTGGATCTATATTAACAAACCTTGTTAAACTTTGTGACATATTTACATTCTATGGAGGTCAGGCGCAAATGAAAACCCCATAATTTTATTATACCATATTTCTTCAAACTGAAGCATAATTATCAAAGTATACTTACGCAGATAGTTATGAAAAGTCTTTATTAAAGTTTGTGCCTATTTCCATTCTATGGAGGCCAGGCGCGAACGCAGACCACACAATTTTATTATACCATCCCTATTTAAGTTAAAACATACTTATCAAAGTATTATTATGTATATCTATATCAAAAACACTTGTAAACGTTTTTCTTTTTAATTTTTAAATTTTTTATTTCCATACTTTGTGGACCAGGCGCATACGCAGACCCCACAATTTTAATGAACCACCGTTCTACAGGATCAATCATACCCATTCCTGTGTTTCGATACATCTTCTATCATTATATGTAATCAGTTTTTTAAAATAGTCAAACATATAGGAGCCTATTCGTGACCACACACACACACACACACACACACACACATTCAGCTTTCTATTATATATATATATATATATATATATATATATATATATATATATATATATATATATATATATATATATATTTGATAAAAGAAACGCCTTCCCCTTTAAAATAGTATGTATGCCGCATAAAGATAGCACCTGCCCTGTTTTTATGTTTTATGGAACCATTATGTCAGAGTTTTTGAGAATAGCTCGCGTTACTTTAAAATTAATAGATTTTATACCACCAGTTTCTAGCTTAGTAATAAGGATGATAAAACAAGGTGGGGATAAAAATAAAATATTTAAACAGTTAAATAAAGCATTTGTTCGTTATCCTGATGCTTTTGAATCGTTTAAGATTAACTAGACTATATTAATAAAGGAAATCCAAAACTATATCAGCAATGTATAAAATGTATTTATAATTACATATAATAAAATTATTATAATAAAAAAAAATGTATATATGTAAAAATATGTTTAACCTTTATATATCTAATTTTAAATAAATAAGAATGTAAATATACTAAATACTAATCATAGTGGGGGGGGGATAAGTAGTTAAATGGATTAATCCGTAATCTTATAAATACAAGACTGATAAATTAAAAAATATATCCATTTTAAATGTGGAAATTGATGAATCACACAGGTAAGAAATTCATTTTTATAGTATGAAAAGGTTAGTAACTGTAATTAAGAATAGGAAATTGGATCAAATGTTTGTAACATGTCTTCTTCCTAAGATTAAGGGTGGTGGTGTTTGATCAACACTGCTGGGGAGCCATGATGTAATATACTGTTTTGTTTTTAAATCCCCGAAACAGTGTTTCATGGTAAACAACTGATGATCCCTTGAAAAATAAATTATTGGTACTATAGTAAATTCGAGAGCTAGTTGATGCAGTGATTGCAGGTGATTAAATAACTTACTGACTAGATGGTTTTCTAACGAATGATAAAAAATATTTTTTTGTATAGTTTTAAAGGTTAAAAACTTCAAAGACTATATATATATATATATATATATAAAGATGAAATGTATACTATTGTAGATAATCAAATATTCATTATTATATAATTATTTGTAGCCCTCCTTTTGGGCAGGCACTCTAATGAGAATTGATACAAGTTGTCAAATCCTAGCTATAAATGCATGTTCCTTCTTGTTAAACATTACAGAGTGGAACAATATATTTGTTGCCCTAAAGAAAATAACACTACAGCTTTATTTTAAAACTTTTATAGAAAAAAATCAATTCAGGTAACTTGATTAATTAGTAGAGCTGACATCTATTCAGTATAGCCAATTTCAGCCTCAATCACACCCTCCATATGGGTCTGGAACTGGGAGCATGCTTTTTTCACATGCACCAGCAGAGCTCGGCAAATACTTTGTGGATGCCTATTGCTCTTGGGATTAGTACACAACTGGCCAACAAGTAGATGGTCTGCAACAAAAAAAGAAAACCGGTTTTCATCAAATGGAAATGGAATCATGCTGTTTTTTCTAGGATGACAATTTTATCATTCCGTGCTGTATTATAATGACCGAATATCATTGTCTGTTCGGCATTATAGGATTTATTTCTCATCACTTCATATAGCTATTCCGATAAGCCTCATTGGTTAGGACATCGGGATTTGGAGTTAAGGTTGATTTGTTCTGGGATTCAAATTGTGTGATTGGTTTGAATACAATGACAGATGTCTGTTGATAATTAACTATTTATCTTTATATATAATATTTTCATTGCATAAATTCCCCTCTGGACCAAAGTACCGTAGGTTTGCAACAACAGATACTACATACAAATTTATTATGTCTAGACTATTAGCTACTATCTTATATAACCTTAGAACACCATTTCAGGCACATTTAGTTGTTATAATAAAATCCTACATTTCATCCCTGGCGAACATCATCACAATTGCAAACATCTTTCGAGGAAGTAGTTCCTATTTTTCTCTCTAAATATCAAGTCCTCTTACAGCTACCAGTCATCACCAGGACGAATTTTGCACTTTTGACAGATATGGGGTCTCACCCTTCATAATTGGATCATAAGCTCATCGACATAACACAATCTTTCCCTTTTTCTGATTAAAAAATAATAAAGTCTCCCCAGACTAATTCCGCTCAATCTGATTGGCTGAGCTCTGACTATTTCTATATTCCTGATTAACAGTATTCGCCTTCTAAATAGACGCTAATGTACCATTCAAATGTGGCATCGCAATGATACCTACTTTTACCCACTGAGTAAATTGCTGCATTTATTTTCTTTCATTTAATGGCGTGAGTTTGCATTTCCTCTCTTTCTCTCTCCCTCCTTATCTCTCTCTGTATATAGTCTTCCTTACTCTCTCTTTTTTGCTCTCGCTTGCTCTCCCTCTTTCTCTCTCTCTTTCTTACTCACTTTTTACATTTCTTCAAGGCGATGTCGAGAAAAAAACAATAAACATTTATTTCCTCTTTCTCTCGCTCACTCACTTTGTACATTTGTTCCAGTAATTAATTATATTTTTTCAAACATAGTTACGTTTTTTATGTGCTTTATTTAAATATACTTTATTTAAACTTGCACAATCTATTACAATCGTTGCTAAATTCAAAATAAATGTTTCGACAATATCATCTACTGGATTCTCGACATTGCGCACATATTAACATTTTTTATGGGTGAGGGGTAAATTTGTACATTAGATTCACCTCCACAATTTTCTTTAGAATGACGACTTTTTATAGGTTTTCGACTAACCTGATTAAGAAAATCTCATTCAAATTTTGTGGAGACAAATACTTATAGAGATATAAAGACTTGTATTATGCACTGTAATTCATTGACTGCTAAGCTTGTATGTACATAACAAATCTACTTCTCTCCTACCGAGACTGCTACCCCCCCCCCAATTTTTTTTTGGCGGGGGGGGGCATCTGCAGGTTGATATGTTGACAACGATTATCACGGTTAAATTTGGGGGAATTATTCCCTCCTCCCCCAAAAATCAAAAAGAGGTTGTCTACTCTGAAAGCAGTTCTTTACATTGGGGATATTGCGGGTGTCTATTTCGAATGCCGTTCTTAAGTTGGGGAGGTTGGTGGTATCTATTCTGAAAGCCATTCTTAACATGGGGAGTTTGAGATGTCTATTCCAAACGCCGTTCTTAATACGACAATACTCAAAGAAGTGAAATGAAATGAAAAAAAGTCATAATTGTTTTGTTTTACATGTTAAAAAAGACGACATAAAACTGAAATTTGATTTAATACTATTGGTGAAAGAGTTGAAAAGAAGAGGAAAACTTGAACAACAAACGGAAACAACTAGGGCTGCTACAACTGATTTCAATCACTCTAAACAGTTCATATACGTTGAGAATCCCCAACCTCTAAAACTTCTGTTTTTATTTTCCATTATTATTCTAATGGACCATTTTTTGTAATTTTATTAATTCATACTGATTTACAGATCCACTTAATTGCTTTTTTTTTAAATTCAAACACTACCTGCATGTTATCGCCTCAAAACAGTACTTATCGTCAGTTAAAGCCAGATTATTTCATTTTGGCCACGACCGCCAATGTCCACAATTGTTCAGGGATAGCAGTGACCATGAACAACAACCATAGTTTACTTTTTTGTGAGAGGCGGGACAGGAAATGCTGGTTAACAGGTTCTGCTAGTTATTAAATAACCTTATATATATATATATATATATATATATATATATATATATATATATATATGCACACACACAAACACACATATTATTTAATAACTAGCAGAACCTGTTAACCAGCATTTCCTGTATTTCCAGCATTTCATATATATATATATATATATATATATATATATATATATATATATATATATATATATATATATATATATATATATATATAATATAACTCTTGGTTCGTTCGTAATTAATAGTCTAAATAACTAAATAAATGATTGCTTCGACATTTTGGTATAATATGTTTACTGTAACCATGCATGTTTTTATATATCTCTTTTTAATTATAACATTATGCTTAATTTTTCTATAATAAATAGGTGGTTTTCTTTGTACCAATAGGCCATTTTTTTTTTATTTGTGGACAATTATTTATCACCGCTTGCCGTCACGTGACCAGTGTTTCCAATTTAGCGGTTTTCCTGCTAGATCTGGAGATTTCGTTTGCAATCTAGCGGGGAATTCTAGAAAATCTGGAGATATTTCGCACCCACACACCCGCAGTTTTAGATTAAAAAATAAAGAAAAGCGCTTGAAAATACTTTAAGACATAAAATAAACTCATTCATGCAAGTAAAAAAAGTAGCATTTATTGCCTTTGGTAACAATTATTTATTGATTATTTGTTTTGTTTTTCACCTTTTTTTTCGGCCAACTATTCTTAAATTTCGCCATAAAATCGATTTTTCCAAGTACATTTTGGCGGGGGGGGGGGCATTCTAACCTCCATAGTTTAGTTTAAAATACGATCTAAGCAACCCCCCTTAGTCAAAAATTCTAAAAAGCAAAAAACAACAGCAAAAAAAAAAAACTTATACCAAACACAGTAGAATTTAATTATCTACCAACCTAAATATTTTTAACATGCTAAACTAAGTTTTTTTGTTTTTTTTTATTTTTCTAATTTCCAAATATGTTGTTCAAAGTGGATTTTACACACTGAATAAAAAAAAGATACCCCTAACACGAAACTGCGAATAAAATATAAAAAAACTCGTAATTTATCTTTTAAAAGTGTGTTGTTTATTTTCTTTATGGATTATACTTCCAAAATAAACTACTAAAGTTGTATAAAAAGTAATAGAAATACTATTTTTTTCTTTTTAAAAAACAGTAATGAAATTAATTGAATTTTATGAGTTCAGTATTTTCAATTTTTAAACTTTAAAAATCTATCAAAATTTTCCTATTGATTCAATTTTTACGATATTTTCAGGGGCAATGTGAAATTTTATGCTCTTTCCAATAAACCGAATATAATTTTTAGACAAACGTTTTTTTAATTCAAGCCCCCCCCCATTTTCAAGTGTCTATTAAAAAGTAAATAATTAATTTACTCACCAAAGTTTTATTTATCACAAATTGAAGATAAAAGATCAATAAATAATTATTCAAATTTAAAACAAAAAAAGTAGTGTTTTTGAGAAATTTACCTGTAAAGTCCGAAGTTTAAAAGGTTTCTTTTTTTAAAATACACTTTTTTTTTGTTTTGTTTTAAATGAAACCTTGGTCCTTGCACATTTAATTGAAAAAAAAAATAGGGTTTGAATTATTTTTTTCGAGTAGTTATAAGCTTGGAAAGACAGGAGCCGAATTAATTCACGCCTCCCATTTTGAAATGTCTATTAAAAAGTAAATAATTAATTTACTCACCAAAATGTTATATATCACAAATTGAAGATAAAAGATCAATAAATAATATATTCAAATTTAAAACAAAAAAAAATAGTAGTGTTTTTTAGAAATTTACCTGTAAAGTCCGAAGTTTAAAACCTTTTTTTTTTTTTTTTTTAAAAACACGTAGTTTTTTTTTTTTTTTTTTTTTAATGAAACCTTGGTCCTTGCTCCTTTAATTGAAAAAAATATTAGGGCTTGAATTACATTTTTCGAGGAGTTATAAGCTTGGAAAATGGGGTGGAATTATTCAATATTTTTCACGAAATTTCTGACACACCTAACAAATGACTTATCTACTACTAACCCTAAGTTTGAGTTGCACTCCCAAATTTAGAGTTAGTGATAGTCATAGATTTTTTATACAATTTTCCAAGAGTGAAGTCCCCAATGGTTAAACGACATGCAACCAGTTAATTGTTGGAAAGACAACTTTTAATAAAAGAAATGAAATAAAAATAACTTAAACACAGTTTCAGCACATATAAAAAAGATACTTGAATTTTACTGCATTTGGTATCAGGTATTTTTGTTATTGTTTACAATTTCTCGAATATTAATTATTTTACACAAATGATTGTGTTGTTCCTACTTACTTGCCCCCCCCCCAAGAGCCGTCATTCATGATTTTACTTATTTTTACTAATTTTTAGATGTTTATTTTATTTAATTGTCAGCATGAACCAACTTTTTAAGATGCAGCATATGCTAACACTTCAGCGAAGTTTACTGTATTTATTTTTTAGCAAACATTAAGTTTTCCACTTTATTTTTTTGCATAATTTATGATGGAAGTATGTTTTCTGTTTTTCTTAACATCTGTTGAAAAAAAATAATTCATACAGTCTCTTGAAAAAAAAAATCAAACTTTTCTCTACTTTCACCTAACTATTTACAATGTTCATATGAAGCATTCATCTGTTCTTTTTATAATAAAAATTCCGTTTGCAAAAAGAAACGTTTAGTGCCAAATTTCTTTTAAAAAAAGTGCAAGTTTTCCTGAAAAAAACAAAAAAACTTTCACTTAACAATTTATGGTAAAAAATTAATTTTTTTTTTGGGGGGGGGACAACAACTTTTATTGATAAAAAAAATTGCAAAAAATAATAAAAGTAAATAAGCGAACAAAATGCAATTTTTCTTGAGGAATGTGTTCCATTTTAACAAACTGAGCCAGAGCAATGCCGGGTACAGCTAGTATATATATATATATATATATATATATATATATATATATATATATATAATGAGTTAGGTAGGTGTATATGTGTATATATTTGTGCTTGAAGGATTTACTCCTAAACTCGTAAGCTAATTATCCGATCATTATGAATTTTCAATCACAGCTGCTAAATATAAGGGGGCCAAATGTTGTCTATATTTAGTTTTATTCAAAGTGGTGGAAATCCTTCATGGAAATTCAGATCGTTCTGATTTTTGTGAAATTTTAACAATAAGTATAAGGAATCAATCAATAAATATTTCCAAATTTCAGTTTCTTTGAAGTATTTTAAAGTGTTTTTAGAGGATATAATATGAGTACAACTTTCAATTTGGAAATTCAAATAATTCATATTTCCATGAAATTTGATTCATAGTCATAAGACACCAATTAATGAAGGTGCCATGAATTTCATTTTTTTAAAAGAACCTAAAAATGGTGCAAAATTGCGCTGTTCATGGAATTAATTTTAATTGTTCTGGGACGGGTATTCTTTAGGAATATTTTTTTTCCTCACTCTGACATTGATATTAGAACCTACTTTTTCTATTGATATTTATTTGCTTCCCCATGAAAGCAAAATGTGACACAAAGTTGTTTTTAATGTGTGGGAGAACCAGCTCCCCAAAAAAGGCATTCTGGAAGAAGGCAAAAATAAAAATTGTCTTCGTATAGAAGGATTTCCCCTACATGTACTAAGGACAAATTAACTTAAGTGTAGCATCAGAACAGATACTATACTGTGATCTGGGCTTGGAGATGAGATCTACTTTTTCTATTTCAAAATTATTGAAACAAACTTCTTAATATACTCATGCATAAATAAGTGAACGACTACATGAAGGTTAACTAATTTACATATTCCTTTAAAAAAACAAGCTTTAATTAATTACTTCTTCATTTTTATGGTTTCTTATATCATCTCACATATTTCTGGTCCAATTATGTATTCCAATAGACAATGGTGGAAATCAATCTGTCATGATTGGTCTCATTTCACTATTATGCTGAATTCTGTTAATGCATAGTTTCTACATTCTGCATAATTGTATAGAATTCAAGATGAAGACATGGAAATATTTCTCTCTCTCTCTCTCTCTATATATATATATATATATATATATAGGGAGAGAGAGAGAGAGAGAGAGAGAGAGAGAGAGAGAGAGAGAGATAAATGACCTTCTTAGTGCATGTGCGAAACGTCTCTACCAAACTCATCTCTGAATATTTGATCTGCAGAGTTGAGATTTGATACATAGAGTATTTGGACAATTTTGATTTGGTTTTTAACTGGCAATCGGCAAAAATTGCTGCTAAGAGGCCAAAATTGAAAATAAAACAGTTGGCAGGCAATTCAGAGAAAACATTACCTCTGCTGTCACTTTTGCTCATGCCCAAAATTAAACATAATTAGTTATTTTTTTTTTTAACTATTTTTACTTATTTTTCAGTAATTTAGATGATAGTGAAGCTCAAGAGATAAATAATGACTAAGGCTAGAGCCTAAACATTTTGGTTTTGATTCTAATGAATGGTAATCAATTCACTTTTTTTTCGTGACTTTTGAAATCATTACTATATATTGAATAATAATAAACAAAGAATAATAATATACAAAGAATTAGCTCTTTAATAATAAGTAATAAATCTGCATGGATTAAAATATAATATTTATGTGTATTTTACGATCGGGCAACGGCAGGCAACCTGCTATATATATATATATATATATATATATATATATATATATATATATATATATATATATATATATATATATATATTTAGCAGGCAGCCTGCTATATATATATATATATATATGAAAGAGAGAGGATGTGCATTTTGTCTGCAAGTGTACTTTACTATGTAGTATATTATGCTTCATCGCTTATTTCCCCCCATTTTAAATTGCTTTCAAATTTGTCATTATTCAATATTGATCAAAAAATGAAATATTTTTCCACTGCTAAACGAATGAAGGAAAATATAAAATCGTCTATAAATTAAAAACAAATCTGAAAAATTATTTGGTAAATTGAGATTCAAAATTATAAAATCAATCAAATGAGTCAACATTTGTTTCTTTTAGTTTTTCTTTAAATAAACAACTTGTAACTGTTTTCTGTTTTATCATATATTTTTTTTTTTGATGTTTAGAGTCCCTATTTATTTGCTTCTTCATGAAAGCAAATTTAGTCACAAGGTCTAGCTGGGAGAAAATTCAGTTCTCCAAAATGGAAACTAAAAATATCTGTATAGTGTCTTGTTAGGACTTCTTCACAAATGATCCCGCTAGGCAAAAAAGAAATAAACCCTTTAAAGACATCTGGACTGGAAGAATAACTCTCTGAGGACAACACATACTGTTGTTGGATTGGCAGATGATCCCAAGAAAAGGGTCATTTGATGGGTTGTACACACACACACACACACACACACACACACACACACACACAGATTGATTCCATGTGTGGAATGCAAGACTTTCATTGTCAATTTAACCATTGTCTATTGGAATGCATAATTTGATCAGAAATATGTGAGAGGATATCGGTCAAATGATTTGAGACAATAGATAATGGGAAAAGAATGTTTATATAAATCGACACAAACAGAATCTGAGGCAGCCACTCAAAAAGTGACAGAACAAGCTGACACATTTTCTTCACCACCAATATCCACACCAATCCCATGCGCCTTCACTGATGTCAAAACACCAGTCATAACTTTAAATAAAAAACTGCTTGTTGGTATGAAATAAAAACAATATATTATTTTATAGATCAGCTGTGCTGTGTTTTACTCACTGTCAGTGTGTATATATCGTAGACCAGTAACAAAAATAGATTAAACAATTATATAGACCAAAAAGCACATTTTGAACGACCAGCCACAACAAATACATAGCAATACTACAATTTGATCTTAGTCCAATGGCTTCATATAAAATGCATGATTAGAGTTTATGTCTGGTTAATCGATATTGTCAGATTTATTGTACTGTCAAAATCAATCAAATTTAAATTTAGTTCAAATCTGTGCAAATTATATGACTCCTAATATTCTGCTACCTCAAATCTTTATCCACAACAATCATCTTCTATATAAATAAAACAATAGATATATGTATGTGTGTAGAAATATTTAATTAATAAACTCTTAAACTACTGGTTGCACAACACTGAAATTAACAGGAAATAGTAATCATACAATAAGAATGATTTATAATGAGTAAAATCTTTGTTTGGATGGATGAATAATGCATACAGAAATCGGCAAATTGAAATGCAAAATATTCATTTCAACTTGCCGACATATTTCTATTCCTTTTGAGCATGTGCAAATTCATTCATAGCTTGAAGTGGTTTAATTTTGACTCTTTTTTATCTATCTGTTGATAACTCAAGTGGTAGAGAACACGACTGGTGCACTAAATGTTTGGGGTTCGAGTCTAGCTGATGGTACCCAAGTCATTTTATTTATTTTTTTTTTTTTTTAAATCAGTACTATATATTATTGGTAAAAATCATTACTATATATTAGGTAAAATTCAGTAGAGAATATAGATAAATATGTAATAATAAATATGAAATCTGCATAAAATAAAATATATTTATACACATTTTATGACCGGGTAAGGCTGTGTTCTCTCCACTAGTCAGTCATTAACTTAAGACTTCGGGATTCAGTTCAAACATCAACTGCCTTTGGGCTTGCATGTTGACATGCAAAATATTTTGAATGCTGTCGACCATGGTTTTCTCTCAGCACATTTTCGCTACAATACTCCGCTGTCTTCATCGCAAAATATGTAATTGGGTGTGGATGTTTTTATTTGGATAATCTTTCAGAATAAGAACCTGTGGTTTCTTCATTACATAAATGCTGTCATGTCGTGATCTATTATTATTGTCTAGTGATACCGACATGGACTTGTCTAACTGTTCACCTTTCTCTGATGGGCCATTCAGTAGGACTGAAAACTGGAGCAAGTGCTTTACATGATATAGGATTTTATTAACTAACAATGAGTGTGAACTCCTGATTCCAGTCACCGACCTATCCTAAACTTACGTATACATCTATATAGGAGTCTGATCCACACAATACCACACCATGGCATCTTGTGTTTTGGGTCTTGTTGTCTTTTGGCATAATGTTATACTAATAAACTGCCTCTATGTATAGGGTATTCTTTTCTAGACACAATGATTTTCACATTTCTCTGGTTTCTCTTGATTATACTGATTCCTGCTAGTTTTTAAGCATACCTGAAGCCTGCAACCAAGTTTTACTGGAGCTTAGGAAAGTGTTAGCTAGTAAATATTGTGCTATTGTCAACTAGGATCCCAACATGCAAGCCACGCTCATGAAAGATGGATTCCAGCTGGCATATGAGTTTTGTGAATATAGAGACCACCAGATTGCAAATGTAAAAGGATCATAATCAATAAATGCAAGGTGAGCACCGTTGTGATGAGTGATGTTTGCATTTAAGTTGCTCCAATTTTCCTAACATCAAACTCTTCTTTTTGGTTTGAGTCCAGGCACAGAATAAATTGGGAGACATGCCTTTTCTGACATTTGTACATCAGCTTTTGAAACAGTAGGGTCTTTGTATTTGGAAAAATACAATACTTTTATTCTAGAGTGTCCACTCTGTTAATACATTTTAGTACAATTTGCTGAATGTTCAGCTGATATGGAGGAGCAGCACAATTACCAAGCTCAACTTGGTCTTCGGGTCAAGATGAAAGTGTAGTATCTGTTCCGGCAGATACTGCAAGCTATGACTAGCTATGACTAGCTATGACTAGCAAAGACCAGATGTGGGGGCAACCCCACATGCCTGACCTTTAACCAGCTCCCATTTCCCACCTCTCGGGAGCTGATCCCCCTTTTCCCTTCCCCCTCCCTTCAGTCCTCACATTAAAAATCGGCCTTGTGCCTAATTTGCTCGGTGGGGGAGCAAATAAATACCATCTGTTCTTCAGATCTACACTTCAATGTCTTGTTCTCTCTCAGTGGAGGAGAAATCCTCCACGACTGAGACAATTTTTATTTTTGTTCCTTTTCTCCACATTAAAAAACGACCCTGGTGTCTAACTCTGTCCCATAGGGAGGCATTGTAAATAGGTACTCTGCTCAGCAACTGATGTGATATTCCTACTAGTTCGTCATCTTTGTTGGCATTTGACTTGATTTAAGCTACATCTACTAAAAGTCCATACTCATTAGATCTACAAGCATGTTGAGCATTTGGCTGCTTGCCTTGGTGATTAGCTGTGCGTTCCTTCTCAAGGTGTCCAAACATTAATAAGCACAGAGTGAATCTATCCTGATATGTTTTACATTATTTGCTGGGTGCGCCCAACTCATATTTTCTGTGACAGATCTAGTTACCAAGTGCATTTATGTTCACCTAAACTGTAAAGTGAGATCCTTAATCTTTTCATCCCTCTCAAACCTTTGCACATATATTCTGTGATACCAACCAATGTTGGTGCCATTACCTAGGATTTCTACTCGGTTATGGCTGACAGAATGAGAGCATGCTACACCCATTCGAAATTCTATTCAAATTCCCGAGTTTGACAATATACACTTGAAGGTTAAATCAACCAAAATGTGTGAATAACTCAAGATGAGAACAGTAGTCTGAAAAGCATCATAAGACAAGGATAATATTTCAAACTTAACCGTGGCAGATCAATGTAAATAATATTCCAACCCTACACAAAGCAGACCTATTTCAAACTTAAAAGTGACAGACTGATGAAAATTTATTTTAAACTTAAACATGAAAAATCAAATAAAATGCTATTTTAGACCTAAGGAATACCATTGGAATATAGGAAGGAGGTGGCGCTGGTGTGATTGCAAGAGTTAGTGGTAGATGATCGAAGTTCAGCGAAATTTGACATTACTAACTAGTTGAGCATTATCATTGTTGTCCAAGGCATGTGTCGCCATCTCTCACGCATGTGTATGCAGTGTGATGACGATGTATGGAAGTAAAACCTGAGCAGTGAGAGTTGAGGATATGCATTGTATGGAAATAAATGATATGTAAATGATATGGTGATTGTATAATGTAATTCTTAAAGACAGGCCTAGATCTGATGACCTCAGAGGAAAATTAAATCTAGACACTACAAGGAAAATATGTGCAGAATTTGAACTTTTTTTTGATTTCGTTACATTGTAAGAATGAGGGAGAGTTCTTTGGGTTAGGAAATGTATAACAGTTGTAGTAATAAGGTCAGTTGGTAGTGGAAGGTCAGGAAAAACATTGGAGGAAGTTAAGTAATGTTGTTATTACTTTTAAAATGGACCGAAACGTTGTATGTAGAGATTGTCGCAAATAAAATAAAACTTTGGTACAAACTTTTTAAGTGAAAGAAAAAGTAATTTATTTCGGCCATTCACCACACAAGTCATTGACACGTATTTACAACATGACAAGTATGCTTGCTCTTTCTTTCCTCAGATAGCAGTCCTGTATTTTAGCTATACCCAGCTGGGGTGTTGCCGTAATTCTCTCTAAAATTCATGGGTCAGCTGACTCACTTTCGAAAGTCTAAGAGGAAGAGACATACATGCTTGTTAAGCGTATCTTTCAAATTGTCATGCGTCTTTTTCATTTCCTTCTATTCCTCTCCTTCTTTATACCTATATATACATTTCATTCTGTGACGTCACGCTCTGACTATGCCTTAAAATGGTGACATCACATTAATTCAGCACGTGAATTATCAATATCCGTACATGTTCCAGCTTGGTCATTTAATGGCACAGCCTGCATCTGCGTTACAGTAATAAGGATGGATTTGAGAGAAATATTTTGTCATAGATAGGTTAGTTTAGAAATCAATCATTTAACACTTACTAGTATGTAAAACAGAAGTGAAACCAATATGATGATGATAGTGGACTGACCAATAAACAAAGCCCGTCGTAGAGATGCAAAGACACATTAAGAAACCACACTTTTTACAGGGTGGAATGATAAAAGTGTTTCCCTAAAGAAAACAATACTACAGCTTTATTTCAAAAAATCAATTCAGGTAACTTGATTGTGTAGTAGAGCTGATATCTATTCAATGTAGCCGCCTTCAGCCTCAATCACCGTCTTGATATGGGTCCGGAACTGGGATCATGCCTTCTCCACAAGCGCCAGCAGGAGCTCAGCAAATACTTGATGTATGGCGGCAATCAGGCTGACTTTGGTGTTGTGAGAGGTCATGTTGGTGATGTTCTCTATGTATGACCAAACGAAGTAACCCAGTGGATTCAAATCGGAAGGAGAGGGAGCCAGTGAGAGAAGGGTACAAAGTCGTAGCACTCCTTCTGAAGTCAAACCTGAGTCTCTTTGGACTTGTGGGTCAGCGCTGAGTCCTGCTGCTACACACAGGATCTGCCAGCGGCCACCTGATTGCAGCAGGGAATCGTTACACTCTTCAGCACATCCCGGTACACTTTGGTGTTGACTTTCAAGCCGACTTTGAAGATGTGAGGTGGCATGATGTGGCCCTCACTTGAAACCACACCAAAGACCATAACTATGGCCGGAAACTTTGTTTTCATCACCTTAGCCACATCCCTGTTATTCATGACAATCTAACGATGCATTTTAAGGGTATTGGGAATGGTCCTGTTGTCATAACTTAGATTGGTAGAGAGCATGAATTGTACATCGGTGCATCTCCGATCCTGCTTGTCACTTTCAGACATGATAGAAAACTCCTATCGCTCTGTTGATTTGTACACAACATACCAACTAGTAGATGGTCTGCAAAAAAAAACAAAAGAAAGAAAACCGGTTTTCATCAAACGGAAATGGAATCATGTCGTCTATTCTAGGGCGATAATTTCATCGTTCAACCCTGTACTCATTAAATCTTATATATAAGTTTTTATTCATACCATGTTCTGTTATTCCTTTTTGGTTATCTTTCCATTTTCTTCTTTAATTCCATTACAGGAAATTGGATCTGGAGGGAAGAGAGGCAAAAAGACCGCTCCAATGTATCCGGATTGTCACAGGGTTATATCTATGCTTGCTTCACACACTGAAAGTGTTGAAGGGTGGAACAGCACAAACACAACACACAATGCGGAATCTCAAGGTATGTATTCGTTTACATAAAAACAAGTTGTTAATCATTGTTGTCTAATATAGGGTTTCCCAAATTGGACTCCATGGAGCCCTGGGGTTCTCTGAGTGAGACTCATTGGCTCTGGAAGCCCTTTCTTAAAGAGGACTAAATATAGAAAAATTAAATGACTGTAGACATTTAATTATTATTATTATTTCTTTTTACTGGAAAGAGATATGATACACCACTTCAGGTGTAAAGAGTTTCAGCATGGTTCATGAAAAAGTTAATAAAAAATAAATTAATAAAAAATGCAACAATTTTTGATTGATCAAAAACAAAAAATAGTGTTTAAATTTTAAATTAATGTTTTTCATATTTGTTTTAGAAATTATCTTGTTAATGATTTGTGGAAAGTTTTTGGGGCTTCATGTTGTCCTGAAGTTTTGGGAAGTCCTGATCTAATATGCTTTTCTTTTTCTTTTTTCATTGAGAAATGGAATT
>NC_136502.1:10546005-10566005 GCF_053919585.1 Euprymna scolopes | reverse complement strand
CGTGTGTGTGTGTTTTCTCATTCTTATCTACTTTGTTTTTCTAATTTTCTTTTTTCACTTTTCCTCCTTTTCTTTCTCTTTCTCTCTTTCTCTCTCTCTCTCTCTCTCTCTCTCAATCTTTCTTCTCTCTCTTAATCTCCACCTCTCTGTCGCCCACCTTCTTCACCTTTATTATTGACACACATATAAAAAAAATGGTTAATCTAATTCCTAGATTTCTTATAAAAATCTGTATTAACTCAATTTCTTTCTTCATCGTTCTTAATTCTTTTCCCATATTTTCTTCTCCCATTTTTTCTTTCCTTTCTGTCTTATATTTAGAAAGAAAGAAAAACGCATCTAAAATCGACTTTTTAAATGGTACAATTTCCAAATGGTGGCGTGACTCCATAAAGTGAAATTAAATCCAACAAGTTATTAAACAGATAAAAATTATCTAAAATATGAGTTTTCCATAATTAAAATGACACTATATCATTATTAGTAGTAGAATTATTAAGAACTGTGTCATCTCAAATGTGCATTGTCCATTAATAACACTTGTTTTTCTGTGATTTATAATGATCTGCTCTGTAGAAAAAAACATAATTTATATTTCCGTTTTGTAATTCAACCAATAGGAAAATGAAAAACAGGCATTTTAATATTAAAAAAAAAAGCTTTAAATTTTTGTAATTTCTAAATTATTTTATTTTTTATTTATTTTTTGTTTCTTTTTCTTTTCCATTGATAATGATGATGCTTCAGACTGGACACAGAATTACTAGCACTTCAAACACAGAGTAATTGCAGACATTCTAGGCTTCCATCTCTCTCTTTCTCAGTCTGGGTCTCTTGCATTTTCCTTTAGTCTGTTGAACTCTCCATCTTACACTCTCTTTTAGTCTCTCCCCCTTTCTCACACTCACTCTTTGTTTCTTTTCTGCTTTCACACGCAGACACACACACACACACACACACACACACACACACACACACACACACACACACACACTTGTGCCCTAGAACACAGACACGCACACATTATACATGCTAAGCTGTAAAATAAAATCAATTGATATATAGGTTGTTCTCAGTACTGGAGAAAAAGTGATGTTGTGTCTGCCAGCTGAGGATTTGCATACAGCTGACTCTCTCACACTGTGAAACCAATTGATTCAGACCAAAAAAAAAATCAAAATTGCTTTACTCTAATTTCAAAATGAAAATCAAATCAAATCGGTTTTGGCAAAAAGAAGTAGCAGAAGAGTGTAAAGAATGTTAATTATTAGAAATCATTGGAGTTTACAGGCATTTTTTTTTCCATCTTTATATCGTATTCCTTTATGTTTTTTTTTCTTCTTTATATCGTATTCCTTTCTTTTTTTTCTTCTTTAGTGCTGCTGACTCTTACTGACCTCCTTCTTGAGAGTCCTGTCTGCCCTATTATTCCACTCATGACTAGGCAATAAAGAGAATATTTCATATTGGTTCCAAAGGGCATATGCAAGTAACATAATATGTATTTTAATTGGGTTTCTTCTGTCTCTACAGACAACAGATACCCTCTGAAAGAGTGCCAGCATAATAAGTAAAGGTGGTATAATCTCTAACCGCAGTTCCCCAACATGTTATTGTTTAAATTTAATGACAAGTTATAGGGTTATAAGATGATTAGTAGCAATATTGATATAAATGAAGAACTGTTGTTATTTCAGAGTTTTTCTTTTCTTAGACTAGTTGCTCTACCAAGGTTTCAGAATCTAGTCTACCCAGTTAAGAGGAGAAGAGAAAGATCTCTAATATTCCCAAGAATATTAGAGAAAGTTATTCAACAACCCTCTTCGCTTCAAACTTAAACAGCCCTTGACAGCCTAAACAGTTTCTCTGTTCGATTGATACTTTTATGGTAAGTGTTCGACTGAGTTCCAATCTATGGTCCTTCCCCGGAAAACATTGTGAACAAATACTTGCCTAGCTGAAAAAATCTACCAACAATTTTCCTCATGCCTTATCTGTGTCTGAAACTAAACAAAAATTTCGCGAGCAGAGTTTCTTCCCTAGAGATGTTCGTCTGTGGAATACAATACTATTTGTCTGCTTATCAGCTGACTATAATATGGTCGTCTTCAAGTCTAATGTGAATAAATTCCTATTGAGTCTTCCATTTAGATAATCTTTTCCTAACCAAGTTTTCCACCGTGATTGATCCTGTCATACCACCTACATAACACTTAACCCTTATCCTTGAGTGACCTCCAGGCCTTGATAGGTATGGACATTCTAAATAAAAAAAAATCTATTGACAATGCTCAACGTTGCTTAACTTGTGTGATTCGATGAGAACTAGTGTCTCAATCTAATACAGTAATAAATGCTGAATTTATTGTTTCATAAATCATGACATGAATCATAATTTTTTTATAGTTATGATTGTGTGCCTAAATACAAAGGCTACAATTTGTTTTTGATTTTTTTTTTTTTACAAATGGGGTCAACATATCAAGGCCGGAAGACCACTCGAGAATAAGGGTCAATATGTGTATTGTAATCATTGGGACAGATTATGTAATATTCGTTGGTAGTGGAAAGTTAGTATAATTAGATTATTTATGAGGACGGTTCAATAAGAACTTGTTTACGCTGGACTTGAAGACAACGATATTGTAGTCAGCCGAGAAACAGACCAGTGGAACAGAGTTCGATGGGCAATCAGTTCTTTTTAATATTTATTAATATATGCATTCTTCAATTCTAATTTAAATGTTTCTAAGCCAGCTTTTATTTATATTTAATATAATGCTGGCCCTTCTGATGAGAAGCATTTAGATTTGAAATGCCATGGTCTAAAGAGGTTTCCCTATCCATTTTACCCGCTTCTTTCTTTATTGATTTGATGATAAGAGAGTGAAAACAAGCAGAAACCAACAAATTTTGGATATTATTCTTTTAATTTTTAAATATTTAACTGATGTTGCATTTATTTTTCCTCATTCAAACAATTTAACATCCCAAATGGTCACATTTTTAGCATATATATAGTATAAAATATACTTGTGGCAAGGTAGCTACATAGAAACTTGTGTTTCATTTTTAGAAGGAATTCGTTAGGGTAACTTTTTCATGTTCTACTCTTGCATTGAGTACTATGAATTCAATACTAAAACATATATATATATATATATATATATATATATATATATATATATGTTTTAGTATTATTAGAGATAGTATATATATATATTTATAAGTATATAATATAAAAAGTATACACATATCATTATTATATTAAAGTTGAGTTAATCAACGTTTGTTTCCCTAAAACATTTTTCCAATGTATTTTAATCAAACAAAACATATGTTAAAATATTCCTCAGTTTTGTGATTAAAGTATATTTTGAAAAAAAAAACCTTCCATTTTAATAGTTCTAATCAGCAAAACTTTGCAATTAACTCAAGAAACACATCTACCAAGTTCTATCACTCTCACTCTCTCTCTCTCTCTCTCTCTCTCTCTCTCTCTCTCTCTCTCTCTCTCTCTCTCTTTAACTATATGTTATTTAACCTCTGCTCTTTATTTCGTGTCCAATACTTTCGCTTCCATTACTCTCTCTTTTAGTGTTTATTAAACTATGAATAATAAATAAAAAAAAAGTAAAGATTGGAATTGTCGATCATAAAAAAATGGGAATATTCCTATAAGTAGAAATATTATTTAACTTTTATCTGAAGAGGGGAGAAAAGAAATAGACTAATTGTAGATTTTCTCTTTTTATAATTGCCTGGTTTTGCAAACTCACTTTTTACCAGATTCAAATAATTTAATTCAAACTCAATGGATGACCCAACAGGACACATTTTTTTCTAGTATGTTTATATGTACGCTGGTTTGTATACTATTTTTTTGCCATTGTGTCAGATATAAGGATCCTTTTAAATGAGAGAACAAGAAAGAAAAATGTATTTTTTATTAAGTTTAGTCTAAAATCTAATGAGCACCTGCATATATGGAGGAAAGCACTGACTTATTTCTTTAGAGATTTATTTTTATGCTTCTTTAATTGCTGTGATGGATTCAACCAATGACAGTAATGAACACATACATACATACATACATACATACATACATACATACATACATACATACATGGTAGCTTCCTTCAGTCTTGACTGACTATGGATACCCACTGTAAGGGTACCTGCATGTGGAATTTTTTTTTTTTTTTTTTGGCAAGAGTTGCGCAATCTCCAACCACACCTCTCCTGAGTCGACATTGTTAAATACCAGTGGCAAGTAGAGATTCAGGACGACTGGAAACAATGCCGAGATAAGCGGAGAGCATATACAGCACTTAAAATTCCCAAATGGTCATCTATCTGTTAGTAGCCAAGCTCAACGTTGCTTAGCTTCGGTGATCTGATGAGAACCGCTGTGTCAACATGATTGTGCCATATACCTACATACATATATATATATATATATATATATATATATAGAGAGAGAGAGAGAGATGATCATCATGTAAGTGTGTTGGTCTCTTACTGATTGACACTGCAGTTTTGCTATAAATGTGTTCATATAGCATACATGATATAAGTGTGTGCGTTGGTGTGTACGTGTGCGCGTGCGTGCAGGTGAGTATGTGTGCGCATGCGTGCCTCTGACTCGAGTCCATGTGACTTCACCTCTTCACTGCCAACTCATTCATTCTCAGACCCAGCATCCTACTAGCCTGTCACTGACACTTGCCAAGCTCGTGTAGGCTGGTTTACTAAATGCTAAATCAAAAAATTGATTAAAATTACTGTGGGCATTGTGACAGCTTTATTTTCTTCTCGGCTCAACTCTCTTCCAATGGACAGCATCAGTTTCCAATAAAAATTCTTTCCACATATTTAAATATATTTCCTCCGTGTGATATCAAATAAACTGGCACACTTGTATTTTCATATATTTTCTTTGGACTAGTTGTATCAATCATTTAATATTATTACTAGCTATGGTTATCCGACGTTACCCGGGGATCTTTTTTCTTTCACTTTCGTTTCATATTTTCTTTTTTATTTATCCAACTATTATTTCTAAATAGAATTTTAAAAATTAAATTTATTTCAGCATCGTTTGGTTGTTAAATTATCAATCAAATTAAGTTATAAAGCTATAACTATTTTTTTGTTAAAGCAGTGTTGCTTTAACCTCTAAAAATATTTTTGGGTGTAGATAGCTTTCAAAACTGAATCTTTTTCATACATGAGGATTTGCTAAGAATTTAAAAACCAGAAAAGGCTTTTTATTTTACAGTTTAAATGCTTTTAAATTTCTTTTTAATTTCAAAGCATCACAAATTAATCCATTTTATTTTTTCAGCTATTAACATAAGATCAAAATAGCTGCCTTGTTTACAGATAAACTGAAATACATTATGATGGATTGGATTTTGTAATTCAATTGTTTTTGAATAGGATTTTTTATACATATTTTTTTAATAAATACTCGGTTAATCGTAAACAAGTAAAATAATAATGTGTACGGATATAAGGAACACACAAATACACACATACACACATACAAAAGGAAGAAGACAAAATTTTCTTTAAGTTCTGATTTTTTTTAGATGAGAGCTAATTGCTTATATTACTTGTATTAATCGGACTATTGGTCTCATCTTGAGTGCGATTTGTGCAACGTTCTAGCCGGATTGGAACCATCCTTAGGCATGTTGATTGTTGTTTTTCAACACCTACCAACATGCCTGAGGATGGTCGAAGGCCAATCCCACGAAAACGTTGCAGAAATAATACTCAAGATGAGAGCAATAGTCCGATCAATACAAGTTTTATAAAAAAAATTTTAATATAGAAATTATTCATTCACTCAATAGGAATTCTCCCACCAACTATTACCAGTGATTTCTCTCCAATAAAAAAATGGCTTTCTTTGAAGTTTGAGTGACAGCAAGTCTCCTTAGATTTTCGATATTTTTTGTCTTATTTCATTATTTTAATTCACATCATTCATGACTAACAGGAACATTAAAATAGAAACCGAATTCAGAATACTCCAAACGTATGTATGACTTGTTTTTTTATACGTTTTAGAGAGCTGGACAATCACCAACCGCATGAGGAAGAGACTAGAAGTAACTGAAACTTGGACTCTGAGGAGAATTTTGACAATATCCTGGACAGAAAAGAAAACAAACTAAGAGGTATTAGAAATGGCAAACATAGAAAGGTCTCTAATAAGAACAGTATGAAAAAGACAAATGAGATTCATGGGCCATGTCTACAGAAAAAGCAGAATAAAACAGCCACCTCATTGCACCAGAGGATCGCCACACTCTTCAGCATATCCAGGTACACTTTGGTGTTGACTTTCAAGCCGACTTTGAAGATGTGAGATAGCATGATGTGGCCCTCGAAACTACACCAAAGACTATATTGTGGGTGCTGGCAATGGTCCTGTTATCATAACTTGTATCGGTAGAGAGCTTGAGTTGTACAGTGGTGCATATTCGATCTTGCTCGTTGAACATTGTGTCAGTTTCAGACATGATAGAAGGCTAATAGCGCTCTTGGGATTTGTACACAACTGGCCAACTAGTAGATGGTCTGCAACAAAAGAAAACCAGTTTTCATCAAACGGAAATGGAATCATGTCTTTTCTAGGGCGACAATTTTATCATCTCACCATATAGATTCAACAGTGTGTGACTTGTTAACATGTCCTGACCTAGATAAAATTTGCATAAAGCACAATTTTATCAGCACAGGTTTGTCTTTGAAACTTTTATAGCAAAGATTAAAAGACAAACATCTTACAACAGAGCTTTTATATATAGGAATAGAGGTCGATTATGGCCAAAAAGGAGAAGGCATCCTTAGGATAAATAATCTCTTGTAATTCAGTGTGATTTTTCTATCATGAATCTCTGTCATGAATTGTAAAATTAAAAAAGTAAACAATATTCTGTGTACTATTTAACTATCTTTTTAAAATAAATGATTATTTCAAAAGGACAATTTATTTTGGTTCTTTGATATATATTTGTTATTTGTTCAGTGTTCACAATAAGCAGTGATATTGTTAAGTCCTATACTTTTTTCATAGCTATTGTTCAATTTCTTTGTTTATTTCTAAATTCTTTTCATTATAAACTTTATTATTATTTTTTTCAAGTACATTTATTGAATTTATTAAACACTGAATATTAAGATACAAAAGCTAAGTACGTGTTAAATATGTAAATACCATACATCCCCTGTTGAGTTGAACCCTTAATTTTTATTTATTTTAGTCTGTTATGAAATCTTAACATCTCGGCACCATTTTTGTCCACACTACTAATCGATGGCAGTACCATTATCCTATTTTCAGTTTCCATGTAGCATTGATTCTGAATGTCTTGCTTTAGCAGACTAAATAGAATCCAGGCATATATTGAGTACATTTTACCAATAAATGTGCCAGTTAATGCTGACAAGAAAAACATCTATACACAAACTTCACACGCCTATAATTATTTCTTTTTTTTTAAACAGTTCCTGTTATATAAAATTCCTTTTTCTAATTAATGTCTATATTAATAAAAGGGAAACTATTTAAAAAGTATCCATCTTTTTATAAATTTTTCTCTCCCTACATATATGCAAATTTAATTATAGTACATAGATATTTATGTCGATTAAATCTTTTGTAGATTAGTTTTAATCACCAACTTAGGTACAAAATAATATTTCTAATGAAGAGGTCGCATAGATCGAAATCTCACCTTACATAAAACACACACGTGTGTGTCTTTTGGTAGTACTGTATTATAGTATTCATACAAACAGTTTTAGCTACATATGTGAATACATGTTTTAACTGCGATTTTATTTGATCTAGCTTCAATAGGATATTTTAAAAACTGAACTAATGAATAGAAAACATTGCATTTTTTCAAATCGTTTTGTTTTTTTAGTGGACCAAAACTTGTTAATCCTTTAACTTGAAAAATGTGAAATTATAAGATTTAAAGACAGACAAATAATTTAATTTTAAACAGGAAACAATGCTTAATTCCAAGAATTCCAAAGAACATAAACTGAGCAGAATTGGAGCAATGAGTGTTGCTTGATGATAATAAGCAATAACAACTGTTTTATCTTAGGTTATTACGTTCTTTTGTATATCTACTATATAATACAATAATTGCAGAAATTTCCCTCTGGACCAAAATACCGTAGGTTTGCAACAACAGATGTCACATACAAATTTATTATGCCTAGATTATTAGCCACTATCTTATGAAACTTTAGAATGCTATTTTAGATGCAATTGGTCGTTATGATAAAATCCTACATTACATCCTAGTAGCAACATCATCACAATCGCAACATCTTTTGATGAGATAGTTCCTATTTTCACCTGTAAATCTACAGTCCTCTTACCACCCTCATTCATCACCAGGACTATATACACACCTTATAACTATTTTCCCCCAGCACCCTTCGTAATTGGTTCAGGCACTCATATACATACCATTATTTTTTCAGTTAGCAATTACAAAATAATAATTCCATTATTAAGGAATAAACAATTTATTCACAAAACGAATGTGTCAGACCTTCAGAAACATGGCGTCTCTCTGTACACAAAGCAATCGTTTTATAAATATTAAACCAACTCCTAAAAATTTTAACTACTCATAATCATAACTTTACATATTGATACCCTTATTGTTACCTACATAAACATTATCAACACGAAACTAACTCCCTAAAAAAACATCCCTGATGCAAACATAATTAACATTTATGGTTAGCTTTGTTTTTTCTTCGGTTCTCTATACCAAACAGTGAACGATGCTTTTTTTTGTTTTTGTCTTTTATTATAGTTTGTTTTATAACGGGTCGTTCATTTTTCCGGTTTTTTTTTTTTATTTTGAATTCTTTCCAGTATCCACCCTAAAAAATACAATCCCTGAAAAAACAAACAAAATAACCGATAACATTTACGGTTAGCATTGTTTTTTTCTTTACACAGTTAACTATAATGCTTGACTCTAACATTTTATCATGATCGTAACTTGACATTTTAATGCATTTCAAAATCTATATATGTGATTTTAAAGCCTTTAAACTGTCTACTCTTTACTGTTTCCAAAGTGTGTTCATGTGTATGAGTGACTTTGTTTGTGTGTGTGTGTGTGTGTGTGTGTGTGTGTGTGTGTGTGTGTATGTATGTGCTTATTTTGTGTATGCATGTGTGTGTTTTACATGTCTGCGTGAATTTGTTTGGACGTGTGTGTGTGTGCGTCCATGTGCTCTTGCATGTGTGCGTGTGTGCATGTATATGTTTTTGTGTGTGCATTTATGTGTTTTCTGCACATGTGTCTGTGTGTGTGTGCATGCACGTTTCTGTGCATGTTTGCGTGTTTGCATGTGTGTGTGTGTGCATCTGTGTGTGTGTGTGTGTTCGTGTTTGTTTTGTGCATGCATGTGTGTTTTTGTGCGTGTGTGTATTTTTGTTGTGTTCTTACGTTTGTGTTTGTGCGTGTGTGCATGTGTCTTTTTTGTGTGTGCGTGTGTGTATAGTTATAGTTAATAAGGTTTCTCTGTGTTTTATTTTACTTCAGTGGAAGTTCTCAGAAATCAAGGGGCTCACGACCCGGGGCTAACACTTGAAGTCTATATGAGATACATAGATATTCGAATGTTCCATTAAAGTTCTTTATCTCTTAAGCACTGAGTTAGTAAAGAAATTAGGAACATAATTTTCCTCTCCCCAATTAACCATTTTTATACGTTGTAGTATATCTTTCATGTTGGTCTCTTGGTCTTACTGGATTCCAGGACAAGAATTTATCTAGTCTGGTGGAGTATCCAGCTTCGTGCTATTACTTTAGGTAATATCACTTGGAGAAGGTGCACCATTCCTCAGAAAAGCTCTGGGGTAGCCGTAATGAGTAGATCTTATTTGGGCTGCGAATACTATGTGATTTTGAATATTTGGTCAGGGTTTACTTCTATGGAAAAGTATCCTCATGCCAGATTGTCATGACAAACCCCTTTACAGAGAGACCTTAGACACTCGAGGATAGTGTCTAGTAGGCATTCAAGTTCTCTCCAGTAAGCATTCAAGTTCTCTTCAGTAGGCATTCAAGTTCTCTCCAGTAGGCATTGTGAGCAGTAAATGTGTTTCAACACCGGTATTGCTCAGACATATACATGTTCATGCAGATATAAAAGTAAATATATGAGCTGTATGTGTGTGTGTGTGCATATATATATATATATATATATATATATATATATATATATATATATATATATATATATATACACACAAATTTGTATGTATAATATATTAAAGGCTGAAAAGTGGGTGAGGGATATGATTAAATAATTGGTGATGGTTGTTTTATTGTTTTATTTTTATATTTATTTTTAGATATTTTTTGGTATATTTTTTCATATATATTTCTATGGGATTCTTATTAAAGTATGTGCATTTGTAGGTAGGTATGTGTGTGTGTGTGTGTGTGTGTGTGTGTATGTATGCATATATATATGTATATATATATATATATATATATATATATATATATATATATATATATACATATATATATATATATATACTGTGTGTGCAAAATCAAGACTTCAAGACAAGGTGTTGATGGCAACAAAAAGTGTATTTCATTTTATGTTACAATTGTTTCAATGACCAGTTCGACAATTTCAAGCATTATATCGTTTGAAAATTTTCAAAAACCAGCATTTATTTAGACTTTATGAATAAACACACTTTTGGCAATGTAGCATTTTTTGAATAGAAAGAAAAAAAGGGGGGGTCCCTAATGGGAAAAACATGCGAGAAACATTTATCTTGGTTGTTGTTACAGAAAAGCCCATTTAAATAATAATGTATTACCTAATTTTCGTATCCTTATTTAAGAACAGAGTTATGTGATGTTTCTACGTGGAGCCCTAAGCCATTTAAAAAAGAAAAATTCTTTAAAAAATATATCCCATTTGTTGGGTTCCTAAATTCCTAAAGTATATATATATATATATATATATATATATATATATATATATATATATATATATATATATATATATATATATAAAATAAAACCATCCATCCACGTGTAATCACCTTTTTCTTTACGATATTCCCTCTGCTTCACTTTTTTGTTATCAAGTAAGATCTTTGACTTACTTGTTGTTTCATCAAATACTTTTGCATGCAAAATCCGATTCTGCATTTTGCTAATTCCTACCCTCTGATGAGAAGGAAAGTATTTCTTCGAAACTCAGCGGATTAAAGACTATCCACTTATCAAGTGTTTCCTTTTCAGATTAAATATGTTTTTTAACATGTTT
Organism: Euprymna scolopes; assembly: GCF_053919585.1. Taxonomy (NCBI): domain Eukaryota; kingdom Metazoa; phylum Mollusca; class Cephalopoda; order Sepiida; family Sepiolidae; genus Euprymna; species Euprymna scolopes. The sequence continues at coordinate 10,554,653 of NC_136502.1, read as the reverse complement.
TATTAACTGTTTGCTCGTATATATATATATATATATATATATATATATATATATATATATATATATACTGTATTAACAAAACCAAGACTTCGAAAAAAGAATTGGTAGCAACAAAAAGTGTATTTCATTGTAAGTTATAATTGTTTCAATACCGGTTGGACAATTTCAAGCATTATGGCATTTGACAATCTTCACATAACCAGCCTTTCTTCAGACTTCTTGAATAAAAAACACTTAACAATAGAACATTATTTAAAGAAATTTCCCTTAAAGGAAATGAAGTATGCGAAACATTTATCCTGGATGCATCCGTTGTTAAAAGCTTATTTAAATATTAATATATCACCTAATTTTCGTATCCTTATTTAAAAACCTGTCATAAGAAGTTTCCTCAAAAACCTGTAGCCATTTAATATCCTTTAATAATACTATTTATTGAATTCCTAAATTAGATTTCTATATTTCTTTATTTCACATAATTAATTTTTTTTTTTTTTGAATTTTTTTTGAATTTTATTTTTATATTTATAATATGACCAGAACAGCCTAGCTATAACGTTACGGTTAGTTTCGTATTCGCCCAATGGTGGCTTCAATGTTTACAAAATATCGATTATCTTATTACTTAGATTTAAGACTAGTTTTAGGTTAATATTTTATTAAATAGTGAAATAAAGGATGACATTACCTTATATTTATTAATCCCCATACAACATTTCAAGTTAGGGATCCTATTCTATTTTTATTATTTAATATTTTATTATTCTCCTTCGTTCTAATCTATTGTGGTTCTCGATAGTTGGGAAAACCTAACTACGAAGAGAGATAATCCATCACTTTATTGATTTTCCAAAAATTAGTTGAAAAATTATGTGGAAAAGTATATATATATATGTGTGTGTGTGTGTGTGATATAGGCTAATGTGTTGATGGTTTTATTCATATATGTATGAATAGTTTGACCATTATGCATTGTCTGATAAAGATGTGTGGCCCAAAGTACTGATTACGCCATTGAAGGAGACAAAGTGCTCAAAATTATAATCAAGATAAGAATGAACCATAAAAAACAAATAGATAAGAACTAATAAACCGAAAGGCATAAAACAAAAAAGGAGTGTTTGAATGCGTATGCACGAGTGATGTTCCAAAAGTAATTCCTCCTATTTTTTATTCTACCCAAATGGATCGGGGGGGGGGGTTGAAAATTGCATTGTTATGATGACTGAACTGATGCATTCATGACTTGAAAATTTCCTGTCTTTGTTGCAAATATTGATGGTGTGTGACTCTAAGAAAGCAACCCCTGTAATGGACGTGTGTCAGAAGCAGAGATGCACCATTGAATTACTACATGCAAAAAAAAAAAAAAAATTGAACCAATCCTTATTCAGCGACGCCTGTTGAATGTTTACGAAGCTGATGCAGTTGATGTCAGCACAGTTAGGAGATAGGTTCATTGATTTCAGAGTAGCAACAGAGATGTGAGTGACAAAGCACACTCAAGACTTTTACAACCAAAGCATCGTTCATTGCTGCAAACGTTAAGAATGGTGGTGACTATGTAGAAAAATAAATTCTGGAGCACAAAATGTCACTCAGATTAATGGTACCACTCTCGTCTTCATAGCTTGCTCTTCAATGTTTTAGTTTTTGCATTAAAAAATAGGAGGTTTTATTTTTAGAATGACACTCGTATGTAGGCACTAGTGTAAGGATGTTGTTAGCATATGAATAATTGTGAAGATATATACCTTACCTCCTCCATTATTCTTCTCCCTCCTCTATTGTAGATCAAGATAATTTGTAAGCGTATAATTTTCTCTAATCATCTTAAAATATCTGGATTGCAAATGATTTTGCAACTGAAACATGTATGCACGTATGTAACTAACAATTTTGTATAAATAAAGGAATCTATACCATATATGTGTGTGTGCGTGCGTGCGTGCGTGCGCGCGCGTGTGTGTGTGTGTGTGTAATTCAGTGTACTAGAAGTAGCAACAATACGCAACTATTTGGGCACAAAAAGCATATGAATTTTATTTCAATGGATACATATATTTTAAAAATCCATCAGTACCTTCGGTTGCATGAAAATATTGACAAATCAGCCCACAAGATTAAAAAAAAACAAATGTTACTGTTTTATCAGCTGACATAATGATTAGATGAAACCAAAATAATGTATAGTGTTCATTGAAATATATATATATATATATATATATATATATATATATATATATTAGCAGGGAAACCCGGCGTTGCCCGGAAATGAATGAGGATCAACAAATGTTCCACACTTCCAATACTTTTATTGTCATTGAAATCGGTGAAATCACCTATTTTTTAATCAAATCGATTGATTGCCTTGAAGGAAGCTCCACATGGCTCCCTCCAGTAACTTAGTCCACAATACATTGTAGTCTACATTGCACTGTAGAGAACCTACTATTGATTTTGTAAAATTATTTTTTTATATTGGCTTGAATTAAAGTTTAAAATGCAAAAGTCAAGTATCATGGTTCAATTGGACTCTAAGCAGAAGCATTTCGAATGCGCCCCTGTCTTATCAAAGAACCTACTGTTGATTTTATATGCAGGGCCCTTCAATGATAAATTTTATATGCAGGGCCCTTGCGCAATGATAAAACTTCTTAAATGCGCTTGTGATGTTAGGCTGTATAAGGGTGTTTACTTTGGTCCAAATAGAACTGTTCTTTTTTAATCAGAGCTTTTCTGTAATCGATTTTTAATACTTATCTAAGAACACTTCCAGACACATAAAGTATAATGTGTGAAGTTAAATAAAAATCAGCTCAGCTGTATTGGAGTCCACACACACACACACACACACACACACACACACACACACACACACACACACACACACATAAAGTATTTTTATATATAAGTAGAGATATACTGATTGGTGGCTTAGCTTTTTTTATAACAATAGTTTATATTCAGTTCTCTCTTTTTCTTTTTCAATTCTATTATCATTTTGTTATAGCTGGCGATGGGGCATTCTACCGGATGCCAGACATTATTTCACTACTTTATACATTCCAGCTGAGAGATCTTTTTAAAATCCTAACTGTCCCTTTAAGAGCAGTTATTTGTATCTCTCTTGCACTTGGTTCGCCGGGTATATTTGCCAAGTAGATTTTGAAATACTTTTTCATGATTCTGGTTGCTTCTATAATTACTGGAACGATGGAGATCTTCTTAAGATTCCAGTTTCTTTTCATGTCATACATTAGGCCTTAGTATTTCATTATCTTTTCTGCTCTCCTGCTGTGTTATATGTATGTGTGCACGTGTATGTGTGCACGTGTATGTGTGCACGTGTATGAATATTAAAATAATTTACCTTTTTTTTTTTTCTGCAGATAACGTGACTTTAACCAACATCTCTGCACTGGATGGATTTTACCTTAAATAGAACATGTTGGTACCCTTATACGCACTGTTGTCTGTCTTGCACAGATGCCTGTGTGTGGATCTTACATACTATGTAGAAGAAGGGAGGAGCCCGGGTAGTTATGTAGGCGACATTTCTGCTGATTCTCATCTGATGGACAATGTTCCACCCGAAGATCGTAGTCTTATTACTTTCAGCCAGCTGCAAGTGAGATGGGCCGGCAGCTCTCAGCTGTTCAGCGTCAATAAAAAGACGGGCAAACTTTACACTGCCCACTCACTAGATACGGAAACAATGTGCAAGCATAACAAGGAATGCTTCAAAATGGTAGAAGTTGCTGTCAAAATGGGAACGTCTTTCATGAAGATATTGGAAATTAAAGTAATTTTGAAAGATATCAATGACAATGCACCAGAATTTCCTGTCAAACAGGTAAGCATTCAGTTTGAAGAAGACGACAGCAGGGGAGTTCGACGCTCAATCCCTAATGCTGTCGATAAGGACATTGGTGTTGTCAATTCCCTGATCACGTATCATCTGAAAAAGAACGCTAATGATCCATTCACTTTGTCCGTTTCAAAAAGCATTGACGGTACCTCCAAACTTTTTATCAATTTAGAAAAGAAGCTCGACAGAGAAGTTCAGGATACATACATGGTTCAAGTTATTGCAAAAGATGGAGGTTCTTCGCCAAGGCAGAGCATTCTGGATGTTCACATATTTGTCACGGACGTGAATGACAACTCGCCTATATTTACTCAAAAAGTTTACAACGTTTCAATCAAAAATGAGCCGAGTGAAACATCTCCTGCTGTGGTGCTGTTAGCAAAAGACTTGGATAAAAATAGATATGGAAGGGTCACGTACCACTTCAGCACAAAAACACCTGAAGTTGCAAAATCACACTTTGATATAAACAAGATTACAGGAGAGATCTTCCTGCACAAAAAGTTCACATTAGGACGTGAATTGATGTACAAGTTGTATGTTGAAGCAACAGACGGAGGTAACCCACCACTCAGTTCCATTGCAATGGTTCTGGTTAATGTGATAAATGAACAAAACAATTCCCCAACAATAGATGTGAATTTTGCCACAGAAACACCGGGAAACAAAGTTTATATTCCAGAGAATACAGAAGTGAGTAGTTTTATTGCCTATGTCAGAGTTACAGATCATGATGCTGGACTAAATGGTGAAGTCAGCTGTGTTCTCCATCATGAGAAATTTCAATTGCAGAGTTTGGGTCCTAAAAAATATAAAGTGATTCTTAAAAAGCCACTGGATCGAGAAATTAAAGACTACCATGAGATTATTATAAGTTGCCAAGATAAAGGAACACCTCGTCTTCACAGTGAAAACAGATTTGAAATTCAAGTGATAGATGTTAATGATGTGCGGCCACAATTTTCCAAAAAAATATATAGGTTTACTATAAATGAGAACCAGAATGCAAAATTTCCTGTTGGTTACATTAATGCCACAGATCCTGATCTTGGTCCGGGAGGAAAACTATCCTACTCCCTTCTCTCAGATAATAAACATTTTCTACCTTTCCAAATTAACGACTATGGATTAATCTCAACTGTAATGTCACTTGATCATGAATTTCAAGAAATTTATGAATTTCAGGTTTTTGTAAAAGACAATGGTAAACCTCCACTCAACAACTCTGTAGATGTCATTGTTGAATTGAGGGATGAAAATGATAACTCTCCCCAATTCACGTTCCCCAGTCTCAGCCCTTTTACCATGGAGTTTGTGTATTACCCCCATCATACAAAAAACATCACTGTTCTGAAGGCCACTGATGATGACAGTCGACAAAATGCCTTTCTGAGATATGAAATAACTCGAGGCAATGACAAACAGTTATTCACAATCAACCCATACACTGGTTTATTAACATTCACTCGTGTGGTCAGTCAACAGGATGCTGGTTCATATGAATTAGACTTTGTTGTCAAAGACAGTGGAAGTCCTGTCCTCTCCGCTCGGACTACTCTGATACTGATACTAACAGTCAGCAACAAGACCTTCGTAATGCCTAACGTTATACACACGCAGGCTAATGAATCCGAAGAAAACATTCAACTGGACATCCTGATAGCTATTGTATCTGTAGCCGTGTCGGTATCAGTGGTCATCACAGCTTTTATCTCAATCTGCTATATTCGGTATTACAACCGGAGGAAGGATACGCAGCAGAGAGAGGTGAATTATTCAAATAAATGTGAACAGAGACAGTTGATGTGTCTGTCATACTTGACTGCTTCGTGTACTGATGTTCCTGTTATTGGGAAGGAACACATGGATATCTCAAGGAAGGGTTACCTGATGGATAGCAGAGGAGAGTTACAATGTGGAAACAAATTGGATATTAGACAAATTGGTCCAGCGTCAGGCATGGATATCCAAGCAACTTCAGAGGTTATATACCAGGTAAGCATCATAATTTCTTGTTCAAATAACTGCTGCGTCAAAACTGAGTTTTTCATGTTTGCGATTAGAATCAATACCTTTTTTTTTTCTAAACTTTATCATAAATAGAATATCAGTACACAGAATGCTGACATAATATTATCAGAAACTGCAACATTATTTGTATATAAAAACCCTCCATCAAAAAATGACATTAAAAATGCTTTCTTAGCATTAATATTCATATTCATAACTTCCCCACAGCGGAGATGTCACGAGCTTGTCTCTGCTTTATTGTTATTTTCACAGCAAGTGTTTATCTGAGCTTCATTCAATGCCCCTCCCCACCACACTTCCACAAAATAGCACTTAAGCTATCACTACTGCCAATAAGTTCCCCTACTCTTTATCAGTGCCTAAATCTAAATGCAAATTCCATGAACAAAGTTTCTTTCCCAAAACTACCCGTTTGTGAAACTCTTTCTGACCTATGTCCTCTTGAACGTCATTTCAAATGTGATCGATCTCCTTTTTATAGTCTTTCTTTTTCCTTACCGTGATGCCATTTTGCACACAGCTCGGCATTTGCATATAGACACCATATGCATGTCCACATTCTCTTACATAGTTCCATATTATGAATGTCAAAGCGTGAATTATACAGCCCTTGTTCAAAATGAAACATACTTATTTTAGTACTCTGGTTAAGGTAGTTAATTGATTCAGTTATAGAGGTCTATCTTGAAATTTTTTTTAGGAGTTTGTTGCATATTTCCATTCTGTGGATGTTCAGTGCGAACAAAGACCCCACAATATCATTGTATCACTTTTGTTCAAACCAAAACATACTTATTTTAGTACTCTGATTAACGTAGTTTCAGAATTTATTTTGTTATAGAAGTTTATCTAAAACTCTTGTATGAATTTGCAACACATTTTCATTCTATGGATATCTGACATGAATACATACTTCACAATATGATTGTATCATATTTGTAAAGAACCGATACTACACTTTTTCTATTGAGAAATAAGTAATCCAATATGGCCGTCTCATTTGGACCATATTGGATAACTTTACCTAATGTTTATATATTTAAAGCGTCTATTTCTCAACACCAAACGTGTATTTCTCACTAAATTTTTACTCAAAATGATTCCTCATATAATAATATTTAAAAAAACATATTTTAATACCTATACACATTTTTTTCTCGCGAACCATTAATACTGTGGTTTAGTGACTTTGCGTTTTTATCTTAGACTGAAAGCCAAAAAAGTGTATTTTAGTTTGAGTTTCGTGTTCATTACAACAGATGAAATTTAAAAAAATGACTGTTTTTGATTTATCTCTTTGACAATCAGATGATTCCTTCTTTTTAAAAAAAGGTTGAAAGGTGATATCGTACAGGCATGAAATTGTCTTAACGTATTATTAAACAGAGTATAGGTCAACAAGGACCAAATTAATGACTAAAAATTGTGTTCTTTCATTCAAAAAATTAAGATATTAAAAGAAACAATTCTATAAATAGCTTTAAAAGTATATAACATGAACTAATTAAAATTGTAAGTTATAAAAATTAAAAAATAAGAATCAAAATGGAAGAATAGATGTTAGGAGTAGGATACGGAGGAATCCTTATGCAGTTTTGAGCAGCACTGGTGATAACTGTTCTTGAAATATAGGATATTGCCAGTGTGAACATTTTTCTAGCCTGGTAGATAGAGTTTACCTTATTCTGATTCAGTTATGAGAAATACTGGTGATACCCGTTCTCTCTTTGTATATAAATAATGCTATTCCACCATTTTGTATATGTGCTCAGGCAAAACTACAATATTTAAACCAATCAAATGTATATTATATATAATAATTAAAAATCTTCATAGCTTAATACTTATCAGAAATTATATCTAGAAAATGTATGTGTGAAGGTAAATTGGAAAGAATATGTAATAACAACATCAGGAATAAACAAAATGATATCGTTTTTTGGAAAAAGAACGTTATTTAAGGTCTTAATCCTGAATTTGTATAAATTTTGAATGCAATATATGAGAAATATATTTGTTTAATAAACGAATAGTAAGGACATTAAATTATAGTGAATTTATGTTGAATTAACATATAGGATGGGAATACTTTATATTTTTCTACAAAATTTTTAACATTAACAATTAGATATATTTTTAATTCAACACTGATATCATTCTTTTATAGCCATCATAACACCCTCTAATTGCTAGAAAGAAGAAAAAAAAAACAACAAACAAATTCATGACCTCAAAGAACTGCAGATGAGACAGTGCCGAAAGTAATTATGTGAGTGAATATGTGAAATAATGAATAAAGCACTGGAACTGAGTCAGTTCTGAAAGCAATTATATGAGTGAGTGAGTGAGTGAGTGAGTGAGAGAGAGAGAGAGAGACAGAGAGAGAGAGAGAGAGAGAGAGAGAGAGAGAGAGAGAGTCTGCATTTATTTATTTGTACAGTGAAGGATAATACCAATTAAAAAATAATTATTTTGAGTTGAAGTATATTTCAGTATTGCAATGTTTCATAAAACATAATTGTAATTAATTTTTTTTTTATATTGCAATTTTTCTTGATTTTATATTTGCAAGATCTTTTGTAACTTATTTCTTTAAAATATTTAATTAATTCATGGTTAAAATCGTATTTTGTCAATGTGCTCTTTAACTCTTAATCAATATATCTGTAAAGGTGAGAATGTGTGTGAGAGCAACCTTTATACTCAACGGATTTTTTTATCTAAAGATTTGAAATTTGGTATATAG
>NC_136502.1:10503505-10541005 GCF_053919585.1 Euprymna scolopes | reverse complement strand
AGACAATTGCTATTCATTTGAGAGTTCCTCTTTTTGGTGAGCTGGTTTTCCAAAACATCGTGGTGAAACAAATACGGCGAGAAGCTTGACACTATATATATATATATATATATATATATATATATATATATATATATATATATATATATATATATATATATATACGGAAAATCGAAAAATTAAAAAAAAAAAAGAAACATAAAGCAAAGTGTCTCCGTTGCATTTAATAATATTTGCTTATATATATATATATATATATATATATATATATATATATATATATATATATATATATATATATATATATATATATATATATATATAAAGTGATGGGACTATTCCAATTTCCAATATTTTTCTCTATTTCAATACAATTTCTGATTCTGTACTAAATTACTGATTCCAATTCCGATTAATTCCTTTATAAATGTCTTAATATTTAATTAAATAGTTGTTATTTCCCTCCAGTAACTATAAAAACACATGTTAAATGTGTAGATATATTCTTAAACGAAGAAACACACTTGTGGGGATAGAATTTAGTTTTACTGATCGTTTAAAATCAATAAACATTTATCATTTTATCATTGTTATTAGCAGCAGGATTTTTTTTTTAAAGAAAATCAAATAAAAAAGACAATTAAAAAATCGTTTTTTGCCTTCAGAAAATAGGCACAATTTTTTCTGATGCACCCAAAGTTCCGATGTTTTCAATTTCAATTAACCGTTCTATTGAATTTCAACTATATATACAGGGTGACTCCCAAAAAACGGGCCCCAACTCTAATTAGGCCCCGTTTCTTAGTGTTTTGTCCGAATGAAATGAAATTTTGGTCATAACTAGTTTATTATATTCAAAACATCACATCAAAACACTAGGGTCTTTGGCCTTTTTTTCTCCGTTGACTGTAAAATGCTCAGAAAAACAATTGAATGTCCTCTGTTTTTTGGGGGGCACCCTGTATATATATATATATAGCAGACCACCCGGCATTGCCTGGTCATAAAATATGCTTAAATATGATATTTTGATTAATGCAGGCTTCGTATTTATTATTATATTATATTGGTAAAATAATGATTTAAAAAGTAAAAAAAATAAAAATGACTTGTGCGTCACCACCGAGAATCAAAACCAAAACGTTTCGATTACGGTTTATTTTTTTCCCTTGACGTTAATGCCTGACCTATGCTGAAAGACTATAAATAAAAACATGAACCAATAACTATTACATTATGCATGCATATTTGTAATGCTGTCATTCGACCTTCACCTGGCAAATTTCACTTTTTAATTTTCATATATTTGCACAAATTTTCCCTGACTAAAACCCAAGTATAAGGTTTTGCATGGATTCGAATATATATGAAGTTTCATGAATATATGAAGTTTCATGTTTGCAGACCAAAAATTGACAGAGGAGTTTGGTAGGCAAAATCTTTTAAACATATATATATATACGCATACATAAATATATATAAAAAGAGATTTATGTTTACTGTAACCATTTTATGCAAATATTCTGCAAGTATAAATCATGTAGAATATCTGCATGAATATAACTACATGTAATAGTTAATTAAATATGATCATCCCATAAGAAAACTGAAAAAACTAACAGGGAATTAATTAAAATGAATGTTTGCAAATTAGCTAGATCTTTTGCTAGTGAATGCAATTCTACGACTCATATATAACAAAGTTGTATTTTCTTTTTTAATTTGAATGAATAATTTTAACATGAATATCAATAAACAAAATAACAAAAACAATTTATATATATATATATATATATATATATATATATGTATATATATATATATGTATGTACTTCTATTTCTTGTTCTCTTTTGGTGGAGGAGAAATCCTTCACGACTGAGACAATTTTTATTTTTGTACCTTTTCTCCACGTTAAAAAACGACCCTGGTGTCTAACTCTGTCCCGTGGGGAGGCATAGTAAATAGGTATATATGTATGTATGTATATACAGTGATGATCATATTTATTGGCACGGTAAAATAAAAGCTAAATTTTGTCTAATAAATTCTAAAAAAGGGATTAAATTAAAGAAAATAACAAAGTATATTATGTATTTTTAACTGGCCTTTCCGATGCAGCAATCGGATTTTAGAAAAAATAAATAACAAAGGAACAACAAACATAATTGCAAAAAACCCTTGTTCAAAATTATTGGCACGATTTATTTAATAATCAATTGTATAGCCTTTGGCCTTGATTACCTTCCTCAGTCGCTTTTCATAGTTTACAACCAAGTTGTTGCACTCTTCAGTAGTAATTTTAGCCCACTCTTCCTGACAATAATCCTCCAATTGAATAAGATTCTTAGGCTTCCTTTGCATTACCCTCAATTTTAATGTTCTCCATAAATTTTCAATTGGATTAAGGTCTGGGCTTTGTGATGGCCACTCCAAAACATTAATATGATTGTCCTCAAGCCATTTCTTAGTCAATTTAGCCGAATGCTTTGGGTCATTATCTTGCATGAACCACCAACGACGACCAAGTGAGAGCTCTTTAGCAGAGTCTTTCAGGTTTTCATCCAATATTTTAACATAATCTTCCTTTTTTATGCTACCTGTGACCTTAACAAGTCGCCCTGGTCCAGAGGCAGCAAAGGATCCCCAAAACATCAAACTGCCTCCACCGTGCTTCACTGTGGGTATGGTGTTCTTAGGCAGGAAAGCTTTGCCAGATTTTCTGTAAATATAAGACACTTTATTATGGCCAAATAACTCTATTTTCGTTTCGTCAGTCCATAGAACACGTTTCCAGAATGCAACATCTTTATCAATATGACGTTTTGCAAAGGCTAGCCTTGCTTTCAGGTGCATAGGCTTCAATAAGGGAGTCTTTCTCGGACGACATGCTTTTAAACCAGCTCTCTTCAAAACTCTACCAACTGTATGTCGAGATACATTCACTCCAGAGGTGCTCTGTTCATCAACAATCTCCCCAACAGAGATCCTTGGGTTTTGTTTTACTTGTCGAACAATTTTCCGTTCATCTCTTGGGGAAAGAATCCTTTTTCTCCCTCTACCCTCTAAACTCATAACATGGCCTTGCGATTTGAACTTGTTTATTATGGCTCTAACAGTGGATTTGGGAAGGTTTAGCTTCTTTGAAATCTTATCATAGCCCTCCCCATTGGTATGGCATGCTACAACAAGCTTCCTGACGTCTTCGCTGTGTTCCTTAGTTTTAACCATGGCGATTGAAAATTATAATTTAGTCACTTATAATAGTTTAAATAAATCGCTATCTAAAAATTATCTGAAAAAAATTATTCACTGAATTAGCGTTAAACAAGCATAATATGGCTATAAAAAAGTTCAGAAAGCACGTAAACCGGAAATTGATTGATATTATACTGATACTAAAAGAAAAACAAAGCCGTGCCAATAATTTTGAACAAGGGTTTTTTGCAATTATGTTTGTTGTTCCTTTGTTATTTATTTTTTCTAAAATCCGATTGCTGCATCGGAAAGGCCAGTACATAATATACTTTGTTATTTTCTTTAATTTAATCGCTTTTTTAGAATTTATTAGACAAAATTTAACTTTTATTTTACCGTGCCAATAAATATGATCATCACTGTATATATGTATGTATGTATATATATATGTATGTATGTATATATATATATATGTATGTGTATGTATGTATATATATATATGTATGTATGTATATATATATATGTATGTATATGTATGTATATATATATATGTATATGTATGCATATATATATATGTATATGTATGTATATATATATGTATATATATATATGTATATATATATATATATGTATGTATGTATATATATATATATGTATATATGTACATATATATGAGCAAACAGTTAATAAAATATTTTAAAAACCACTTTGAAATGAGTTAAAAACATATTTAATCTGAAAAGGAAACACTAGATAAATGGATAGTTTTATATATATATATATATATATATATATATATATATATATATATATATATATATAAAAAAAGGAGTAAAAGTTCAGAAGATGAGAAAGTTTTGGAAACAAAGTGTCTATATAAATATTAATACCAATATTTATAGGAAAATCCAGCCAGATGAAAATATTTAATATTTGAGATAGATTTTTGGATAACTTGTATCAGTTAATTTCTCTTCAGTTAAGGGAGATAATTATGATTACACTTTGGCATAACACATTCAATTTCAAAGGTTTAAATTGATATATAAGTAAATAAAATGTGATATTGGACTCATGACTTCTAGGTAGAATTCACTCTAAAATATCTCTTAACCTACACCTACGTCGAGTAGGAAAATCTAAGATGATTTAGAGAAGAGGTATGAACCAAGAATATCTTCAATGTTCTTTTTTTTTTTTTTACCTATATTCATACATGTTCTATGCTTATATTGTTATTAATTAGTGGTTGTTATTTTAAACTACTTTCACAGAATGTGCTCCAATGAACTTAATGCACTTGTACCCATTCAATCTAATTAGTCCTGATCAAGCAGACTAGCAGCAAAATCCTACCTCTTTACTGTATAGGTCCCCAGTTGCTGGAGAACTGTCTACTCTTCTTTTCTCTTCCTTTGGAATTTCCTTCCTGCTTACCCGACTGTACAAACATGTAGAAATTTAACTGTAATCTCAACAAACATCTTACTTCACAACTCCCCACTTAGAATGCCCAATATAAATCTGGGACCTAATTAAAGTAGCCCCTTATTTCTCAATAACATATTCCTTATTTGGGGTGAATTAAAGTAAAAATAAAAATTATCAACATTATTATTTCTAATACGCGGATCGTCCACCTTTTTTTTTTTTCATTTTTAAATTTTTTAAATATTTGTCTCCATAGTGTTCATCTCTATATTTGGTCACCTAGCTTTGCACATGCATTGATTATTTTAGTTTCCTGATCTTCCACTATTTCTCTTTATCATTCAAACTAAATTCTAGGATGATTTTATGTTTTTTCAACGTTTAAACTATTGTGCTCAGCAGCATTTTGCAGGTATCATAGTTGATAATCTAATGGGAATTTCAAAATAAAGCCTTTATTTCATCTGAACAAAAACGTCAACTCAAACCAGATATTTAAATAGCATGGAGCATAAGAGTAGAGCAGAGCCCCCAGTAAATTAATTATATTATTCAGTTAAAAGTTCATTGAAAGTTACTATGACAAAAGATACGTGAAGAAAGCTGAAGAGTACAACAGTCGGACTATTGCAAAAATTGTAGCAACCAAGACAAAAAAAAGTAAGTAATTTATTTAAAACTAGCAGGACCTGTGTACAACCATATATATATATATATATATATATATACACTGGTAGTCAAACTGGATATTGAAATGCTCATATCTTTAGTTCTATGGAACGACAGTACATGAAAATTTGCAGGCTTTTTGAGTATTATAATACTACTCTATGGTTAAAATTTTATGACAATTGGTAAAAAGCAACCTATATTTTCAAACCAATAAAATGTTTTCAAATTTGCCTACATTTGTATATATAGTGTCCTGGCAGGCCAGCTTCAGTTTTGTTGTTTTGGGATGAATTTTGCTTAGGGTTTTTTTTTGCTTGGTTATCTCCGCTGTGATCTTGCCAGGCCAATAATATATAACTTTTCAAAAGATTCGACCACATTGAAAGTAATAGCTTACCAAATATACGTGACTTCCAGCCTGGAATATGCAATTAAAAAAAAAAAGCACAATTCATTCTGGAATATACCAGTATTCATTGACTACTATAACTGCTGCTGTATATTCTATTATTTCAACTTTGAGTATTGTTTTTACAGCATCACTTCAATTTTAATTTTCAATTTATGTGCTGAAAAGCAAAATTTATAATTACCCACATCTAATTTGCTAACAACATTTCCTCCAATCAGATGAGCCATTCATTGAAAAACCATGAGTTTATTTATATATATATATATATATATATATATATATATATATATATATATATATATATATATATATATATATATATATATATATAAAATAACTGTTTAATAACTTTTTTGATGCAAGTATGATTCATGTCATATTTTTAGTTTCTTTTAATGCATAAAATCTACAAAATTTATTGCATATTTTGCAAACTTCTTCCTTTGATAAGAAGAATTGCATTTTTCGAAACTCCGTGGAATAAGGTCTTTCAGGTTTATTTGTAATCCTTGTCAGATAATTAAAATTTCGTATACCTTCCTTGCAGATTCATAACGTTTTTTGAAAATTTGAATACATTTTCAATGATTTTTTTTATTATATATATATATATATATATATATATATATATATATATATATATATATATATATACACTATGATTAAAAATAAGAGTTTAGAAATTCACAACTCTTCCATAAGACTGTTTTTAAAGCAAAGTCTTTCATTGAAAAATTGGATTTGTGAGTTTTAAACATTTATTTACTCTTAACAGTCAATTGTTGACTAGACCTTGAGTGTATGGTACAATGGGATAAAAAAATGGTTAGTTACTTTTAATACATCCAAAACAAAACTTCCGTCTTTTTGCTACCAACGCTCACTCGCCCGCTTTGCCCCAGTTTTTTTTTTTTACATAGAAGTCACCACTTATTAAGGCCCGAATGTCACTCGAGGATAAGGGTTAATGAGTGTACAGTAGTCCATGGAACAATATCGTAGTAATCGTTAGTAGGTTAGTTGGTAAATTGGATTATTTAAGGGGATAACTCATCAAGAATTTGTTTACGTTTGACTTGAAGACGACGAAATTGCAGTCAGCTGGAAAGCAAGCCAAACGGAAGACATGGTTCTCCCCAGAATGTGCTGCTGCCATCGCGCACAGAAATCACTTTTTCCATAGCTACCAACATAATAGATGTACTGAGACTAAAGCTGCTTTCAGGACTGCCAGCAACCACTGTAAAAGAGTAATAAAAAATGTAAGAGTTCTATATGCTCAGTCCGTTAAATCCAAAGTAGCTGAGCAGCAGCTTGGTTCCCACCAGTTTTGGCAAATAACAAACAGAATCCTGAACAGAAACATGCGTTCTATCCCAACCATCATCAATCGACCTCAGGCCATCTCGTCAGTATCAGACAAGGCCAGACTATTTACCAAGAACTTTGCAGCTAATTCTACCCTATGCGACGAAGGCCATTAACTCCCTGTATTTCCTCTTATAACAAACAACACGCTATGCAACATACAAATATATGTGCATGAGGTCGCCAAGCTAATCAAGAACCTTGATTTCAGTAAAGCAACTGGCCCTGACAGTATTCCAA
Organism: Euprymna scolopes; assembly: GCF_053919585.1. Classification (NCBI taxonomy): domain Eukaryota; kingdom Metazoa; phylum Mollusca; class Cephalopoda; order Sepiida; family Sepiolidae; genus Euprymna; species Euprymna scolopes. The sequence continues at coordinate 10,533,686 of NC_136502.1, read as the reverse complement.
TTATAGTGTTGAAAAAGCTTCAACAAGAACTTGCCCCCATACTTACAAAACTGTTCAAGTGTTGCCTTAAGGAGAAGTGCTTTCCGACTCCCTGGAAAACATCATCAGTATGCCCTGTATTTAAGAATTCAGGTGATAAGTCATCTCCCTCTCAGTACAGACCAATAAGTCTCCTGTGTGTCATGAGTAAGTTGCTGGAATCCATATTAAATAAAGTAGTCAACTACCTCAGCAGAAATAACCTTCTTAGTGACATGCAATATGGTTTCCATTCTGCTAGATCTACAGCAGATGTGCTAATGGTTATATCTCATAGGATTAGTGAATCTCTCGACAAAGCCTTCCTTTCTTGGGCAATTGCTCTTGACATATCAAAGGCCTTTGATAAGGTATGGCATAAGGGCCTACTTCACAAGATTTCCAGCTACAGTATATAATAAATGTTTTCTCAATCATTAAATCATTTCTCTCTGATATGCTCATAAGAGTAGTGGCTGATGGGTAGAAATCAGAGGCTCACAGTATTAATGCTGGAGTCCTTCAAGGACCAATCCTGGGCCCAACTCTTTTCCTGATCTACATCAATGATCTTCCAAAACACATACTTATACCATTGGTTGACATCTATGCTGATGACACGACGATCTATGGCAATACATCTAAGGCTGTAAATGACAAAGTTCTCTCTGATTCTCTCTCCTCTGATCTTGAACGTGCGGTACAGTGGGGGAAGAGGTGACTGGTTACTTTTAATGCATCTAAAACCAAACTCCTATCTTTACATCATCAACGTTCTGATCCCCATCTGGCATTAATTGATATGGATATCTCTCGTCTAGGGGAGGCTCCATGTTTTGAGAAGCTTCTGGGATTGACCTTTACTCCTGATCTGAAATGTACATCAAGTCTGTTGCCAAGGTCACTGGAAAAATGGTAGGATCCTTCTAGCACTCCAGAAAATATCTCACTACTGATGCAATTCTCTATCTATAGAAAAGCCAAGTACATCCAAGGATGGAGAACTGCTGCAACATCTGGGCAGGAGCTACTAAAAACAGCCTATCCTGCCTTGACAGAGTACAAAATAGACTTTGTGGCTTAGTGGGGGATGCCCTTTTCTCTTCCCTGCAACCTCTCTCCCACGGAAGAGACATTGTGAGCCTGTCTTTGTTTTATCGTTATTTCCATGGCAAGTGCTCGTCTGATCTCCAATCTCTGGTCCCCCTTCGCCAATCTTTTGCGATAAACACCCGTCAAGCTGAAACCACTTCAATAATTTTCCGTTCTTTATCTGTGCCTAAATCAAAACGTGAATTCCATGAATAAAGCTTCTTTCTTAGAAGTACATGCCTGTGGAACTCCCTTCCGTTTGCCTGTTTCCCACCTGACTACAACTTGGATGTCTTCAAGTCCAACATAAACAAATTTCTGATAAACTGCCCCCTTAACTAATCCACTTTATCAAATCTCCATTACTAACATTTACTACGATATTATCCCATTGACTACTGTACACGCAATAACCCTTATTCGCGAGTGGCTTTCGAGCTTTAATAAGTGGTGACTCCAGTGTAAAAAAAAAAAAGAAGGTAAAAAAATTACTTGTGTACCATCAGCTAGAATCGAAACTAGAACATATAGCTCTCCAGCCTTATTCGTTAGCATATGACCTTAATCCTTACATATACAAAAATTGCAAAGAATAACATTATGTAACCTATAACTTTAAAAAAAAAAAAAGAAAAAATAGCAGGTATAATCGACTTATGCTAGGCCAAGTTCTTGCCTTTTTCAATTTTGAACCTTAAGTGGCTATTTTACCAGCTGAAAACCAAATCAAAAGTGTGCTGCAGGTCGAAATACTCTATATATCAAATTTTAACTTTGTAGAATAAAAATTCAGAGAGAAGTTTGGTAAAGATTTTTCACACACACTCCGACAAGGTTAGTTTTATATATATATATATATATATATACATATATATATATGTGTGTGTGTGTGTGTGTGTGTATAAATATTTTTGTGTGCTAAGACGTTTTCATCTCAAATTCTATGCAATTATACACAATGTAGAAACTATGCATAAATGGAATTCAGTGTAATAGTGAACTGAAACCAATCATTTAATAAGAACCATGAAAATGAATAAGTAATAAATTAATTCTCGTTTTTCAAAAAAATATGCAATTTAGTTACCCTTCATGTAGTTGCTCAATTGACTGAGTATATAAAAACGTTTGAAAAAATAGGTTTTTAATATCAATGTCAGAACGCAAAAAAAAAAAAAAACTCATCTTTATCGGTATATAGATTACAGCGTTTTTCAGATGAATTGTTTATCCAAATAATCAGGTAGAACATTTATGTTTTAATATGGGGAAAAAAATCACCATGGATGAACAATAGACCTGAAGATGGCTGGGAGAGACATTGTCCAAAACATAGTTGAAAAATAAATAGCAATGTTGAGGACAATAGTCCGAAGACAGTGCAAATTACTATATTATCTTTCTTCCTTTGGTGAAGATTAATCTGTTGTAACTGTTCTTTCTAACTTAAAATCCATCAACCCCTAAAAAGTCTCTGTGAGTGATTAGGCTTCCAGTATAATTCTCTGTTTGTAGTTTATATATGTAGAAACAAACTTGTAAACAAATACATTAAAAAAGTAATCTGTATAGAAATATCTTCTATTCTTTTTATAACAATTTAGCAACTATTACATAATATTTCGTTATATATATATATATATATATTTTGTTATATATATATATATATATATATATATATTTTGTTATATATATATATATATATATATATATATATATATATATATATATATATATATATATATATATATACAACGTGTCCAAAAAGTAACTGAAGGATTTTGAACTTAAATAGATTCTTTATTTTTGATGATATCTGTCTGTAATTTTAACACAATCTGACTAATACATTAAGATATTTCAAAAATGTAAAATTCACACAATCTTTATTCATGAAAAGTAATGTCTTTTAAACGTTGCCCATTGTGATTTAACTCCCTTGTTTCCTTCCTGATGTTTTCCTTCAATTCTTTCAAGATTTGGGGTTTATTAACATAGACTCTTTCTTTAAGATATCCCTACAAAAAAAATTTCGGGGATAGTCAAGTCTAGGGGATGTGGTGGCCATTTGATGTTGCCATAGCGAGAGATAATGTTGTCGCCAAAGCATCGCCTGATTTTGGTAAAGCAATTTCACAACTTGCGAACGTTGTTCAATGCTATACTTATCCATAATTAATTTCCACAATATTATCTGTAAAATATCTGAAATAGAGAAAAAAAAATCATTTATAGTAAAATGACAAAGATTTTTTTAGATACTATATATATATATATATATATATATATATATATATATATATATATATATATATATATAAAATGATAATTAATAAAAACCTGAATAAAGTGCTCAATACAATTGCAGGGCAAATATGTTTTATTTTTTTTTATTACCGTTTTATCTGCTTAGTTACACATGTTTCGGTTATTGAATCGTATTAACGATCTAGTAACTTCATCAGACATTACAGAAATTACTGGATCGTAATACCATTCGGTAACCAAAACATATGTAACTAAGCAGATAAAACGGTAATAAAAAAATAAAACATATATATATATATGTATATATATATATATATATATGTAGGGTGCGTAATGTATCTGAGGACACCTTAAACACTTTTAGAAAAAGAAAAACAGAAAATAAAACTGTTAAATCATTGAAATTTACAATTTCTTGTAAGAAAACAAATAAATATAATATTAATCTACATTTTATTCTGTATATATCCTGCTTCGGCTTCTATCACCGACTCAATTCGAGTTTGAAAGCAACAGCAAGCTTTGACCAGGTGGTCTTTATTTATGTCCTCCATTGCTCAGGCTATTACTTCCATCAGAGAGGATTTGGTGTTATGAGGATGCTTCTTAACTCACTTTTCAACAACGCTCCACATGTGATGATCCAAAAGAGTAACGTCTGGTGAGTTAGAAGGTCACAAGTTTGGTGCGACATGATCATGAAAATTCTCGCCCATCCAATCCTCGGATTTGAGAACTTTATGGGATGGTACTAAATCTTGTTGGAAGACATCGGCCCTTCCATTAGCTACATTGTCTATCCAAGGCTTAACAATAGTTTGAAGAGTCTCAACATAGACATCTGCACTAACTTTAAGGCCCTGTGGAAAAAAAGAAGGCGGCATTATGCGCTCTTCACTGCTAACAACACCAAATACCATTACTGTTGCTGGAAACTTTCTGTGCATAATAGCTGGAACTTTAGTGAGTCCGCACATAGCCAGCTATCATTTCTTCGATTGACTTTTTGATCCTGGTCAAAAATTTTTCCTTCGGAGAAAAACCAAAGACACTTCTGTTCTTCTGGATGCTTCAATTTGTTCAAGAGTCATTTTGCACACATTAAACGATTCTCTTGACTTTTTGTTGACATGAACTGATCTCACCTAAGAACGTATGATCTGTATCCGAGGTTTTGATGAGTAACATTCCCTATTGTTTCTTCAGACACTTGAAGATCTTCAGCAAGTTGTCGCATTGATGTTCCAGGATTTTTGTCGATCATGTCATGCACTCTTCTAACAAACTCAGGTGTTTTAAGTAATTCAGAACATTGGCAATGCTGTTTTCTCTTACGTGCGGCCAATTCATCACCATTGGTTCTATTTACCTCCTTTCTAACATTTCAAACAAAACATCTGGTGACTTTTAGGAATCTTGTAATTTTTTAATTGCTGTGTTTCGCTTTTACAGACACTATTACAACATGTCTTTCCATTTCCTCAGTTATAGCAGTATCCTATGGAATTTCCTGAAAACAAAAAAAAAGACATTAATTGGTATATTTTTAATTTAAATTACAAAAATATAAGTGTCATCAAATACCTTACGCACCCTGAACAAACATTATGACGTAATATGATCATTGAACTGTTCATTTTCAATTATATATCTTTTTGTGTATATATATATATATTTCTTTTAAATCAAATTTATATTTTATTCATTAATCAACCTAGAGGTTTGGCCAATTCCTCCATTGTTCGGAGGAACCAATAATGTTTTTAAATATTTTATTTATAAATATTTTAATTATATAAAATAGTACCTTAATTTCCAGTGTTTTATATAGACACAATTGTTTAAAATCGCCCACATTTCACAAATAAAAAAAAAACTGAAAAAAAAAACTTGCTTTTACATATGAACTTTAATGCAAGGATACTTTTTCATAATTATGAAATGATAGCAAATCTTTAAATGTTCATTTTTATAATTTTAATTAATATATAATAATTAATATTTATAGATAGTTAAAAATTGATTTAACACTACTTATACCTTATTTTGGAATGTTTGAAATAAGGATTGATAATTTGCACTGTTCTCATCGTGGATGTTCTTCTCACAACATTTTGATAGATGTCACCTATGACAATTTTTGCAAGACTTTTTTTTTTTTTTTTTTTATTACATTTTCACCCCAAACAAGGCAAATTGCCACTTTGGTGTAGGGGCTACTATCAGGGGCAACAACTACTGGGGTACTATGTAGGGATTTGGGCAGCAAGGTGTCGGTTCACGTTACACTTGAACTTCTGCACGTCAGTACTGTTGGGGAAGCAGGGACCTGGAATGGAATTCCAGAGTCTTGCGGTTCTGGGGAAGAAACTATTGGAGTAAAAAGATCTTTTACATCTAGGGACCTCTACAGTGTGGGGGTGGGATCTAGTAGCCTGTCGGGTTTGTCGAGGGTGCTCGCGTCGTGGGGGCACAAGTGATTGCAGTTCATCAGAGCATTCACCACTAAAATACTTGTAGAACAGGCAGAGGGATGCAACATTTCGTCGATGGGACAGAGGCTGAAGCTTAGATGCCAGTTCAGGGTCTATCAGATTTGCGACTCTCTTTTGAACCTTGTCAAGGAGCGAGAGACTAGTAGCAGATGCACCAGCCCAGATGTGGCAGCAATACTCCATACATGGGCGAATGGTGGCCTTATAGAGGTACCACTTGTGGTGTAGTGAATAAAGTGCTAAATAATAATTGCTTTTAAGTGAAAGTCTTCTGAAGGTTGGAGCCTCAATCCTTAACGCGAGTGATAAGAATACAATTACAAATTATTTCAGATTTTTACTCCATCTTGGCTGATGGAACAAGAACAAGTATGAATTAAATAAAGAGTTCAATTCGAAATTCTGTACAGATAACCTAGATTGACAGAAAGTTTTCAGAGTTCAATAAGATACACCTAATGAAAGTTTAAGTTTATATTAGTCCTAATGGTGGGGAAATAACTAAGATGAGAACAAATAAGGTAAATAATCTAAATTACTTATATGGTGGTGAGAGATGGGAGCAGGAGTTTTTTTTTTTGTTTTTTGTTTTTTTGTACTTCACTTTTCCCTGCCAATGCCGGTGCACAGGTCCTGCTAGTAAAAAATAAAATATTGATCACAATTAAATATAAAAATCGATTGAAAAAGAACACAGATCCAAATCTGGCATAAAATATGGATGAAACAGATTTCTCAGCCTTCTTGAATGACATTACGATTTATATAACTGCTAATTTCCACTACATTTTTTGCTGGAGTTACCATGGACCGAGCGGTTTGTTCCTTGCTATTAAATTCAGAGATGCCTTTATGGCCATGTTCAAATCTCCTGGCTGGCGATAATCATGATTCTCTGCACTGATGATTCTCGAAAGGATGAAACACTAGTGTCTGTAGGTATTAGAAATAATTATAGTAATTTTTATGATATAAATAAATGAAATCATGTGACCACAACCGAAACACTCATGTCTTTACAATCAATGCCTCATGTCTTTTACAATTAATGAGAAAAAGTGAACGCACAATTTAAACAGTGTTCTAGTGTAGTGATTCAAAAGATGTGGACTTATTACTGAAAGGGTAGTTACTCCTACTCTGTCTTTAAAAGCAGTAAGTAAAGAGAAAAATGCTGATCAGATAAAATATATACATCGATGAATTTGAAAGGAACTAACATGTTTTTAATAGACTAATATGTGGCAAAAATCACTAGTTGAAAATATTTATATATGTGGCTTTTGTTATCAAATAGCAAGCATCCATGTAAGAGAGGAAGACTGACCTCATATATATATATATATATATATATATATATATATATATATATATATATATATAAAGACTAGCAAAAGTACCCATCGTTGACTGGGTTCAAAAACAGCCTACAGAAAATGAACTCTGATTTATGAAAGTATGATAGGTTATGAAAAGGAAGGGTTGTAAAGAGATAGCTTCGATTTTGGGGGTATCAAAACCAAAGCAAAATATGATGAAAGTAAAAATAAAATAGATAAATCCCATAATTTATTATATCATACCTGTTCACACTGAAACGCTTATCACAATATTCTGTGGATCTATATTAAAAAAAACCTTGTTAAACTTTGTGACATATTTTCATTCTATGGAGGTCAGGTGCAAACGAACACCCCATAATTTTATTATACCATGTTTCTTCAAACTGAAACATAATTATCAAAGTATACTTACGCAGATAGATATGAAAAGTCTTTATTAAAGTTTGTGCCTATTTCCATTCTACGGAAGCCAGGGCGAACGCAGATCCCACAATTTTATTATACCATCCCTATTTAAGTTAAAACATACTTATCAAAGTATTGTTATGTACATCTATATCAAAAACACTTGTAAACGTTTTTTTTTAATTTTTTATTTCCATACATTGTGGACCAGGCACGTACGCAGACCCCATAATTTTAACGAATCATAATTATGCCAGATCAAACATACCCATTCCTGTGTCTCAATACATCTATCATTATATGTGATCAGTTTTCTATAATAGTCAACCATATAGGAGCCTATTCGTGACCACACACACACACACACACACACACACACACACACACACACACACACACACACACACACACACAGACGTTCAGCTTTATATTATAGATATTTGTTATTTTATTTCTTATTATAACAAAAAGAAAGTTATATTTCAATGACAATAGGATTATATATATTTTATAATATATATTTGGTTTGGATAAACTCATGATATACCACGCGATTGTTATCTCTACGCTTTTGTATGAGTGTGAGACCTGGACTATGTACCAAAGTGATCTCATTAAACTCGAAAAATTCCACCAACAAAAACTTTGAGCTATACTGAACACCAAATGGTATGACTATGTGACTATGTGAGAGAGAAAACAGCTGCAGTATTGAGGCCACCACCAATCACCATGAGGCACACACTCCGTTGGTTGGGGCATATCCTCAGAATGGATGAAAACAAACTCCCTCGACAAACCCTGTACTCGGAGTTAGCCACAGGAAAAGATCTATCGGCCGTCCTCTAAAGCGATACAAGGACCAACTCAAATCCACCCTAAAAAACACCAGATTTGATCTTCACATCTGGGAAACAACAGTTCAGGATCTGTGTCTGTGGCGCCAATCCATCATACACGGTACCAAAGGATACGAGGCAGAAAGAAGAAGACTGGTGGAGATCAAGAGGTAGGCAAGAAAAAATCGTACTGAACAACCCCACCCATTGCCAAGCATTGCTTGCCTTCTCTGCCCATGCAAATTCCATGCTCAGATTGGTCTGAGAAGCCATCTGCGATCCAAACACTGAGGGAAGAGGAAACTGAAATTCTCGGATACAAGAAATCGGTATTTGGATTCGCAGGAAGCATTTTTCTTACGTAGTATGTAGTGTTAAGTGTTTATTGACTCATTTGAAGTGATTGATGTCCCTTCATACGAGCATAAATATTTAATTGATTATTTTAATCATGTGATATAGAAAGAATTTTAAGTGCTATTTTATTGAACAAAACATTTTAAGGAAACACATTTAAGATGTGGATAGATAGAGGTACTTATATCTTCCCATATGAATCGTCCAGCTAATTGCTATTCTTAACTAAGAGAAAATGAGGCACGGAGTGTTTCTATTTATGTCAAATAATTTCTCAAACCTCCCTTTTATCAACCACCTCTATTCACTCAACCAACAGAGAATTATAAAGATGTACTTTGGGGTTTGTGTGTTGGTAATGTTTGTCTTTTCATATTGGCAGTCTATCCTTAACCTTCTGGTTACCTTCTGCCCCAGATTGGTATTTGAATTTCATATCCTGGCATCATAAGAAATAACGATGTAATTTTGTCTTTTCAGCTGCATATCAGGGTAGATATAGAGCGTTGTTACAAACATTTACACATGTAGACCCAACACATTGTAGCAGAGTACGTTATAAGGAACATAGGACAAATAATAACTCGATTCTTTTTCTTTTGTAACAATGACGTTTATTTCCTTATTCTCCCGCCATGCATGACTTCTCGTTATGGCTGTGACGTCACCCACATCTCTAACATGATCGTACTCTTTCTCTGACCTCTCGAACGTCTTTTTGAATGTGCTCTCAAATATGTTGAATGTGATCACTGGTCTGTGCACACGCTTTTTTTATCGTCTTTTTCTTCGCATATGCGTATCTGTGCTCTGTTACACATATGAATTTTCCATTCCACATTCAAGCATCAAATTCAGCAACAAAGAGTTCACTCAGTTATCAACTTTTAAGCTAAATATTCAGTGCTAAAAACTCCTATAACTGAGCATCACTAATGGTGATGGATTCAATAGACGATCTCTAGTGTGCCTTCAAACATATTATTATTCAGCTGACTGATATAACCAAAGAGATAGAAACAAAACCTTTGGTTATCAAAAGAGTGAAACAAGAAAGAGTACTGTGCAACGTCACCGAGAAAGAATGTCAAAAGAGTTGTTCTCTGCAGGCGGACAGCACAAGACTCCAAAGCAACAAAACGGTTTATGCTTAATCAGATAAAAGGTGGTATTATGAGAGAAGGATTACAAAACAGATGTACTACAATCCAAAGTGTCCCTTTGTCCATGTTTACATTAACGGTCGATGTAAAAATCAAATCACCAAACTGAAAAACAAAAGCCAGCCAGCAATGCAATATTTTTAAGAGACTCCATTCAGATTGTTTTCATTTGAAAATACTTTAGGCACACACTCTATCCATCATTAGTTCCCTAACTCCTTAGCCTATCTCTTCAAACTGACAACATCCCTGAAGATTGATGAAGAGCAAAAATTTGTTTCATCTTCTAGAAAAATGACTGAGTGGATCCAGTCAACCACGGACCAGTCTCACTTATCTTTGTCGTTCTCATATCAGCCATTATGGATCATCTCCTGACTATAGTAACACTCTCTCAAGTCCAACATAGCTTCATACTGAAGAGATCTTGCTCAATTAATCTTCTAACTGAGCACAATAAAGGGAACCAACGTTCTTCTTTGTCATTGTTTTGGATTTGCGTACATTTGTTCTTCCCTCATGCATGTTATAGAGCGTTGTATCAGCAAATATACCCATCTCGGACACAATATTATCAGAGAGGTTATTAACTAATATAGCTTCATAGTGAAGAGAGCTTGCTCAATTAATCTCCTGATTATGAAGGAGTGAGTTACTAAAATCATAGATGATGGTGATGTGATTGAAATTTTATTCATTTGCTTTTGAGTGAATCACCAATATTCTTTTTTTACTCACAGTCAGCTCAAACGAGGTATATCGCTGCTTGGATGTAAGGGCTATTATTTGGGACCATACTAAGGAAAAATTAACAATGTGTTGGTTTACTTTACATTTATATTTTTGCATGTCAGTACAGTCAAGGAAGTAGGCAGGAGAAAGGGAATTCCAAAGTCTAGCTGTTCCAGGGAAGAAACTATTAAAGTAAAAAGCTTTCTGACATTTGGGAACCTCAACAATGAGGGAGTATGATTTTGTTGCTAAGCAGGTTTGTCAGGGGTATGTAGGTCAAGGGGGCACAAGTGTAATGAGTTCATCAGAGCACATTCCATTAAAATACTTGTAAAACAGGCATAGGGATGCAACATTGCAGCGATGGAACAGGCATTAGAGATTATTTGACAAAGCTGGACATATTAGATTGGACCTTATCCAAGAGAAAGAGACTAACAGTAAATGCACCAGCCCAGATATGGCAAGAGTACTCCATACATGGGCGAATTGTGGCTTTGTAGAGGTGCAGGATACTTTCAGGTGGAAGTAGTCTTCTAGCACAATAAAGGGAACACACATTATTTGCAATAGCTGCCACAATTCCCTCAATGTATTTGTTCCAGTTCATATTGTCTGTGAATGTTAAAAGCTGAGGAGTCTGAAGGAAGAAATCTCAGGTAGAGTGTTATTTGTCATGGATATTGGCGGTTGGAAAGGCTTCTTGTAATTATTAAAGGAAACCAGCTTAGTCTTATTAGCATTAAATGTTACCTTCCATTTACGGCCTCATTCCACTACAGTCAGGAAGTCATTTTTAAGGAATCTGCCATTGTTTTGGATTTGTGTACATTCGTTTTTCCCACATGCATGTTATAGAGTGTTGTATCTTCAGCAAATATACCCATTTCGGACACAATATGATCAGGGCGGTCGTTAACCAACTTCTGCTCTAAAAACTCCACGATGGTGGCTTTCAATCACGTGTTGTGAGATAGATTAGTCTTTCTTGCTCGCAATACTTTTGAGCGCAAGTCAATTGCTCCATCTCTGGTTCTGTTCTAATGGAGTCTCAAAGTTTAGCATTGAGTCTCTTGCTCTTCCTCATATTCATCAATAACCTGTGAGAGAGCATCTTTTTTATGCTAACAATGTCAAAATCATTGATCTTAGAAAAGATTTTGAAAATTTTCTTCAATGAAAATGATCAATCAATGTCAACAAATTCAACTGCCTTCCAGTCGGTCTGAACAAACCACTTGATTTAAAGCCTAACCAATTGATTCTGAAAGAGACGATGTAGTCCATGGATGTAAGAATTGTGATTGATCCCTCTTTCACTTCTATTGACCAATGCATTTCATTACTGTTTCTTTGCCACCATGAGAGCTGATATCTTCCTCCCTTTGTATGTGTCTCTGGTGTGACCCATGTGGTATCTAGGTTTCTTCTCCTATCTTGTCTGCAATTTCCAGCATCTGGAGTGAGTTCCAAAGCTGGTGATACAGATGGCCCATGGACTCTATAAAGCATAGGTTGCTATGAGACGACCTCATCCTAGCCTTTAACATCATGTGCGATAACTAGAATCCATACTGGTTTTATGGAAATTCACAAACGTTGAAGATTTCAGCTGAATCATCAGAAGTCTTTTTTTGGTTTGCAAACAAGCTGCCAGAATTCGTGTTAAGCTCACAGATGTCCAAACAGTTCATGTTGGCACTGAACGCATCGTGGTCATTGATCTTTGAATTATTACCTTTATACATACCTCTCCTTACTTTTAGAACTTGCTTTTCTATTGCTCTATCTGTGCTAATCTTTTGCCAATATACTGAACTGAATTGAATCTGTTATTAAACAATTTCTTGTTTAAACTGTTATTCGATCAGAGGAAATTGCAAGTTGCATTGTTATGATGACTGGACACGCATTCATGATCTGAAAAGTTTCATCTCTCTGTTGCAGATATTGATGGTGTAAGACTTTAAGAAAGCAATTTCTGTCATAGACGTATGTCAGAAGCAAAGATGTATCATTAAATTCCTGGCAAAAGTGCATTGAGAATGATAGTGGCTACGTCGAAAAATAAATAATGGAGCATAAAATCTCGCTCGTTTTAATGATACCACTCCTATCTTTGTAGCTGTTCAACTTTTTTAGTTAAAAAAATAATAGGAGATTTTGCTTTTGGAACAATCTTCGTACGATAAAGCACACTCTGGATGCCCATGCACAGCCATCGTTCATCTTTGGCAAAAGTGCATTCAGAATGGTGGTGACTATATAAAATAATAAATTCTTACTAGTTTTAATGGTACCACTCCCGTTTTCATAGTTCTTCAACTTTTTGAGTTAAAAAAATAGGAGGCTTTACTTTTGGAACGACATGCATGTATCTTTTAAAAATTTGTTTAGAAATGAAATGTTAGCAATGTGTTTATAACACAGCAATTGTTTTAATGTAATTTTTAAGATTTGTTAGATTCCCCATCTGATAAACTTTAAGACATTGTTAGAAAATAGATAACGTTAAACCTGTTCATTAAATGTCAGTTGAGGATTTAAATTTGACTGCAAAACTGTATTTTGAATGGATGTTTATATATATATATATATATATATATATATATATATATATATATATATATATATATATATATATATATGATGCATAGCAATTAATTAAAGTCACATGGAATAAATGTATTGATTTTCAAATTTCTGTTGACCCACTTCTTGGCTTCATTCTTGTTTTCTCCCACTTCTAAATTATACTAAAAAAAAAAACTATTTATTCTAATATAATTTCATTCATCAAACTATGAACTTTATAAACTTTCACAAGAAAACACGCAATGATTTTATATATTTTTCACAAAACTCAATTTTTTGCTTTATTTTATAACACGTTTCACTTGATTTTTATGTTGCATTTAAGTTGATCAGCTGATATTTACTTTTTATGTAAGTATTTGAGAACATAAGACTTATTATTTTAGAATTTAGCTATATTATATTAAAACAAGTATTATATTATACATGTATTATATATTATATTATACATGTATTATATATTATATTAAAAAAGTATTATATATTATATTATACATGTATTATATATTATATTATATTATAAAAGTATAGCTATATTATATTAAAAAAGTATTATATATTATATTATAAAAGTATAGCTATATTATATTAAAAAAGTATTATATATCATATTATAAAAGTATAGCTATATTATATTAAAAAAGTATTATATATCATATTATAAAAGTATAGCTATATTATATTAAAAAAAGTATTATATATCATATTATAAAAGTATAGCTATATTATATTAAAAAATATATTATATTATATTATATTAAAAACGTATTATATATTATATTATAAAAGTATAGCTATATTATAATATATTAAAAAAGTATTATATATCATATTATAAAAGTATGGCTATATTATATTAAAACAAGTATTATATATTGTATTATATTATACATGCATTATATATTATATTATATGAAAAAGTATTATATATTATATTGTTTAGAGATGTGCATGTTGGGCGGGGGGGGGAATCAAAACAAAAGAATAAGCGAAGTAAGAACCCTGTTTAAATATTATATATATATATATATATATATATATATATATAATAAAACATTGTTAAAACTTCTTTTAAAAAAATCGTTGCCTGGGTGTTTATGTTGGGGGGGAGGCTTAAAAAAAAAACTGTTTTGGTAAGTAGTTAGGATCGAACCCGAAGCCTTGAGGCGAAGGTGGAAAAGAAAGTGTGCAAAAAACCTGACACGTTACCCACTTGGCCAACAAAGAGCGACTGAAACACATTTGAATTTATTTATTTAAGCATTAAAAACACAATTGACACGTGCCCGCAATAAAAGTTAACTCTGCTACTTCTAGCCTTTTTGAGACATACAAAAATATGCGCGCTGCATTTGCCTTTTATATATATAGAAAAAAACTAGCCTGGATGCCCGGCGTGTTGAGCCAAAAAAAAAAGAAAAGAAAAGTGGTAGTAGGCAGGCAGGCTCGAACCCGTGATGCAAAGGTGGGAGAGAAAGTGAAAAAAGCCTGACGTCTTACCACTACTCCATGACGTGACTGAAAGTCCAGAATGTTGAAATTAACTAAAGTATTCCAACTGATACAATGACTTGCAAAAATAGTGACGCAAAAAATTTGGCCCTCAATGTAGAAAACTGCCCAGTTGAGCATGAAGGAATTAATATTTTTAGCCAATTTTTCGATATTTTTCTTCTGAAGGGTCGATCTTCAAAACGATATCAGTCTCATGAAAATCCATCGCCTCTGTCAAAAGTTTTAGGCAGACATACAAACATACATACATACATTTAAAAAGACAAGTGAGATTTATATTATAGACTAGCCTGGGTACCTAGTATTGCCCGAGTGTTTGGAGGTGTGTGTTGAAAAAAAAAAAAAAGTGGTAGTAGGCAGGCAGGCAGGCAGGCTCGAACCTGTACCACGAAAGAGGAAAAGAATGCGAAAAAAAAAAACTTGATGTTTTTGTGGTTGCATCCATTGCCAAACCGGAAGTGGCGAAGGTTTACATTAAGGCTAATCGATCGAAATGAGAGGATGACTTTTGAAAATATCGACGAAAAGAGCGACCACTCCTTGTAGAAAAGTGCCAAGTTTAAGATGAAAGACTTAATGTTTTTAGCCAATTTTTCGATTGTTGTCGTCTGAAGGGTGGAGTTTCAAAATGATACCAATCTCGTGAAAATCCGTCACTGCTGTCAAAAGTTTTAGGCAGATATACAAACATACATTTAAACAGACAGGTGAGATTTATATTATAGACTAGCGAGGGGTACCCGGCATTGCCAGGGTGTTTGTAGGTGTGTGTGTTTAAAAAAAAAACGAAACCTTGACGCGCAGTTGGAAAATAATAAAGTATGAAAAAAAACGTGCGACTTGGCAGGTGCCTGTTTTGACGAGTTAATGACGTCAACTTTGAGTGCGGGACAGTGTTTTATTATCGTGAGTCTGTTCGCTTCTTTTTTTTATACGAAAAAGCTTTATGCACATGCGCCGATCGAAAATTGTTGAATGTTTATCTTTTGAAAGCGGGCAAATTAAATAGACAGTCAACCCTGGTTGTTAACTTGTAGATATCATCATTTAGGCGCGATATAAAAAGTTTTAAGAAGTTGTGAGGTGACCGATCACTTCTCGGAAAAAAGCCTTTCTTGGACATACACGAAAACGCACACACACACAAACATTTTCGCTTTTATATTTATAGACTAGCGGGGGGTACCCGGCGTTGCCCGGGTGTTTGGAGATGTGTGTGGTTTTAGGTAAATCAAAACACACGGGTGTTTCAGTCGAGGGGGGGGGGGTTAAAATAAAAAAAATAGTTTTGGTAGGTAAGTATTAAGGATCAAACCCGAACCCTTGAGTCGAAGTTGGAAATTAAAGTGTGAAAAAAAAGTGCGACGTTAACCACTGGGCTACCACGAAATAGTAATGGAAACATGTCTGAATTTAGTTAAGTATTAAAACTTGGCAGGTGCCCGTACTTAATGAGGTCAACTTTGACTGCGGGGCAATATTTTTTTTATGCGGAGCAGGAGTTTTTTTTTTTTTGTTTCCCCAAGATGTTGTTGGGAAATCAGCTCCCTATAAAAAGGGGATTGTCCAAATTGAATAGCAACTGTCTGATATAAGGAGAGACTCCACATTGATCAAAGCTGATTGCTTTCAGACGTTTCCAGCGATCACAACCGGAACTCGGCCGCCAGAATTAGTTTCGCTTTTATTATACGAAAAAGCTTAAAAAAAAAAAATGTTGAATATTTATCTTTTAACTCATAGATATTATCATTTAGACATGATATAAAAAGTTTTAAGAAGAAGTGAGTTGAACGATCGCTTCTCGGAAAAAAGCCTTTCTCGGACATACACAAAAAGCGAACATACATACATACATACACACATTTTCGCTTTTATATATATAGATGACAGATCTGAGAGTTATTTTAGTGGATCAGCTGATATTTACTTTTTATGTAAGTATTTGAGAATATAAGGCTTATTATTTTAAAAGTGTATTTATGATATTATAATTCTTTAAAGTTTCAAACATAAATCTTTCTTGTGGTCTCTTGGTTTTACTAGCTTCCAAGACAAGAATTCTTCTTGTCTGGTGGAGTATACAGCTTCGTGCTATTGCTATAGGTAATATTACTTTGAAGAACGTGCACCATGACTTATAAAACCCAGTGTTGGCTAACCATACCAAGGAGATCTTATTTGGGCTGAGAATACTATGTAGTTTTGAATATTTAGTCGAAGTTTACTTGTGAAAAGTATCTTTATGCCAGGTTGTCCTTACAAATGCCTGTACAGAGATACCTTAGACAGTCGAAGACAGTGTCTAGTAGGCATTCAAGTTCTCTCTTATAGGCATCAATTTTTATTTTTATGTTCTTATAGAACAAGAGCATGCTACCCCCATGGATTAATTAAAGGGAGGATTCCATTCGAAATTCCATGCAGATTCCCAACAGAAAGATACCTGAGTTTGACAAAATACACCTGAAGAAGGTCGAAGGTTACAGTGACCGAAACGTTGTGAAAATAAAACTCAAGATGAGAACAGTAGTCCAAAGAATCTAAATAATACAAATAACCTATCCTCATCTCAAAAATTGAAAATAATAATTACTGTCTACAGTATTTTTTTACTTCATTAGTTTTGTCTCCTGATTCATGCAGCTTAAGTACAATTTTATCAATAACAATTTACATATCTTATTTAGTATTTTTTCAGTAAGCATAAAAGCTGGAGTCCCTCAGGGGTCAATCCTGGGCCCAACTCTCTTCCTGATCTACATTAATGACCTCCCTAAACACATACTTAAATCATTCGTTGACATCTATGCTGATGACACGACCATCTACGGCAACACATCAAAGGCTGTAAATGACAAAGTTCTCTCTGATTCTCTCTCCTCTGATCTCGAGCGCGTGGTTCAGTGGGGGAAGATATAGCTGGTTACAATGCATCCAAAACCAAACTCCTATCCTTACATCATCAACGCTCTGATCCCCATCTGGCATCAATTGTGATGGATGGCTCTCGTCTGGGTGAGGCCCCGTGTTTTGACAAGCTTCTGGGTTTGATCTTTACTCCTGATCTGAAATGGAACACGTACATCAAGTCTGTTGCCAAGGTCGCTGGAAAGATGGTGGGATCCTTCTACCGCTCCAGAAGATATCTCACTACTGATGCAATTCTCTATCTCTATAAAAGCCAAGTACGTCCAAGGATGGAATACTGTTGCCATATCTGGGCAGGAGCTGCTAAAAACAGCCTATCCTGCCTTGACAGAGTACAAAATAGACTTCGTGGCTTAGTGGGGGATGCCCTTTTCTCTACCCTGCAACCTCTCTCCCACAGAAGAGGCGTTGCGAGCCTATCCTTGTTTTATCGTTATTTCCATGGCAGGTGCTCGTCTGAACTCCAATCTCTGGTCCCCCCTCGCCAATCTTTCACGAAAAACACCCGTTTAGCTGAATCCACTGTGAAAAATTCCCCCCACTCTATATCTGTGCCTAAATCAAAATGCGGATTCCATGAACAACGCTTCTTTCTTAGAACTGCACGCCTGTGGAACTCTGTTCCGTCTGCCTGCTTCCCACCGGACTACAACTTGGATGTCTTCAAGTCCAATGTTAACAAATTCCTAATGAACCGCCCCCTTAATTAAATACTTCATCAAATCTCCACACTAACGTAATGTACTTGCAATAACCCTTATCCCTGAGCCTTGATAAGTGGTGATCATTGTGTAAAAAGAAAAAAAAAAGCTGATATTTTTTCGTAATAAATATAAAAGTTTGTTTTTTTATTAATTACCGAATGATTCTTGTTAGGAAGAGAAAGTTATTTAACAATAATGATACTTATAAAATACTCACTATCATATATCTTTACTGTTTCATTCAGCCCCCCCCCACCACCACCACCATCGCCACTACTGTAGTGAAGCACTTTATACATGTTGGCAATTTTTTATAATAAGTGTGAGTCTTACAATACACTTTTAAATTAAGCTCCCATTTCTTATTTATTGTTTTTTCAATAATATTTTCTATATAAAGAAAACAGTACATATATCTATGTGTGTCTGTCTGTGTGTAAATATTTAACCGATAGACGCTTAAACTACTGGTCATATAGCATTAAAATTAACAGGAAATAATAATCACACACTAAGAATGGTTTATAATGAATGAAATCTTTGTTTGGATGGATGAATAATGCTTACAGATATATGTTGACAAGTTGAAATGCAAACTGTTTATTTCAACTTACTGACATATTTTTACTTCTGCGCATGCCCAAATTCAATTTATTTCTTCAAGTCGTTTAATATTAAATCTTTCTTACCTATCTCTTGATACCTACACCGGTAGGAGACGCAGCTGGAGTGCCAAATGTTTTGGTTTCGATTCTAGTTGATGGCACTCAAGTCATTTTTTTTAAACTTTTGAAATCATTATTGTATATTAGGTACAATATAATATTCAATAGTAAATTGGTTCTGTAATAATAAATACGAAATCTACATGAATTACTCCTTAAAATAAACATTTTTTTACTCATTGCCAAATAATTCCTAAAGTAGGGAGGTTATTCAAAAAAAAAAAGTGTTGCAATAACACAAACTAATTTGCAAAGGTTATTGAAAGGGGTGGTGAATACTGGAAATCTGGGGAGAAGTTGTCACTCAGACTCTAAGGAACACCACAGGTTTTTCTCAAAGAGAAAACTTTGATGATGGCATGTGTGACTACTCCTAGTTAGTAAATAAATATAATAATGTCTATATCGTGTTATCTTTCTTTCGTATCAACAATTGTTTTACTAGTTACAAAACGATTCTTTTAAGAGAGGAATAAATACTTAAAAGTAACAAGTGACGAATGGATGGTCCCCCGTGAATGCACAGTGAACGAGGCATAAAAAATGACTAAGTTCAGCATTTCCCTGCCCCCATTTAGCCCCAAAATTTAAGTTCAGCACCATGCAAAACTGCTAAATAGACATACACAAAAAATTTTGGACAAATATGGTAAAATAGTCCCAAAAAATGGAGTGTTTTTATTAATCCTAAAAGAGTCCCTGGAGCACACCCAAGAGTTATCGCAAAGTATAGGCTAACAAAATTATATAGAAATCAGTAAGTTACAACTTTTCAGAAAGTTTAATAAAAATCCAAGGCATCAATTTTTTTTAAGAAGCACAAAAGTGTCAATTTTAGCCATTTTAACCCGAAAGGCACCCCTAGGGGGCAACCGGAGTTTTCCCGGAAAATCCGTTGTGTTACTTTTTTATTCATATCATGTTTAATGTTTGTGCAAAATTTAAAAAAATTCCAAGGCGTAGTTATTGAGAAAAGCGCAGACGGACGAACGGACGAACGGACGAGGGTGAATTTACAGGTCCTCCCTCCTTTTGTCGAGGGACCAACAATATTCATAAAATACTATCTAGAACCTTCTTTTTTTTTCATTTCTGTAACTCTCATTTCTTATTTTTTTCATGATTTTTTTTTACTTAGGAGTTACCACTTATCAGAACCCAAAGGTCACTTGCGGATAAGGTTTAGTGAATGTAAGATGGTAGTGTAGTAATCGTTAATGGTATAAATTGGGTAGAATTTGATTATTTATGAGATCGGCTCAACAAGAATTTGTTTACATTGGATTTGAAGGCGACTATGTTGCATTCAACTGGGAAGCAGGTTAGTGGAACAGAGTTCCACAGGTGGGCAGTTCTAAGAAAGAAGCTTTGTTCATGGAATCTGCATTTAGAATTAGGCATAGATAGAGAGTAGGGGAAATCGTATATAGTGGTTGTAGCTAGTCGGATAATTTTTTGTGAATTTTTTGGCAAGGGAGAACCATTCAAATGGGACTTTACAATAATATTGTAGGGGTCTACGTAAGATGAAAGTATAAATACTTCCAAGCAATAACAAGTTGGATCAGCTAGTATATATTAATTAAATTAAACATTTCCTGTTTCGTTTGTTTATTTTCAGGAAATAGGTATGACATCTGGAGGTAAAAAGCGTAAAAAGGCTGCATTGATGTACCCTGATTGCCATCGAGAAACTTCTACAGTATCATCACACATTGATGGTGTAGATAACTGGAATGATGGAGATAATCTAAACGTACAAGGTATGTATAAAGTATAAATGATGCTGTTACTGTGAATGTCTAAGGGATAAGTGTTTTCGATTTGGATTATTATATGTTGTTTTAAGGAAACGTAATATCAAGTATATTCGTTTTTTTCTTTTTTTTTTTTTCGGACTGTTATCCTCATCTTCATAGTTGTTGTTGCTTCACCATGTTTCGGCCAACTCATCCTCTAGCCTTCTTTGGGTGGCTAACTGCGAAGGGATAGGGATGCTGAGGCTTTTAGTTGTATCCTCAGTAATTAGAGCCTTCCATAGTTGTTTTCTCACCACGTTTTGTCCAACTAATCGTCTCGCCTGCTTTGGGTAGGATTGAAACCACTATCTTCAGACAAAGCTCACCTGGAACCACAAAGACTCAAGGCTTCTATCCACTGTGCCATGGACCTCACAAGTATGTGATTTGATATTTGAATAAAATTAAACTGTTGATGATACTATAAACATTGCAAAGTCAATTAAAATAGAATGTAGATACTAAATTACACAATATTTAAAAAAATGTTTTTGAAGAGATAGTTCTATGCGAAATATGAAAAGAAAATTATGAATATAAAATGAGTGGTTTTTCTTCATGAAAATATTGAAATCTGACAATCGACAAATTCAGTTTTCATAAAAGACCAATGGGATCTTCTTACACTTTATATCAATTTAACTAAAAGAAATGTTACCTACTTAATTGTCACGTCACAATTAGTTAAATATTACTGCATTATTACATAAGACATTTACTTTGACAAATAGATGATTGCATGACATCCGCCATTTTAATTGTAACATAAGTAACTGAGTTACTTCCCTTGACTCTGCGCTGTTTAATTATGTATAAATTTGAAAGTTATTTTGAAAACTATTTTCATTAATAATAAATTTTCTATCTAATCGTGTTTCGTAATTTTGGAATATGTTACTAAATTCGACATAACAATTAAGTAGATACTATTGATGTCACCTGAAATTGAATATTTTGACTTTCGAATTTCACTGTTATAACAGAAGTCCTGAATGAGCTTGTATTGTATTGTATTTGTAATACTTGAGGTGGGGAGGGGGATTAAATAATGATTCACGGAGAATATACATATATACATTTTCATTAAGATTAATTTACTTATTCATAGATTTTTTCTATAGCCTTTTTTAATCATATATATATATATATATATATATATATATATATATATATATATATATATATATATATATATATATATATATATATATATATAATACAATTATGTACAATTATGTTATCAACGAGTAGATCTTTAACAAAGCAAAACTTATCAAGATAAGAAAAGCTTAAAACTATTAAGAGGAGCAAACAATAATATTAAACGAAAGATGAGGAATAAATAATATAAATAACATAATATATAATTTATTGATTTTTAGTAATAAAGTCTTTGGGGGGTCTTAGTCTACATATGTTTGGTTAATATTGGAATGGGTGGAAGTGGAGGAGTATAGAGGGGTTATGGGCACGAACTGCAAGTTTGGTGTGCAAAATTCAAGTTGTCAGCAGTACTCTACCACTTTCACTAATATTTTTGGGAAAGTTATAAATCCATATATCCTCCCCTTCAACTATGGACTAAATAGTAGAGTAGACTAGTCTAGGAAAAATGACAAAATAACATTAGTGTTGACTCAATTTTCCAGTATTGTTTCCAGTTGGTTTGGATTCATTTTGACCACTCAACTCAAACTGCTGATTTAGGAAAGATGTGGTCAAAAATTGTACAACCCTTGCTTCACTGTAGACTTCATATGCAGACTCCCTTACATCCATATTTTCTTTCAATGCTGAAAAGGAGACCTCTTTATAATTATTAATACATAAAGGTAACTATTTAAAATATCATTTTCTTACTAAAATAATAAATTTATTGTATTCAGCGAAAGGAATAAACGTTATGATGTTTGTATATACATTTGGAGGGGGGGAGATGAGGGCTGATAATTATTTTGTCTATTATTTGGATTGTTTCGACTATTATTCTCATCTTGGTTGTTTTTTCACAACGTTTCGGCCAATGTAACCTCTGACCATCTTCCGGTATTGCTGATAGTAAAAATGTTTTTTTTTTTTTTCAAAACAAACATAGCCGTTAGAAATTCAAAACACTAATAGTACCAAATCTAGTTCTTTTTTTGTATAAAATCCGTGTCCATTCCATTTTTTTAAATATGATATTTGTATATTTTTGGAAATGAGGATTGGTAATTATTTGTTTTTATATTTTGTGATTTTTTTTAGATAATGATTGACAATTATTTTTTATATGATATTTGTATGTTTTTTGAGATTTTTTGAGATGAGGATTGATGATAATTTTTTTATATGATATTTTTATATTTTTCGAGATGTGGATTGATAATTTTTTATACGATATTTCTATATATTTTGAGATGAGGATTGATAATAAATTTTTTATATGACATTTGTATATTTTTTTAGATAAGGATTGATAATTTTTTTATATGATACTTGTATATTTTTTGAGATAAGGATTGATAATAATTTTTTATATGATATTTGTATATTTTTTGAGATGAGGATTGATAATAATTTATTATATGATATTTGTATATTTTTTGAGATGAGGATTGATAATAAATTTTTATATGATATTTGTATATTTTTTGAGATAAGGATTGATAATCATTTATTATATGATAATTGTATATTTTCTGAGATGAGGATTGATAATAATTTTTTATATGATATTTGTACATTTTTTGAGATGAGGATTGATAATCATTTTTTATATGATATTTGTATATTTTTTGAGATGGGGATTGATAATAATTTTTTATATGATATTTGTATATTTTTTGAGATGAGGATTGATAATAATTTTTTATATGATATTTGTATATTTTTTGAGATGGGGATTGATAATAATTTTTTATATGATATTTGTATATTTTTTGAGATGAGGATTGATAATAATTTTTTATATGATATTTGTATATTTTTTGAGATGAGGATTGATAATCATTTTTTATATGATATTTGTATATTTTTTGAGATGGGGATTGATAATAATTTTTTATATGATATTTGTATATTTTTTGAGATGAGGATTGATAATAATTTATTATATGATATTTGTATATTTTTTGAGATGAGGATTGATAATAAATTTTTATATGATATTTGTATATTTTTTGAGATAAGGATTGATAATCATTTATTATATGATAATTGTATATTTTCTGAGATGAGGATTGATAATAATTTTTTATATGATATTTGTACATTTTTTGAGATGAGGATTGATAATCATTTTTTATATGATATTTGTATATTTTTTGAGATGAGGATTGATAAGAATTTTTTATATGATATTTGTATGTTTTTTGAGATGAGGATTGATAAGAATTTTTTATATGATATTTGTATGTTTTTTGAGATGAGGATTGATAATAATTTTTTATATGATATTTGTATATATTTTGAAATAATGATTGATAATTATTTTTATGATATTTGTATATTTTTTGAGATGAGGATTGATAAGAATTTTTTATATGATATTTGTACGTTTTTTGAGATGAGGATTGATAATCATTTTTTATATGATATTTGTATATTTTTTGAGATGAGGATTGATAAGAATTTTTTATATGATATTTGTATGTTTTTTAAGATGAGGATTGATAATCATTTTTTATATGATATTTGTATATTTTTTGAGATGAGGATTGATAATAATTTTTTATATGATATTTGTATATTTTTTGAGATAAGGATTGATAATAATTTTTTATATGATATTTGTATGTTTTTTAAGATGAGGATTGATAAGAATTTTTTATATGATATTTGTATGTTTTTTGAGATGAGGATTAATAATAATTTTTAATATGATATTTGTATATTTTTTGAGATGAGGATTGATAATCATTTTTTATATGATATTTGTATATATTTTGAAATAATGATTGATAATAATTTTTTATATGATATTTGTATGTTTTTTGAGATTTTTTGACATAAGAATTGATAATAATTTTTAATATGATATTTGTATATTTTTTTAAATGAGGATTAATAATAATTTTTAATATGATATTTGTATATTTTTTGCAATGAGGATTGATAATAATTTTTTTATATTATATTTGTATGTTTTTTTAAATTTTTGGAGATGAGGATTTATAATAATTCATTTTTATATGGTATCTGTATATTTTTTGAGATGTGGATTGATAATATTTTTTATATGATATCTGTATATTTTTTTTAGATGAAGGTTGATACTATTTTTTTTATATGATATTAGTATATATTTTGCAATGATGCTTGATAATTATTTTGGATATGATATTTGTTTCTTTTTTAGATGTGGATTAATAATAATTTTTTATATGATATTTGGATGCTTTTTGAAATAAGGATGGTAATTATTTTTTATGATATTTGTATATTTTTGGGGTTGAGGATTGATAATAATTTTTCCAATATGGTATTTATATATTTTTTATATGAGGATTGATAATAAATTTTTTATATGATATTTATATATTTTTTGAGATGAGGATTGATAAAAATAGTTTATAACATATTTATATATTTTTCGAGATGAGGATTGATAATCATTTTTAATATGATATTTGCATATTTTTTTAGATGACAATTGTATATTTTTTCATAGGAGGATTGATAATCATTTTTTGATATTATATTTGTATATATTTGAAATAAGGATTGATTGTTTTTTTATTAGTATATTTGTATATTTTTGAAATGAGGATTGATAATCATTTTTTAATATGATATTTGTATATATTTTAAGACGATGCTTGATAATAATTTTTTGATATGATATTTGTATATATTTGAGATGAGGATTGATAATAATTTTTAATATGATATTTGTATATTTTTTGAAATGAGGATTGATAATTATTTTTTTATATTATATTTGTATATTTTTTAGATGAGGGTTGATAATTATTTTTTGATATGATATTTGTATATTTTTGAGATGATAATAATTTTTTATATTATATTTGTATATTTTTAAGATGAGGATTGATAATAATTTTTTATATGATATTTGTATTTTTTTTAGATGAGGATTGATAATTATTATTTTATATGATATTTGTATATTTTTGGAGATGGGGATTGATAATCATTTTTTAGATGTTATCTGTATATATTTTGAGATGAGGATTGATAATCATTTTTTATATGATATTTGTATATTTTTTGAGATGAGGATTGATAATCATTTTTTATATGATATTTGTATATTTTTTTAGATGAGGATTGATAATAATTTTTATATGATATTTGTATATTTTTTGAGATGAGGATTGATAATAAATTTTTATATGATATTTGTATATTTTTTGAGATGAGGATTAATAATAATTTTTAATATGATATTTGTATATTTTTGGAGATGGGGATTGATAATTATTTTTAATATGATATTTGTATGTTTTTTGAGATGAGGATTGATAAGAATTTTTTATATGATATTTGTATATTTTTGGAGATGGGGATTGATAATCATTTATTATATGATATTTGTATATTTTTTGAGATAAGGATTGATAATCATTTTTTATATGATACTTGTATATTTTTTGAGATGAGGATTTATAATAATTTTTAATATGAGATTTGTATATATTTTGAGATGAGGATTGATAATAATTTTTTATATGATATTTGTATATTTTTTGAGATGAGGATTGATAAGAATTTTTTATATGATATTTGTATGTTTTTTGAGATGAGGATTGATAAGAATTTTTTATATGATATTTGTATGTTTTTTGAGATGAGGATTGATAATAATTTTTTATATGATATTTGTATATATTTTGAAATAATGATTGATAATAATTTTTTATATGATATTTGTATGTTTTTTGAGATGAGGATTAATAATAATTTTTAATATAAGATTTGTATATATTTTGAGATGAGGATTGATAATAATTTTTATACGATATTTGTATATTTTTTTAGATGCGGATTGATAATTATTTTTTAAGATGATATTTGTATATTTTTTGAAATGAGGATTGATAATATTTTTTTCATATGATATTTGTATGTTTATTGACATGAGGATTAATAATAACTTTTTATATGATATTTGTATATTTTTTGTGATGAGGATTGATAATAATTTTTTTAATATGATATTGGTATATTTTTGCAATAAGGATATATAATAATTGTTTACTATGATATTTGCATATTTTTTGAGATGAGGATTAATAATAATTTTTTTATATGATATTTGTATATTTTTTGAGGTGAAGATTGATAATAAATTTTTTATATGATATTTGTATATTTTTTGAAATGAGGATCTATTATAATTTTTTATATGATATTTGTATATTTTTTTAAATGAGGATATATAATAATTTTTTATGTGATATTTGTATATTTTTTTGTGATGAGGATTGATAATAATTATTTTTATGATATTTGTATATTTTTTGTGATGAGGATTGATAATAATTTTTTATATGATATTTGTATATTTTTTAGATGAGGATTAATAATAATTTTTTTATATGATATTTGTATATTTTTTGAGATAAGGATTAATAATAATTTTTAATATGATATTTGTATATTTTTTGAGATGAGGATTGATAATATATTTTATATGATATTTGTATATTTTTTGAGATGAGGATTGATAATCATTTATTATATGATAATTGTATATTTTTTAGATGAGGATTAATAATAATTTTTTTATATGATATTTGTATATTTTTTGAGATGAGGATTGATAATCATTTTTTATATGATATTTGTATGTTTTTTGAGACGAGGATTCGCAATTCATTTTTTTGTATAGTTTGGATTGTTTGAACTAGTATTCTCATCTTGTTATTTTTTTCACAGCGTTTTTTTTATGTAACTTCTGACTATCTTCAGGTGCATTTATACTGAATAAACTTTAATTATAAATGCATATTGCTTTAAATCATCATTATTGGTTGGAAAATATTGAGCTTAAGTAAAGATATCTTTAAATAAAAATGTCAATCAATTATTTTCTCTTTTCCAGATCAATACTCTTCTCACTATTCCCTGGCACAAACACCTTGGATTGATCAAAATACATTTACGACACCAATAAAACAGAGATTCTCCTGCCCTGTGGATGCAAAGATGTCACCCAGACATATGCACAAGTCAAAAGATGAGGAACCCTCCGAACGCAGACAACAAGCTGGTTTAGTGCCTGCAAAACCTTGGACTTTACCTGAAAGCAGGAAACCAAATTTTGATTTCCCACAACTACCTTCTCTAAGACAATCAGAGCACCAAGGAAAAGTACAGTTACCTTTACCAAAATATTATGTACTAGAACCGAACGGAGACAATTCCCCACAGTTACCACATCGAGATTCCTCTGTAGAGGTGGACCACTCTGTTCCGTTACCACTTGCTAAGTATTATGTTTTGGAGCGTAACTCACAAACGCCACCTCTTATATTATATCCAGAGTACCGTGAAGAAAATGAACATTTAGAGGACACTGTTCAATTACCTCTCCCAAAAGATTACGTTCTTGAACCCGATTCTCAAAACCGTCCACAGGTAACACACACAGAAACCTCTTACCTTGGAGTATAATAATGAGAAAAAGAATAACAGAATAATCATGTTGACAGCGTTGTGACTAAAAGCAATTCTTCTTTTAAATAATAAAAAAAACACTATAATATATTTAGTTACTTGCAATTGACGGTTGCCAGTAATTTAATGGTACAATTCATGAATTGTTTATTTTTTTTTTTTTTGCACTGAAAAAAACAAAACAACAAAAAACAAACAAAACATTCCAAACCATTATGATCCAAAATTTAATTATCAGTGATTAAAATCTGGATTTGGTTGCCCCATTGTGGGTTGGGATAGAGTTTCATGAATTCCTTGATTTTTTTTAAGAGAAAAAAGTACATATCTATGTTATTTGTTTTTCTTTATGAAATTTGGTGGTTACAAGAAGTTTTTTTTCTATGGTTAGTGATAGAACCAAAATAATACATTTAAACAAAAATTCTTTAATATTGGAAGTTTTTTTTTAATGAATTTGTGATAATTTTACCTCAAAACTTTCTTCATACACACCTGGGTATACATATGTACATATAACATAATATTGTAGCACAGCTGACAAGGGGGTTACTTTTTGTTCTAAGAATTAAACCGATTTAATAGAGTTTTGGTAAGATTTATAAGAAAAAAAACAGCATTTTTTTTTTTGTAGAATCTTTCAATCAAAAGTTGGAATAGGGCTATTAATTAAAATAAGAGATGCATAATAAATAAATGTATTATGAAATAACAAAATCGATATGTCCTTTTCTTTAATTTAAAATTTTCTGTTTCTGGAATAAAAAAAATGGCATAATGATCATCAACTAAATATTTATTTTAAGTAACCATTTTTCATTTTTAGTTTATTTTAATATTTTAATTAATATATTTCAATATTTCTTTAAAAGGAGATAGAGAAACATGTTCTTTTTTATTTATGTGAATGACTGTCTGTTTATATATATATATATATATATATATATATATATATATATATATATATATATATATATATATATATATATATATATATATATATAAGAGAAAGAGCTTTTTAATTCGGTGGAGATTACATTTTCTATATATAAATACTGTTATATATATTAGTTTGAGGTTTACCATTGTGTATATCAGGTAAACACTACATCCCTTTGTTTTCATTAATACATATATATATATATATATATATATATATATATATATATATATATATATATATATATATATATATATATATATATATATATATATATACCTATAGTGCATAAGCCTGAAGAATCCTAGAGTAGATGAAACGCGGAATATTCAGTGTAGCTTAATCGCCATATATATATATATATATATATATATATATATATATATATATATATATATAATGTTATGGTTTACTAGAGGCATTGTTGAAATTATTACATTTTTAGAAAGGCATATAATACATATATTGAAAATAAAATTCGGTAACAAAATGTTAAGAGATTATTATTATTATTTTATTTTATAATAATAACTTCTTAACATCTTCTTACCGGATTTTATTTTCAATATACGCATTGATGTAGCTTCTAAAAAAAATAATAATAAATATTATTATCATTATTATTATTATTATTATT
>NC_136502.1:10433505-10501005 GCF_053919585.1 Euprymna scolopes | reverse complement strand
ATATATATATATATATATATATATATATATATATATATATATATATATATATATACATACAGTTTTGTTAGAATCAGAAATAAAATTATTACAAGCAAACAAAAATACTGAATTGGTATGAGTGGATTATGTGTGTGTGTGTACAGTCGGGTTTCAATCCTGGCTTGAGGTAGTTGCCTGTCTAGCCGCACTGATGAGCTGTGAAATAACGAAACAGTAATGTATGTGGATGTCTATATATATATATATATATATATGTATATTGAGGATGGATTTCTTCTGTGGAAAGCAACCATTTATTAAGTCGCCTGACGAGAACTTCTGGTTTAATCGATCCTTTTTCTGAGACATTAGCATTTGTCCGAAACATTAGCATGTCCAGTGTCACGACCACGTAAATTTGTTTATATTTATGAAAATATATCTTGCTCTTCTTTTATTGAGCACTCTTAATAACCTTGTTGAATTCATTAGCTATCACTTTTGAATACCTTTATATATATATATATATATATATATATATATATATATATATATATATATATATATATATATATATATATATATATTTATATATATATATATATATATATATATATATGAATGACAACTATTTATGCAATAATATTGCAATTTTTTATATAGATGAATATTCTCACTGAAGAATTGTGTCAAGTCATTTCGATTTGAAATGACCATTATATTTTTTTGGTATTTAATACGTTTGGAATCGAGCTTTACTATTTGTTAACTTTACTACAACCAAATAAATTTGGTAGTATCCTTCATATATGTATCTCTCTCTCTCTCTCTCTCTCTCTATATATATATATATATATATATATATATATATATATATATATATGAAGGATACTACCAAATTTATTTCTTATTTGATAGTATCCTTTGAATATATACCAGTATATAGGTATTGAAGAGTGATAACTAATGAATTTAACAAGGTTATTAAGAGTGCTCAATAAGAGTAGAGCAAGATATAATTTTATTGATACAAACAAATTTATATGGTCGCGATAGTGGACATGCAAATGTTTCGGACAAATACTCGGTTAAAACCAAAAGTCCTCGTCAGGCGACAATAAATGGTTGCTTTCCACAGAAGAAACCAATCCTCAAAAACCACACACACACACACATACACACACACACATATATAAACTCAACCATTTCTTTCAATAGTGGGTAATTCTAACTATTAAGCCATCAGCAGCAAACCATGAAGAATTCAAATCTGAATGCTTATGTAAACACTATCAACTGCTACAGGGTGTTCCATTCGTTTTACAGAGAGTGTAGATGGAGATTTTTTTTTAAAACTTCTCCACAATCGTGTAATAGTGGTTTTATCGTCAAAAAATGAATGCTTTCATTAATGCAGTTGAAGTGCATTAGAACTGAATCTACGATTTTATGGGAAAATGTTATTTCCTATTATTTTCGAATATAAATAAAAGTATAAAGGTTTCTATTGTTTGTTTTACGTTTGCAAACGTTATCAAGGTTGAATCAAAATTATTCAAATTAAATTTATTTCAAAAACAAAGTAAATCTACTAAAGATTTATGTAATAAACTGATTTGTAAAAAAAAAAAATCAGTATTGTGTGCATACAGATGGCGGTGAAACACTGAACTTGAGTATTGTTTTGTATTGTAATTTATGAATATATTAAGGAAGTATTTTTTAACAAGTTGGTGGTTTTCCATTTTGGTACTAAAATAGCCTCATTGTTTGCTAAATATAACGGTTTATATTCTATGAATGTTCACATTCATTCTGCTTATTCTTCATATAAAGACAACTGATAATCCACTGTGATGTTTACTTTTCGATTTAAAGATTTTGAAATGCATTGTTCAGAATTCAATTTAATTAACTCTTTTCTACAATTAAAGTGTATCTTTTATTTTTTAGGTTATATATATATATATATATATATATATATATATATATATATATATATATATATATATAAGGGATAAATAGATAGATATAATACCTATTATAAATGTATGATACTAAAACGTACTTAATATTAAAAGCTAAGTACATTTTTGTATTTCGATTCTATTTCAACTGACAAGGTTATATATATATATATATATATATATATATATATATATATATATATATATATATATATATATTAGGTATAATATAAACTGTTGCTGTGTATGTTTCTCAACAATTGAGCATAAAGCTTTCTTGATTCGATTTGATTCCAATTTCTCATGTTGGTTTTCTTGTTAAATATATATATATACATAAACATATATATATATATATATATATATATATATATATATATATATATATATATATATATACGTACAAGAGATGATGGCAACTATTGTGGCGTAATGTTCTCAAGAATAAAATATAAAAATTAAAATCTATTAATGGACATCAATGGCTATTTATCTAAGTATATATATATATATATATATATATATATATATATATATATATATATATATATATATATATATATTAAAGTTTAGTAACTAATTATGAATGTATGTAAAGGTATTCTTCTGCTGTCTAAGTATTTCTTAATACTAGTAATCCAGTGTTACTGATTTGTTTTATTCACTCCCCTTGCTAATAAGTTGATACTACTATAACAGATTTGTGAAGTCATAACTAAAACTAATTGTAGATCAGTAATAAGTTTGGAAATTGTTAATTGGCTAGATTTATTCAATTTTTTAATTGATTCATTTGTTTTTAATGTACGATTTTATAGAAATCAATTGGTTGATTTGATGTAAACAAAAAATATACATACATATAACTGTCAATAAATAATAAAAAGTATAATTTTAATTATTTATTGATGTCACAAAGCTCTATCTGAAAGGATAAGTCATTTGTCTGTTTAGGATTTGTTCTCTTAATTCAGATTCATTCCAAGTGATTTATTTGATATATATATATATATATATATATATATATATATATATATATATATATATATATATATATATATATATATATATATATATTCAGTTATTCAATAAGGATGATACATCAATTAGGGGTGTAGGGTAAGTGAGAACTCTTTATACATGGTATTTCGAAGCCTAATGCTTCTCATCAGAAGAGGAGAGAAGATTCTAGGCAACATGATAGGGATGCGACGTCTAGTGATAGTTACATTAGGAACAAAATAATTGTGCAGTGAGAGATAAAATATTGAGACTATTTGGGGGTTGGAGAGCTACATTCATCTATATTCCTCCTATATAACAGAGATCAATTTAGGTCTCCCACCCCAAACCGTGTCAATATTTAATCTCTTACTGAACTATTTTGCTGCTAATGTAACTATTGCTAGACATCGTATCCATTTTATGTTATCTAGCATCTTCACTTCTCTTTTGATGAGAAGCATCAGGCTTCGAAATACCATGGTATAAAGAGTGTTTACTTACCCTACACCTCTAATTGATGTATCATCCTTATTGAATAAATGAATAGATCTCTCTCTCTCTCTCTCTCTCTCTCTCTATATATATATATATATATATATATATATATATATATATATATATTTTATATATTTTTATATCGGCATTGTCTTTCTTTATTGATTGATTGATAAGCTCCGAAACAAGTTGTTGAGCTTTGCATTATCCCGATATGTCTCCTCTTAAAGAATTGGTCTTATTCTTTTTCTTTTAACTCTCCCGTGTGTGTGTGTGTGTGTGTGTGTGTGTGTGTGTGTGTGTGTGTGTGTGTGTGTGTGTGTGTGTGTGTACGAGTATGGTCTGGAGAATGCAAAAACTTCCAGTAACCATATTTTGCTGATTATATATATATATATATATCTAAATTAGAAGTACATAAGCTCTATCATGAATACTGAACTCTTTCTTTAATACAGCTTCATACAACGATAATTATTAAATTATATATATATATATATATAAAAAGCATTCCAATTGTTACATTTGCTTTAATAGTTCATGTAGCCGATGTTTCGGTGAGATTTTCCCCAGGAGATCGCCAAATGGTGTAAGCCACATCAGTAAATATTGAAAACAATATAAATGTTATTTTTTTAATAATTAAGTCTGTTTTTAACTATTTGCAAATTGGACTAGCATCACTTAATACGATATATCCTGATGAAGAGCTCATTGACTGAAACGTAAGCCATACAAGCTACTTAAACGTATAACAATTGAAATCTTTGTTTTATTTTTTATTTTCATTCTTTTTTTTAACATCATTCAGAATCCGTCGGATATTTTATTCAACATATATACACACATATCACTTTCCTGCATCTGTTGAATGGTTATAACAAATAGATTATTCTAAGTTATTTACAAATTTTCTTTTTGCTTATTTTACTTATTTATTTTGGTCTTTTCCTTTCTTCGTTAGCTTTCTTACTTTTTTCTCTTTATAACTGCATTTGGATTTTATTATTATTATTATTATTATTATCCCGTCTAATTGTTCAAACGCTCTCTCTCTCTCTCTCTCTCTCTCTCTCTCTCTCTCTCTCTCTCTCTCTCTCTCACACACACACACACACACACACACACACACACACACACACACACATGCTACAATGCCGAACAACTACTATCTCAGAATATGCACGAACATGCATTTCGAGAAAAATGAAACCCTCCCAGCCATTGTTTTGTAATATTAAACATATGCATAAAACTGTACAAGTTCGGTTTTTGTCGGTTTTTTAGACAGGCAAAGTAACGTTTAAAATAAGTATTGTTATAATTAGGAATATTAAAATAATAATTATTATTTTCTTCTTAATTATTACTACTTTTTTAAAATATCAAATTGAGTTCGCTCCTTTTTTTTCTGCCTACACCAACATGCATCAAGGCATGTACACTCATAAATTATACAGAGAAAAAAAAAAGAGAAGAAAAAAGAAGCAACATTAGAATCATCTTTTCAGGTGCTTGCTCAACAAGTATCCAAAGGGTCCGCGTTCATTTTATACAAAATCTCACTTGATTTAGAACATATTTTAATTGATCCATCCAAACTATTTGAAATAGTACTTTTCTAATTCTTCACATCATTCTCGATAATTTAAAAAAAAAAAACAACAACAAAAAAACAAACAATATCTTTAAAAATATGTTAATAAAATATATTTCTAGTAAGATTGGTTGAACCAAGTTCGTGTTTAAAAATCTTTATAAAAGACAGGCAAACATTATATATATATATATATATATATATATATATATATATATATATATATATATATATTGTCTGTTGCTTTTTTTTTTCACCACAATCAATGCCATTGATATAACCCAACTATTTGATTATGAACTGGATCACATTTATTATAGCCTCCTATATGGAAGCGTCGGAGAGACACTATCATTTGACATGCTAATTATATTAGCATAGAAAACCCTACATGTTGCAAAAAGTGCTTGTACTATAGTAGTTTTAGCAGCAACCACAACTATAGCCAGAACCACACACACACACACACACACACACACACACACACACACACACATATGATGTGCAGAAAGGGAAGGTTGATATCCGATAGTATGATATAAATAAATAAATAAAAAATTATGCGAAATTAAATAGAGTTTATTCAATTCATATGATATTTCAGTACAACTTCTTGAGATAGGTCAAAAAGAAAAAACAAAGTCGTTGTGTGATAAGAAATTATTTTAATTTTTATTGATTAAGATATTGTGTGTATATATGGGCTGGAGGGATTTTCCACTATTTATTTTAATAATACTACTTACGTTAGTAGAATAACCAGATGGGATCTATAATCGAAATATGATTCCATTTGTGTAATCAATCACGATATATATATATATATATATATATATATATATATATATATATATATATATATATATATATATATATATATATATATATATATATATATTTGGTAAAAGGTAAAACTGGTAATTAGTAAAAACCTGGAGACAGTACTCAATACTATTGCAGAGCAAATATGTGTTTTATTTTTTTATTGCCGTTTTATCGGTTTGGTTACATATGTTTCGGATGTTGGACTATGTTTACGATCCAACAGCTTCGTCAGAAGGTCTGACGAGGCTGTTGGATCGTAAACATCGTCCATATGTAACCAAACAGATAAAATGGTAATAAAAAAAAATAAAACATATATATACTCTACCCGGTTACAACAGAACATGGTAATGTAATAAAGTCCCTATGTAACTTTACTCTTTATCTTCTTATCCCCCCTCTCTCTCTCTCTCTCTCTCTCTCTATATATATATATATATATATATATATATATATATATATATATATATATATATATATATATACTAGCAGGCCACCTGGCGTTGCCCAGTTGTAAAATATGCTATAATATGATATTTTAATTTATGCAGATTTCATATTTATTATTATAGAGCCAATTCTTTATTATTTATCTTTGTACCCAATGTATATTAGTGGCCACCTGGTGTGGCCCAGTCATAAAATATGCTTAAATACGATATTTTAATTCATGCAAATTTCGTATTAATTATTATAGACCCAATACTTTGTGTGTTATTAGATTGTACCCAATATATAGTAGTGGGTTCAGCAGTTAAAAAAATATATGACTTGGGTGCCATTAGCGAGAATTGAAACCGAAATATATAGCTCTCCAACATTATTTGTTACCATCAGCTGCACAGCTACACACTTATAAAACGTTGAAAAAATGTATATATGCCCATGTGTAGAAATAACAAAGTTAGTCGATTAACGCCTGCCAAGTTAACATTTTATTTTCAATTTTGACCTCTTAGCAGCTATTTTTACCAGTTAATAACTAAATCGAATTTGTTCCACAGGTTCCAATCACCTATATATCAAGTTTCAATTCTGTAGACCGGAAAATTAGACCGAGTGGTTTTGTAGAGACTGTTTCTCACACAGACAGACAGACAGACAGACAGACAAGATATATATATATATATATATATATATATATATATATATATATATATATATATATACTACTAGCAAAAGTACGCAGACCCCACAATTTTATTATACCATCCCTATTTAAGTTGAAACATACTTATCAAAGAATTCTTATGTACATCTATATCAAAAACCCTTGTAAACGTTTTTTTTTTTTCATTTTTAAATTTTTTATTTCCATACTTTGGGGGCCAGGCGTGAACGCAGACCCCACAATTTTAATGAACCACCGTTCTGCCAGATCAAACATACCCATTCCTGTGTCTCAATACATCTTCTATCATTATATGTGATCAGTTTTCTATAATAGTACACCATATAGGAGCCTATTCGTGACCCCCCCACACACACACAGACACACAGACTTTATATATTATTCAGCTTTATATATTACATATATATATATATATACATATATATATATATATATATATATACAATATATAATGCATATTCATTCACTGTTTACTTCAACACAATTGAATATATGAGTAGAGCTATATATATATATATATATATATATATATATATATATATATATATATATATATATATATATATATATATGTAACAAAGCAAAATTCATAAAGATAAGAAAAGCTCAACAATATTAAGAGGAGCAAACAAATATATTAAATGAAAGATGAGGAATCAAAGCTATATATAAAATTTTATTATATCATCAGAACTATAAGGAAAATTAAAAGGGGAAAATTAAGAAAAACCTCTTTAGGTCATGGCATTTTGAAGCCAAATGCTTCTCATCAGAAAACGAGAAGGGTCAGAATTATACAAAATGCAAATATACATAAAAACTGACTTTATAACATTTAGATATATAATAAGAATGAAGGAATAGGATAATATGGCAAGTGTAAATTGAAAAGGCAGTATATATATATATATATATATATATATATATATATATATATATATATATATATATATTTGTATGCAATAGTAAAAAGAAAAATATAGGTCACTGTGAAATAATAGAGATCATAAAAGAAAAGCCAATAATAAAAGAAGAAAAAGAAAAGCTAGGGAAGAGAGATGAGAAAGTGGAGAAAGAAGGGAAGGAGACAGAAAAAGCAAATAAGGGATACGAAAAAATACATGGTCTAAAGAGGTTTCTTTTTTCTTAATTTTCCCCTTGAATCTTCCTGATTATTTTGATGATATAAAAAAGTTGTACATAACTTTTATTCCACATCTTTCATTTAAGTGACCTTCTTTGTCTAAGGAACGGTTTCTACCAAACTGATTTTTACATTTTTTGTCTACAGACTTGAAACTTCATATACATATATCGGGGATTTTGACCTATGGAACAAATTGGATTTGTTTATTTAGCCGGTAAAAATAGCTGCTAAGGGATCAATTATTTTAAATTGAAATTTGGCAGGCGTAAATCAACTTAAAGTGCTCTTATACACATGCGAAAATATATATTTATACATTAATTTTGGTTAAACTTTAACGTTTTCTTATCCCTCTGACAATAGCTCAAACGGTAATGACGTAGGTTGTAGTGCTAAATGTTTTGATTTGGATTCTTTGCTGATGACACCAAAGTTTTTTGCTTTGTTACTTTTGAAATCACTAATATATATTGGGTCAATATAATAATCAATAGAGAATTGGTTCCATAATAGAAAAAATACAAATCTGTATAAATTAAAATATTATATTTAATCGTATTTTATGACTGGATTACACCGGGCGGACACTACTGCATATTGGGTACAATATAATAATCAATAGAGAATTGGCTGAATAATAATAAATACGAAATTTGCATAAATTAAAATATCATATTTAACCGTATTTTATGACCAGGCAACGCCAGGCAATTCCGAGCAACGCTGAGCAGCCTGCTAGTAGTAGTATAAACATATTTATGGCAGGTAAGCTATACAGAAATGTTTGCTCAAAGGAATTCATCAGACTAAATGCATTTAAAGGCTGACGAATTTCTTCATTGATAAAACGCAACCGATTCCGTGTAGCTTACTTGCTGTAAGTCTATTTTATACTACCATAATTATACATCCATTCAGTTGAAAGAAATAAAATCAACCACCGTGGTCTTTTTTTTTTTTTTTTAAGATCCGGCTGTCAAATGTCTTTTCTTTTTGATGGAGAGAAAAAAAAAACTGATTAATCCATCATCTGTTCTGCGTTATTCGTTGAGCGTCTCATACTAAGTATGCAGTTGCTCCCAACACGGAAGAACATCTTTTTTTTTTTTTTTTAGTTCTTTCAGCATTCCAGTTTTCCCCTCTTATTTGAATAGGCTTTCAGTGCTACATAATTGCAGCTGTAGTTGTGCGCTGGAGATATCAGTATTTGACTGATTTTGGAAAAAATAAATAAATAAAAAAGCGAAAGTCTTAAATTATAAGCAATAAAACAAAGCTAATTTTTTAAAAATTTCCTTAACAGATGATATTATTTTGTGTTACATATAAATTCATTTTTATGAAAGTGCATGTGATCTTGCATTGAATTAAGATATTTTCGCCTTTACCCTTGCGTGCGCACATATCGTGCTCTTTGCACCTTATTTATTCTTCGTTCTTAGATAAATTTTGTCGTTTGTTATATATAATAATGAAAATGAAAGTTATTATTGATATTTTCATAAAATAGAATTCCTTTAGATAGTTTGAAAGCTAGTATATATATATATATATATATATATATATATATATATATATATATATATATATATATATATATATATATATAAAGTTTATTACTATCCATACACATTCTCTTCATGTGTTACGATAGTAGAATGCAAAGATATGTGTGGAATCCAGATCCAGAGACTAAACTATTTTCACGATTGATAACCATCTGTGGCAAAAGATAAGTTTAAAAACATGATAAAATAAAATAACAAATGAGTTGAAATAATTTTATTTTGTTCTTCTGAAATAGATTATAATTTCAAATTAAAGAAAAAAGTTTTTTTGTTTTTTTTGTAATTAATCTCGTTTTCTGGAATTTGCGATGAGAATGAAAATTAATATATTTTCATATACTTTTTGATAAAATTAGCATATATATATATATATATATATATATATATATATATATATATATATATAGAGAGAGAGAGAGAGAGAGAGAGAGAGAGAGAGAGAGAGAAATAGATAGAAATGTATATGCATGGTTTTATAAATTTTTCATATATTTCTTAGTAGTTTCCAAAATCTCTGTATACATATTAATAAAATATTAAAGTAAGATGATTCAAAATACGTTAATCCTTAAAATCTATGTAAAAGACGTACACACACACACACACACACACACACACACACACATATATATATAATAGTGTGTGTTAATCTGTGTGTGAGGTGGGTGTAAAAGGGAAAGTTTATTCCCATTGACTGTCATATGATATGTGCCAAAGGGTGTTCATTCATTAATGTGCTTGAGAAAGTTCTGCTATTGTTGAGCGCGACACTTATCTGCTGCGGTTTCGGAGATGAAACAAAACAATAGTTTACTGGTGTTACCAAAACTACTCAACACCCAACTAAAGAAAACCAACAAAACCATCTGATGTTTTAACCCGACAGGGAAGAAAAAAAGGAAGACGAAAAAGCCCTGAGTATTTGATATTTTCATTTTATTCATAATTATTTTCTTGCCTGACTAAAGATAGTGGAGCGAGCGGTGGTGTACTGGTGTGGTTGGGTGGTTGGGTGTAGGTGACCATAACTGCATTTTTGCAATTGAAATCCTCTGCATTCCTTTTTTTTTTTTTTTTTTTTTTTTTTTGCTTCAGCATGATGTTTCGACCAATGTGTAGGTTTTCTTCCGATAATCTATCCCTTTAAGTCTTAATATTTTCCAACAGCTTCCCTTAAAATATCAGTGTCTTTCCACACTGACCCCTTACCGACGACTTCTTTATTCACAATTTTCTAACACCCTAAATAGCTGTCTCCATTCACAACTCATCATATACAACTTACGAACACACAATGTTCTTCTTTGGCGGCCTTTTTTCATTGTTTTGGTCTTTTCTTCTTGCTTTCCTTAGCTGGGTTTAGGGAATTTTTTTCGCACAAAAAAAAAAAAAAAAAAAAAAAAAAAAAATGAATAAATAAACAAAAAAAAAATACAAAAAAAAGTTCCTACTTTTTCTTCCATTCACAATTTGTAATACCTCCGTCATGTGTCAACCCTACTTTATTGATGGGTAGCCAACCTGATACCTTGTAGTAGAGCTGATGTGTGATTAGTGGATGTTCGTCTGGATCAAAATGCTCGTTTTTTATTATTAAGACTGAAACGGAATTTAAAAATGGTAAATATTTTCGACGATCGTTCAGTTATGCATTTTTATATGATTTGCAATACTTTGGAATTCATAACGGTACATTGATTTTTATTTATATTGCATTTTTTCTCCTTCTTTCTGCTTTAACCTACTTATATGAACAGATGATTTCTTATATATCAGCTGCAAAATTCAGGTGGAATTGACATAATTTCAGCTAAAACGCGGAGAGTAGATTTGCAAAACAAAGTGTTGAATTTATTTGTAATAATTTAAAACTGGAATTCTATCGTAAAGCAATTGTGTCCTCATATTTAACTTATGAAGCATCATTTTTTAATTTTCAAGTGGTTTTAACATTTTTTTTCCTTGCTGTTATGTTAAATATAATTTGTTTAGAGTAGCAAGTATATATATATATAT
Organism: Euprymna scolopes; assembly: GCF_053919585.1. Lineage (NCBI taxonomy): Eukaryota > Metazoa > Mollusca > Cephalopoda > Sepiida > Sepiolidae > Euprymna > Euprymna scolopes. The sequence continues at coordinate 10,489,271 of NC_136502.1, read as the reverse complement.
ATATATATATATATATATATATATATATATAAATGTACATATATTTATATATATATATAAATGTACATATATTTTTATAAATATACATGTATTTTTAAAAATACACACATATATAATATTTATATTTATATGTATATATGTATATATATACATATATATTTATATATATATATGTATTCATAAATATATATATGTAAATTTATATTTATATACATATATATATATGCATGCATATATATATATATATATATATATATATATATATATATATATATATATATATAAATGAAGTAAGAGTATAAAAATATATTTATGTGAATTGAGCTACACAAAAAGTTTGTTTCATTCCACCGAAGGAATTCTTCAGGCTAACCGGTAGTCTGAAGAATTCCTTTATTGAAATGAAACGTATACGTTTCTGTGTAGCTTACTTGTATATATTTTTTATTATTACTAAGTTTTTATCATGCAATAAGCACTATTGAAATAATACAACAACAAAAAATATACACGTAATATATAATCTTATAATTTAAGTGTATATATATATATATATATATATATATATATATATATACACTTATTCGAATCACGTAATAAGCATCGTTGTAATAACACAACACACAACAACAAAAATATATAGGCAATATATAATTGTGTGTATATATATATATATATATATATATATATATATATATATATATATATATATATATATTCTAATAATGAAATAAGCATTGTTGAAATAACACAATAACAAAACTATATACGTAATATATAATTTTATAAGCGTATGCATGTGTGTGTGTGTGTGTGTGTGTGTGTGTGTGTGTGTGTGTGTGTGTAGATTGAGTTAAATATGTAGCAGTTTATCCATACTATTAAAAAGAAAGAAACAATATTCTAATTGTTATATTTTCTTTAATGGATCATATGGCCCAAGTTTCGACCAATGAAACCTTCCTCAGAGCGTTAAGTTGACTGAGACATATTTATGTGTTGGAAAAAATGTAAATGTTTCTTTCGTAATATTGAAAACAAAATAAATATATGTAAATAAATATATACTTATAGCGCTCGTTTATTTCATTTTCAGTTCAAAATGATACATATCTGATATGCATAAGCGTATCTTAGCAGTTACATTTTTCGCTATGAATGAACAAACATACATTGAGTATACAACGAAATAACAAAGAAGTCAGCCTCTTTAGGAATTTGAACCCGTGATGATGAATGTATGTTACGTTTGACAGGAACATTTCATGTTTTGATAGGATTCAATGGCATAGTTTGGTATCAGATATCAATCTATATTTTTTATTTTATCTAACGAAAATAAAATTGCTTTAAAATCTTTTTTTTTTTTAAACATATTATTTACTTTTCTCCCTTTAAGAAAAAAAAAGGAATATTTTTCCTCTTTGTATTCGACGCGCATTCCTTTGTGTTGGTGGTGAGATGCTGCATGCTCCGCAATGCATCATCAGATGAACATCCAGGAAATTGTCTATCGAAAAAAAATGGACTTTTAATCCAGATGTATGCATATTGAAATCAATAAAACAAATTTCAAACCATGATTTTTTTTAAAAACAGATAAACTATTCCGTATTGAAATTAAAAACTAGGGCATTTGGGTGTTTATTATGACTAATTGTAATTAATAAAATTTGTTGCTTGTCATAGATCATTCATTTTTTAAAATCATTCTTGAATTTATACAACTATAATATCTAATTTTATGCAATTTGCGATTATTTTTTATTTTATGCACTTTATTGAAAAAAGATTTATATATATATATATATATATATATATATATATATATATATATATATATATATATATATATATATATATAATATATTTCAATGCATTATCAAAATCGATCCTGTTGTTTAACATTGATTTATTTGGATATTTGATAACTTATATATATATATATATATATATATATATATATATATATATATATATATATATATATATATATATATATATATATATATATATATAACTTTTCACTTTTGAAAAATTTTATGCTAAAAATGTTGGTGCTTTAAAATAAATATAAAATATAACAAATAATTTCTTTCTAGATAAAAAATTGTTTCACTGTGGACTGGAATCAAACTAGAGAGGGAAAGCCAGAAGTCTTATAGCAGCAGCTGTGATTGAATTCTTAACATATTTCCACCAAACACAAGCACGTAACATGCGTTCTTTTTGTTCCTTTATTATCATTATTATTATTATTATTATTATTATTATTATTATTATTATTATTATTATTATTATTATTATTATTATTATATTACTCAGAATGTGTATATTTCTCAAGTAATTCTTATCCTAATTAATTTTATTGTCTTTCTTATGCAAATAGTTCCTGTTGATATTTACATGCATAATTATTGTATTTATTTGGTTTAAAATTTTTGTTTTATTTACTTTTAAAAATCTAAATGCATATTTTAAGAATGGTTCTTATTATTTCTATAATTTTCTAGTTTGTAGGTCTCAATTCAGAATGGCTTGAAGAAATCTGTGATTGAAACTCAACTGAATTTATGTAACAATTCGGCAGGATATATATATGTGTGTGTGTGTGTGTGTGTGTGTGTGTGTGTGTGTGTGTGTGTGTGTGTGTGTGTGTGTGTGAATTTTCAAAATTTAAATAAAACCAAAGTTAAGGACATAAATAGGTTGATTGGCATTTGCGATATTACAGTTTATAACTTGGTTTAATATAATCTCTATACCTATAAAATAAATGTTGGAAGCATAATAGAAACTACATAAAAAAAAATATATGGTAAAAAACTACTTGTGGTCACTTTTTCGTATTACACCATCCGTCAGCTCTGTTCATATCAAGTATCATACATATCAACAATTATGCAGTTAATAAAAAAATACACAAAGTTGTTTTCATATTACAAATAATACATGGTTATCAATAATATTCTTCACAATGATGCTATTACAATATACATAATAACATCCATTAGACCTTTTCATATAAGACTTAATATAAAAGATTATGTAATGCATTTCACTTTTGTTTTTTGATGCAGATATTTTTTTTTGTATTTAATTAAAGAGAAAACTTGCATCTTTATTATTGGTTCTCATGTCCCGTCTCGTTTGATGTTAAGTAAAAAAGTAGGTCAGTTACCACAGAAAGATGGGCATCCGTTTCTTAGTCTTTTTTTCTTATGAATATTGCTTAGACAAATTATTTTGTTTACAAAATGCATGAACTCATATAAAACAGCATCTTCCTTGCAGAGGTTATTAATTTTTTTTTAATACATTCAATTTCCATTTATTTTCAATGTAGGTTTTACTTACTATTTAAGTCAAGAGTCAGTTTTGCAAAAATATATTCATTTACAATTTAAATTAAACATTGTTCTTGTAAAAAAAAAAAATAATACTTTTAAATAAATAATTAATTTACAATCTATTTTATTCCTACCAAATAGCACCTTCCTTCCAATATTTGTGTGTATACACTTTTAGTTAACAGTAATAGGAAGACTGGATATTGATTGGGGTTGAATAAGGATGACTACTATGTTTTCTTTCACTATGCTCGAATTACTTTGTTTTTACTACCTCCTCCATCTTCAGCTTATCTAAAAAATAACAACAAAAGGCTATAAATTTTCAAAAACTATCTAAATTTCTTATACATATGGTTTACATTTCGTTAAAATTAGATATACTTTTTACGTTTTGAGGGATTTCTGTCTCCATGGACCACTTAGAGTTAGAGGCATATACATATTTGGCATACAGACGGGCCGCTTCCATTGTCTTCTCCAGAAATTTAAATACATAGGATTTAAATTAAACTTTCATAAACATAGGATATATTTGAAGCTTTTAGAGGGGTTTTGATCTTTAGAAATATTCTAGGACCACTTCCATTGCCTTCAGTAAATTTTACATAAGAATATATTTTTTAGAATTTTGTGTAGATTTTTTAACGTTTCTTTCTATAGGAAACGAGTGAAAATCATACATACATACACAGATACATTGAGTTTCATATGAATAGATTACCCCCACGCCTATTTTTTTTTAAATCCTTGCTTTTACACAAGAATGTTGCTGATCTTTCAATAACTCACATTAAATATTCATTATTATTTGCAAATTTAATAATTAGAGTACACTATAATTGATGCTTAAAGGTAAATCGACTAGCATATTTATATGGGGGTTCAGGGATGGGAGCATGAGTTTCTTGTTTTTTTCTTTTAATTTCTTGTACAATGCCTCTGCATAAGCTCTGATAGTTCTGATAATGGAGATTACTTTCTGTAAAACGAATATATCTCACTTTGTCGACTAAGCTCCAACCCCTGTCACATCGCCACATTGTTGCATCTTTATGCCTGTTTTACAAATATTTTAATGAAATGTGCTCTGATTAACTTGTTGCATTTGTACCCCCTTGATATACATATACCCGAAAAATCCAGTTAGCAACAAAATCACACTCCTTCACTGTTGAGGTCCCTAGAAAGCTTTTTACTCTAATAGTTTCTTCCCATCGAACAGCTAAACATTGGAATTCCCTTCCTGCTACTTGTTCCCTTACTGTACTGATATGCAGAAGTTGAAACGTAATGTAAACCAACATCTTGTTAATCTTTCCTAAGCATGGTCCCAAATAGTAGCCCCTTACATCCAAGTGACAATATGCCTTGTAAGAGGTGAACATGAGTAAATTAAAGTAATTTCAGATGCTGCCAATGACGTCTGAGAGGATAGAAAGACCAAGGAGAAATAGCATCATGTATAATTCAACTGGAATCATGCAAAGAATACTGAAATCTAGGAGAGGCTTATTGTTATTTCAATTCCAGAGAGAGCCACCTGTTTGTACCAGTGAGAGATCACTGACATGATAACTAGTGAGGAGGAAATAATAAGTATCATTCATTTAATACATTTACATTTATTGCATGTATTTATCATTAATAGAAAAGGAACTCTCTATATCTCTACTATTATATAAAAGTCACTTTGTGTGTGTGTGTGTGTGTGTGTGTGTGTGTGTGTGTGTGTGTGTGTGTGTGTGTGTGTGATTTCCTTTCTCATAAGTTCCAAAACGGCTGAGCCTATCTTTTGCAAATTTCCCACAAAGCTAATTTATATATCTGTCAGTGTTCTTAGATATGGTTTGTACAGAAATTCATCTGATAAATATTGAAAATCGAAAAAATCCGATCTTAAAAATAGTCTTTCTCTTATAGATAAAAAAGAAAAGATTTTACAGAAAATAAAATTATTTCCCTTGGCTGGTGTAACGTAAAATATTCCCCTGTAAAAATTCTTCGTTTTTATACATAAGAGAAGAAAGACTATGTTTAAGATTGTCAAGCTCAAATATCTGTTGACATGATATTGTAAACAAGCACAGTTAGAATTTGATGAACGACATTATCATTATTATTCTTTTTTTTTTTTTTTTTTTTGCAAATTACTACACCAGACAAATTATAATGATCAATAGAGAATTGATTCTATAATAACAATATATAATCCTAAATTAAAATATCATGTTTAAACATATTGTAAGGCCGGACAATGCCGGGCGGTTAGCTAGTTGATTAATAAGAGGAGATTCTATAATTTGTAGCAGAACATATTTATAACAATGTATTATGAAACGATGTGGTCAATTAAAAAAAATAATTTTGTGCATTTAATTTTGTCACAAAAAGAAGAGAAATGCTAATTTCTGTTTTTATCTTTACAGATAACGTGGTGATTTTGTCTAACATCTTCAATCTGGATGGATTTTACCTTACCAGGAACATGTTGGTACCAGTGTGCGTACTACTGTGTATACTACTTTCTGCTCTCCACATGTGTTTCTGTGTGGATCTCACCTATACTGTGGAAGAAGGGAAGAGTCCAGGCAGCTATGTGGGAGACATTGCTGCTGACTCACACTTAATGGATGATATTCGGCCCCAAGACCGCAGCCTTATCACATTCAACCAGTTGCAAGTCAGACTGCCCGGCAGCTCTCAGCTATTCAGTGTGAACAAAAAGACGGGAAAACTGTACACTGCTCATATATTGGATGCAGAATCTATGTGCAAGCATAGGAAAGAATGTTTTGAAATGGTTGAAGTGGCCATCCAAAGAGGTGCTTCTTTCATGAAAGTCTTAGAGACTAAAGTCATAATCCAAGACGTTAATGACCATATACCAGAATTTCCTTACAAACGGGTGAATATAGAATTTTCTGAGGAATCTACCAAGGGGACAAGAAGATCTATCCCCAATGCTGTTGATAAAGATATTGGGGTGATTAATTCACAGATTAATTACCAACTTAAAAAGAACGCCAATGACCCATTTACGTTATCAATATCTGAAAGCGTGGATGGAACATCAAAACTAGGAATCAACTTAGAAGAGACACTAGACAGAGAAGTGCAAGATTCGTATATGGTTCAAGTAATTGCCAAAGATGGAGGATCTCCATCAAAGCAAAGCATACTGGACGTTTACATTTTAGTTACAGATGTCAACGATAACCCTCCAATCTTTTCGCAAAATTCCTACAATGTTTCAATTAAGAACGAACCAAGTGAGACATCAGCTGTAGCCATTTTGTCTGCAAGAGATGCTGACTATGGTAAGAATGGTCAGATTTCTTATCAGTTTAGTTCAAAGACATCGGAAATTGCAAAATCTCATTTTGAAATCAATGAAGTAACTGGGGAAATTTTTCTAGCTAAAGGATTTACATTAGAGCAAGAATTAACACATGAATTATATATTGAAGCAACAGATGGTGGCATTCCTCCGTTGAGCTCGATAGCATTAGTTCTAGTGAATGTGATCAACCAGCAGAATAATGCTCCAACGATAGATGTTAACTTTGTCTCAAAGTTGATAGAAAATACTGTTTCCATTCCGGAAAATATAAAAGTTGGCAGCTTCATAGCTTATGTAAGAGTGATTGACCCGGATGTTGGACAGAATGGAGAAGTCAGCTGTGTTCTGCATCATGACAAGTTCCAACTGCAGAGCCTAAGTAAAAAACGATACAAAGTAACCCTGAGAAAGTCATTAGACCGTGAAACAGATGATCGCCATGATATCACAATTACATGCCAAGACAAAGGTGCTCCACGTCTTCATAGTGAAAGTAAGTTTATCATACGTGTTGTAGATGTAAACGATGTACAGCCACAGTTCTCTCGGAAGATATACAAATTTAGCATCAAAGAAAATGAAAGAGCCAAGTATGCTGTGGGTTACATCAATGCTACAGATCCTGATCTCGGACCTGGAGATAAGCTTTCTTATTCTCTCCGATCCAACGACAAGCATTTTCTACCTTTTCAAATAAACGACCATGGATTGATAACTACAGTTATGTCCTTGGACCATGAATTTCAAAACATCTATGAATTTCAGGTTTTCGTAAAAGACAATGGGAAACCACCCCTCAATAACACTGTGAATGTCATTGTCGAAGTGAGGGATGAAAATGACAATGCACCTCATTTTACCTATCCAAGCGTTAACCCTTTTACAATGGATGTGGTTTATTACCCGCATCACACTAAAAATATAACCATCCTAAGGGCAGCGGATCGAGACAGCCGGCAGAATGCATTTCTGAAATATGAAATCACTGCAGGCAATGATAAACAATTGTTTACAATCAACCATTACACTGGTTTGTTAACTTTTACACGTGTAGTCACGCAACAGGATGCAGGAACTTACGACCTACAATTTGTTGTCATGGATAGTGGCAACCCATTCCAATCTGCTACGACTAATTTAACTTTGGTGCTGTCTGTGAGCAACAAAACATTCACAATTGACAATGTTGTGCCCATACAGGCCGACGAAGCTGAGAAAAATATTCAATTAGATTTTCTAATCGCTATAGTGTCAGTAGCTGTAACAATATCGGTAGTAATTACAGCTTTTATTTCCATCTGCTATATTCGATACAACACTCGGAGAAAGGACTCACAAAGAAGCGGAAAGAACTCTTCAAAAATATGTGAACAGCGACAGCTGATGTTCCCTTCAAATCAGGCTACTTCTTTTACTGATGCTCCGACCACCTGGATAGAAGAGACAGACATGGTCAGGAGTGGTCATCTTGCAGATTCGAGAAAGGGGAGTAGCATGAAACACAAAGGTGCTGCATCAGGAATGGATCTCCAGACAGCTGCGGAGGTTGTGTATCAGGTTAGATCACAAGACATCTTTTTTGTTCTTTCAATTAAAATGTTGGTAATTCATTGCAATAATAACACCATGGAAAAAAAATGCATTATATTATTTCTTTAAAAAAAAAAAAAAAAAACAATTTTTGAAGTGGAAACTGCAATAGTCATAACATATTGTACATGTTGATCATGAATATCTTATTTTCGTTATTTTTTAAAATTATTTTTGTCTTAGTCTTTATTTACGAGCTGGTGTTCCAAAATTAATGCCTCCTATTTTTTTTATTCTGCCCAAATGGATCAGACAGGGTTGCAAATTGTTATGATGACTGAACTGATGCATTCATGACCTGAAAATTTCATCACTCTGTTGCAGATATTGATTGTGTGAAACTCCAAGAAAGCAACCCCCTTTCATGGACGTGCATCAAAAGCAGAGATGCATCATTGGATTCCTGGCAAAAGTGCATTGAGAATGTTGGTGGCTATGTAGAAAATTAAATTCTGAAGCAGAAAAGGTCGCTTGTTTTAATGATACCACTCTTATTTGAGTTAAAAAAAAAATAGGAGGCTTTACTGCTGGAACGACCCTCATATTATATAATACTATTTTGGGTATACGACTACAGCAGCATAAAAGGCTCACTATTTTGATGTTTGGATGATTCATGTACTTTATTTCATGTGCTTCATTCATTTAAGCATCAGTTGAAAATTCACTTTTGATGCTGCAATCTGTTGAATGACTTTTAGAAATTGATTTCCACTCTGGCCATGTCTTTATTTATCCTTCTTTCTCTTAAGTCCACCCTAATCACTTCTAATCATGTTTTCCTTTTACTTGGTATTGCATTTACCATGGATCGATTGAGTCGGCTTTCTTCCAAAAGAGGAAGTCTCTCGGGAATATAAAATTCACAAACACTCCTAAATCACACATATATATCCTACTCAGATGAAACAACATCCTTTTTTGTAGTTTTCTTTGTAGGAAGGTGTCAGCATCCTCCCACATAGAGCGCCTTGTATTTTGAAATGGTCACCCATCACTGCTCAAGTTCAACATTACTTAACTTCAGTGATTTTTTCCCTGGCCTTCCTTTGCCAATTGACCTTGCTTCTCTTGCTATCTAGACCTGCTACCTCAACTGTCCTATATCTACTGACTTAAGAACTCTCATCCGAATGGCAAATAGAATGAGTATTTTACGCTACCATAGTTTTAATGTAAACACAAACAACATGTAATTTATGTAATTTTAAATAAAAATTAAAAGCACAAAAGATACATAATTTTAGTATTGAAATGCACATATATTCTAAGAGTTTATGATTATTAGATTGCTTACTCCAAAAATTGGTTAACACGTCTGATTCTAATAAAATAGCACAGTGATTAATAGTTCACATAATTTACAACCAGTATCCTTTCTTATTGTTTCAAATACTCTATCTCTTGATCCTTCCTCAGGTGTCTGACATACAGTAACCTACTCACAATAAGAAAAAAAACAGACCTTTATTTAATTTCTTGAAACTCATTATTATTTAACTGTACTTGAGTCTTAAGAAGGAAAGAATAAAAAGAAATCTATTTTGTTAACACATACTAAATTATTCAGTATCAATGTGGCAACATGTGTTGTATATTAAAGTTCTGAATTTTTTAGATGAGGGCTGATTTGTTTATATTACTTGTATTGATTAGACTATTGTTCTCATCTTATGTGTGAAATTTTGATCTTTAATAGAGTTGCCTCCCCTTTGGGAACCAATTTCAGCCATAAGACAGAGACTAACTCCAAGCGTATGAAAATATCTATGGAGCCAGTAACTTTTCTCCTTTCTTTTCAAAACAATTTACAAACATGCCTGAACATGGTTGAAGGCCAAACCGACCGAAACGTTGCAAAAATAACACTCAAGATGAGAACAGTAGTCTGATCAATACATGTGTTGTATATCTTTCAAATGAAGGAATCTTGATATCTATCTCTATTTCTTATGAGCCAAGATTATTGATGTTCTTTGGATATTATTCTCACGTAGGCTACTATATTTATGTATAATAGAGAGAACAACGATTTTCACTGGAAAAATATTTCAGTTAAACTAATTTCTTGTCCATTTCCTTAATGAAGAATTGCTTTTGGTTGGACTATCGTTACAGGAGGTTTAAACACTTATATCTACTACTACTACTACTACTACTACTACTGATGATAATGATTTTTTTCTTTAAAACTACCTGTGTTGATTATCATTAGACCTACCAGCAGATCTACTTTCTGATTCTATGATAAAATCCTGTCAATCATATCTGATAACCTTTTGAATTTAGCAAACAATATTTACATGTAATTTGACATTATTTATTTATTTATTTAGTTGCCTACTGTTATCTTCATCTTAGTAATTGTTGTTTTACGACATTTCGGTCAATTATTCCTCTGGCCTTCATCAGGTGGTTAACTGCAACGGGATAGGAATGTATCTTAACTGATTAACTAAAATAAAATAATATATAATTTGGTATGGGCCTGACGATGGAAGATCAGATAAGAACAAAAAATTTGGAATTATAAGACCAAAAAATCCAACGGTGATTGCCCTTTGGCATCTGTGGTGCAGTGGATAGTAGCGTTGAATCTCTATGGTTTCACGTAAGCATTGTCTGAAGATAGCGGTTTCAATCCTACCCAAAGCCAACCGGAGGATTAGTTGATCAAAAACAAAATGAGACGACGACAACTATGGAAGGTAGTAATCACAGAGGACATAGTAAAGAGACGTAGCATTCCTATTCCAATGCAGTTAACTGTCTGATGAACGTCAGAGAAATAGTTGGCCGAAACATTGTAAAACAACAACAATGAAGATGAGGATAACAGTCTGCAAACAAAAAAACAAATATACAAATCACTCATCTCAAAGGATTCCAATAATAAAATAATAATTTTACATTTTTATCACATATCCTTGCTGGGCTGCCATCTTCATTTTATGTCACACATGAATGACTGGAGATGGGATTATAATGATCACAAAAACAAGTTATATGATGCTTCAGAATTTTTTGAGATGATGATTCATGATTTGTATTATTAGGACTACTGTTCTCATCTTCACTGTTATTCTCACAAAGTTTTAGCTGATGTACCTCCGGCCTTATTCAGGTACATTTTGGGAATCTATAAGAAATGTTGATATATCTTGCACGATTAGATTGTTCTCACTCCACCATCCATGATTGGGTAAAGAACTTAATTTTAATCTTATTTTTTGTTAGTATCATCTGTAGTGAGACTTGAACCTTCAACCTCCAGAAAACTGTCAGCTGAAACTAGTTAACATCATTATTTGTTGTGCCATATGTCTGCATGGCAGTCTTCTAGAGGTTAAAGGTTCAATCTCCACTACAAGCAATACTTAAAGAATAAAATAAAAATCAATTATGAAAAAAACAAAGAAAGGAAATGAAATAGATTTGGCGCTATTTGCGTTTTGAATTTCTAACGACTATGTTCGTTGGGAAAGCAAAAAAACAAAAACAAACATTTTTCACTATTCACCAATAGCATCCAGTGTGAATGCACTTGAAGACACTCGGGGGTTACATTAGCTGAAACGTGGAAAAAAACAACCAAGATAATAGTCCAAACAATCTAAATAATAAAACTCAGTTACTTAAGACTTCTACTAGGTCATAGCTGATGAAATAACAACCATCTACTCTCACATATTAAATAATAGATTCCGTTCAAAATTCCATATAGATTCACAAATTCAGCATAAATATTCCCACGTTCAACATTATGCGCCTGAAGAATAATCCAAATAATTTAGCTCCAAATCTGATTTAGTTTTTTTTCCACAGAAGAGATGTTGTGAGTTTGCCTGTTTATTTTCATTGTAAGTACTCGTCTGAGCTTCAATCTAGAGTCCCCTCTTGCGAAACGTTCACAAAAACTACTCGCCTAACTACAACCACTATCAACAATTCCCTCACTCTCTATCTGTGCCTAAATCTAAACGCAGATTACATGAACAAAGTTTTTACTTAGATCTGACTGTCTGTGGAACTCTGTTCCGCTGGCTTCCTTTCCAGCTGATTAAAATATGGTCGTTCAATGTAAACAAGTTCCTGTTGAGCCGTCCCCTTAAATAATCAAATTATACAATCACTAACGATTACTACGCTGTTGTCTCAATGACAATCATTTAGTCAATAACCCTTATCCTTGAATGGCCTTTGGACCTTGATAAGTGGTGACTCCATTGTAAAATAAAAACCATTGTATGAACTATGGTATTAATCATTCATACTTCCACATACTTAAACTCCACCAAAGCAGCTATCACTGAAATGCCTGGTATATCTTAAATCAAGTTCAAAAAGAAAGTTTGTCTCACTTCTCATCTATAATGTCGCAGCCACATCCTCATCATTGAATATACAAAATTAATTTCAGGTATTAGAAAGTTCAGGAAATAACACTTAAAAAACATTCATTGAGCTCAGGTGAAAATGCTTTTCAATTTTTTTTCAATTTGCTTCAGATGGTCAAAACCTGTTGAAATATTGACATCCAGTGCCTCAGATATTTTTCTGACAACTTGATGTGAGTTTTGTTCAACAATTGATTTCAAAGATTCTTTATCAAGAATTAATGATTGTTCGATAAACTTTTACATCTTCAAGCCTCTCATTACCACTATGGAATTTCTTAAATCACCGTCTGCTCACTAATCATTTGTAAATCCATAACTAGCTGATGTTTCAGAAACTTTACAATCGAGTTGGAACCTCCAGAAAAAAATATTAATTTCTTTTTTATTCCGGGCTTATATCTGTCAAAATTGTTGACTGAAAGAAAATATTGGTTGCAAACCCATGATGCTATTATGTAATAAGTAAAATTTTAAACTAAATTAGAATAAAAAGAATGCAGAGATGTAACAAATAGACTCAGACTAAAGCAACTTAAGATATAATGGTGGAAGCAGATATGCAGTTTCACTTTTATTGATTCAATACATGTGGGTATATATATATATATATATATATATATATATATATACACGAGCAAACAGTTAATAAAACATGTTAAAAAACACTTTGAAATGAGTTAAAAACATATTTAATCTGAAAAGGAAACACTAGATAAGTGGATAGTCCTTAATCCGCGGAGTTTCGAAGAAATACTTTCCTTCTCATCAGAGGGTAGGAATTAGCAAAATGCGGGATCGGATTTTGCATGCAAAAGAATTTGATGAAACAACAAGTAAATCAAAGATCTTACTTGATAACAAAAAAATGAAGCAGAGGGAATATGGTGAAGAAAAAGCTGATTACACATGAATGGATAGTCTGGTGGAAGATAAATAATCCAGTGACGGTAAAATCCAAATATATAACTTCAAGAAAGTTAATTGAATTTCCATTTGCACAAGTAAAATCCAAGGAAATCCCGTAAGTGGAAGATGGTCCAAAATAATCCAAAGGCAGAAATCCATGGAATAATTCACAAAAATGTGTACAAGGGAAAAAAGGAAAAAATTCCAATAATATTAATAAAAGAAAAATAAGATATGCTTTTCACTCTACTGCCAAGACATAAATATTTATGTCTCGACAGTAGAGTGAAAAGCATATTTTATTATATATATGTATATATATATATATATATACAATATTTTACAATATGTTCTTACTTGCATCAGGCAGTCAGGTGGCATATCCGTGATTTCAGAACATCTCCCCTTCGTCAGGCGTGTGTGACTTTCAAATATGCATGATGGGTCCTATTGTAGACTGGGTGAATTCACAGAGATTTGGAGTCATTTTGTTATCAATATTCATTGATATTCTACGTGTATGGCCTTTTGATGACTCATATAAAAGAATAGGCTGCTGAAAAAATAACATTTCTCTTCATGGCATTGTAAAATTAAAAAGAATCTACTGATATGTTTCTATCTCTACTTATTTTGCATATCATGTTATCTAAAAGATTGCACACCATATTTGTCTACATTGCGTTGCAGGAAATTGGAACTTCATCTGGTGGTAAACGACGCAAGAAAACGGCATTGATGTACCCTGACTGTCACAGAGTTGTATCGATGTTGTCTTCACATATAGAGAATGATGATGGCTATAACAAATCAAAACCAACACAAAATGAAGAAACACCAGGTATGTATAAAGAACATGGATATACTGGACAAAACCATTGATGAGTGGCCATTTTATAAGAGTGTGGGAAATATCAAGACTACAATTAGATTTGATACCTCATTTGAATTGGATTGATCTTTGAATATGTTTAAAAAGGCGGGGTATTTCATTTTAATTAGTGTCTATATAGAAGCTTTTTGCAAAGTTCTGTTTGTTGTTGGGGTTTTTTTTGGGGGGGGGGTTCTTGATATATGCAAAATATATAAAGAAAGAAACTGTTTTATGGATTTATGCTGAAAAAAAGGGATGATAAATATATTAAGGGAATTAAGTCTTAATTTCTTTATTTGGAATGTTTGAGTACCGTGAACAAATTATCTTTTTATATTTTGAGGAACAAAGAAAATTCTGAAAGTTGATGAAAGCATATTTAAAAAAGAATCTTTACAAAAATTTTTTTTTAGATTTGAATTGTAGTCATTCAGTGAAAATACATTTTTCATTTATCTTGAACAGTAGTAATGTTGATGCACAATGGTGTCCGTTGATAGTTTGTCTCTTTTTCAGGTAGTTTATCATAATTGGACTTTCAGAATCAAAACAAAACAAAAGTCATCACTTTGCCAATAGAACATTTTCAGGGTTAAATATTACTTTTTCCATTATTTGCTTTGAATATTTGATTCGAGTTCAAAGAAATCAATCCAGACTTCATCTTGAGTCACAAATCTGAAGTGGAAAATCTAATTCTGGTATTTGCTCTTGAATTGAATGAGCATCATAATTCCACAAAGAGAAAATTTCTACAGAATATCAAATTCATATGCACTCTCCAAACGCTGATGTATATTCTGGTCAGAGGAGATAGCAACAGCACTTAGTATATCTAAATGATCCCCATCTGCTTTTGACGTTATTTATCTTTGATGATTTACCAAGAACTGATATGTCGAAGGAATTATTTTGGATATTCTAAGAGTTTGTTTGTAAGTGAATTGTAGTCTGATATCTGTTCTTGAAACCCGTTTTTTCAGATTTCTTACTTATCTCTAAGATATCTGTCCAAACAATATGAACTAAATCAAAACTGATGCCTTAGCTTAATGGTTCCCAACCTGTGGGTCATGATCTTATTTGGGGTTGCGGTACCAATGACCTGGGGTCACCAATTGATTTGTGTGCGTGGATAAATTTGAAATTAATCGTGGATTTATGGAATGTATAGTTACTTCACGAACAAATAATCTATAATTCAATAATTGAAATATATGGCAGTTTGTTGTACAAAAACTGAATAGTATAATATATTTTAAAGATTGGGGTTGCTTCCTAATTGCTTGTTCTAAAATGGGTCGCCATATTTGAAAGGTTGAGAACCACTTCTTTAGATGTCTAACTGTACAGCAATTATATGTCATCTAAAGTAAAACTTGTTTTTTAGTGATTCAGACTTTTAAACGACTTGAACAAGGGGCATCTTCTACGTTATGCAATTTCAGTTCTGCAGCCCACTTCACAAATATATAGGAATGCAAGTTTTTAGCAATTATCCATCCCATATTCTCATGGATTTCCATTGGAAATATTTATATATTCTGTTGTGGATATTTTATGACTGTTTGAAGCCCTGTTTTGTCCACTTTTAAATTTATTTCACACCTATAACTTTTGTATAGTCTACAATCAGGACAAAATTGTTAGTGTGTTATCATAATACAAATGTTGAGCTATAGGTTTTATTTCTGGGTGAACCATCAAACCTTTTTAACGACTCTTGTATACTATATGGTTGTTTTACACACAAGGATGTAATTTAATCCCATTTTTCTATCTTCGTAATCACAGGGTCATATTGTTCTTGCCAATATGGTGAATTATCCTGTTGTTGAATTTTTTCCTGATAGATTACTGTATATACTTTTGTATGAGTCGATCTTGTGTATAAGTCAATATGCAGTTTAAGACCAAAAATTGTGTCATTTTCAGGTATTACCTGTGTATAAGTCGACTGTAGATTCTAGACAAATTAAATGGTCTGTCTCATGGTTCTTTCTTGCACAGATAATTTCCTTATTGGTGTTTTTTTTTGTAAGACAATAAATTGTTTCTCATCATCCGTGAGCGATAATATGTGCATTTATGCAAGTGTGATCTGTTAGATTTTCATATATAGAACCAACCCACTGCACACTTACATGCAACGAACGCAAATGTTGCTAATCAGACATTCTGATCAATGACATGCTGTAGATTCCAGGCGCAGTTAATGTTTTAGACATAATTTATGTCACTTATCATAATAACGTAAACACATACGTTGCATGAGCCGTAATATACTGTAATAATGTGAACACGTGTTAAGTGCCATTAAATTGTTAAAATTTGTTGAACTTAGGGGAGAACAACATATCGTAAATACTGCATTTCCTAACCTACTAAAAAAAGATAATACCATTATCGAATATATCATATCGAACTTAGGCTTATAGCCACGTCTAGAGAATGAACATTGCAAGAGTTATTCCGATTATTATTAAGCCTCCCACTGAAAAACCGCGCATTTGCTTACATGCTGGCAAACACACTGCAGTGGGGCTCGGAAGGAGGAGTACAATTAATTACTAGGATTACCGGTATATACCGAGTGCACAAAAAAAATGGCATTTTCTATGTTATGATCGAACGACAACATTTCCAAAAACATTACCTACGTATAAGTCGACCCCTCCTCACCAAATAACCTGAAAAGCATCTCCCAGAAATTCGACTAATACACAAGTATATACGTAGGTTCTAATTTCTTGAAAAATGGTGTTGCATTGTTGAATGCGTGATTCATCTAGTTAGAGAAAGGTTGTTTTTTTTATTCTTATTTTTGAGTTTCCGAAAGAGAACAAATCACTTTTGTAAAGGCTGAGTGTGATACTGACTGATGAACACAGTAAATGTTTATGGAAAATTATTTTTTAAAAACTCATAGTATATTATGATTACTCACTAGGAGTTTTCACACAGACCATCATCAAAGAATTCTCTTTGACAACAACCGGAGGTGTTTCCTAAAGTCTGAGTGACAAGTCTCCCAAGATTTCCAGTACTCACCACCTCTTTTATCTTTGTAAATTAGTTTGCTTTATCACAATAGCCGTTTACCATTGATTTTTCATTAGTAGCGACCATTGGTCTGCACTAGGATTTGAGTTGTAATAAGTCTCCTCAAGATACCAGTCCTCTTTGTACTCATCCAGCGGAGGTTTGGTTAGTGCCTTCCCTCCTTGGTTTTTCCATCCTCCTTGACCTTCCTCACTTATTTAGTGTGGCACTAGTTTATGATAACACTAAAAAAAATATTATTATTATTATTATCATCATTATTTTTATTATTATTGCTACTACTACTACTACTACTACTACTACTACTACTACTGCTACTACTACTATTATTATTATTATTATTATTATTATTATTATCATCATTGTTAGTGGGACCTGTGTGTATTCCATAGTGGCATCTTTTATATGTAATATATTGCTGCTGGGTATTCAACATGAATGGAGACCCTGCAATATTACTGTAACCCTTTTGTTAAAACTGTAAAAGTATTTATCTGCTAATCTGGTTAATGTAGTGTCAGAATATATCTGGTTATTAAGGATTATCTCCAATATAGGAGTCTGTGACTAGTACGGACGCCCGGTGTGAACGGAAACTCCACAATATCATTATACCATCTTAAGACAGAACAGATACTACTCTTAAAACCTAGCCAGAAAACCAAAAATGCATGTTTTAGTTGCATGTACCGACCAAAGGGACATCATTTCTTATTAAATTTTATTTTATTTTTTTACACTAAGTCTTTGGTGATGGGGAGATCCTATTTATTAAAAAGGAGGATAGAAGGTGATAACATACTACGAACATTAAATTAGTGTGTATATACATATATATATATATATATACATATATATATATATATATATATATATATACATATATATATATATATATAATTTAATGTTCGTAGTATGTTATCACCTTCTACCCTCCGTTTTAATAAATAGGATCTCCCGATCAAATAATTTATAATCTGGAAATCATGATCTATGTTGTACCTATGTTAAAGGTTCTACAGTATTAATATATAGATTTTAAAAATTTTCATTGTTTTTTGTCATGATGGAGGTTAGACGTTTTGTGAATAACTTCCAACTTTTCCTGTCTATTGCCATTTTGGTTGTGCCACCCATCAAGATCAGGTGATCATCAACTGATTTCCTCCTTGTATTAAACAACCTATAACATAGCTTTCGACTATCGAAATTATTGTGGAACAAACTTTTCAGCATTTTGGAAGATTGATGGCAGGTGCAATTTAGTTTGATACTAGTAGGGTGACCCGGTGTTGCCCGCAATTGAATGATGATCAACGAATGCTTCATACTCCCATTATTTTATTGCCATCAAAATCGGGGAAATCGCCCATTTTTCAATCAAATTTTATTGCACTGTAGAGAACATACTATTGTTTTTATAAAATTATTTTTTATATATAATGGCTTGAATACAAGTTTAAAATGCAAAAGTCAGGTATCATACTTCAATTGTGCTCTAAAAAGAAACATTCATTTTGAACACGCCCCTTTCATATTAAAGAACCTATAGATTTTATACTGTCAGCTCATGTGGTAATAAAACTTCTTAAATGCACTTGTGATATTAGGCTGTGTAAGGTGTTGGCTTTGGTCAAAATCGCCTGTTCCTTCTTTCACCAGATTATTTCGATTATTGATTAGCGATACTTACCGAAGACATTTCGATTAAAAAAAAAAAAAACTTATCTAAGAACACTGCCAGGCACATAAAATACCTTCATGTGAGATTTCATAAAAAATCGGCCCAGCTGTTTTCGAGTCCATACGGAACAAACTCACAGAGACACAGACAGTAGAAATAAGTATTTTGAACATACATATAGACAATTCAAAAAAAAGTACAATACATAGAGTCTTAGTGAAAGATTTCATATATGGATTGAGTGTCCCTCTGTTTAAATTGTATAATCCCATAAGAATTATTTTGACGAAATTCTTCGCTATATTTCCAGATGTTGTACATCCATTTTAAGCAGTATCTCAGAAATTTTATTTTATTTTATTCAGTGGATACCTTTACAAGTATTGCCTTGAGTATCTTATTTTATGCAATTTATGAAAAGCTGATTTCAATTTGATGATTATTGTGATGATTATTATTCGCATTGTTCTGTAGTTATCAAATTTCAGTATTGAAACATTCATACAGTAGAACCCCTGGATACAGTTTTTTCAGGTTACGATGTGAAATAAAATGTTTTTACCGACCCCTGGTTACGGTACTTGCCTCGTCTTATGGTGTTATAATGTTATTTGATTATATACCTATGTATTATATACTGTATTGTATTTTGTTGCTAATTTTTAATGCCGTATTCCGAGGTTCTACTGTATTAGTATCCTCAAATCAACATACTTTTGTAGAAATCAAAAAAACATTTGTGGGAAAGGAGTGTTAAATAAAAATGTCTATACACAAATCCTGGAAGGAAGGTACTATTTAAAAGCAACAAAAGGGTTTGTAAATGAAGTAATTTTTCTAAGTATTATTTTTAAGAAGTGAATATTTGGTGCAAAACTGGTTCTCGATTTAAATAATAAGCAAAATCTATAAAAAATGTATGAAAGTAATTTTACTTAGTGTTAAATCTTTTGCAATATATATTTACTCCAGATTCTCCTTTTTTATTTGGAAGTTTGAATTCAGCAAAAAAAAAAAGTTTTCATTACTACATAGCAGGGCTTTATGTTGCAAGTGAAACAGTTGCATTTGCAAGCAATGTTTTTCAAGTGCCGACTAGAAATGATAAAACGCTTATCTTTGGCGACTGAGTGAAAACTGTCTTTTCAACCTTTATTTCTCTTTAATAAAACGAGCAAAGTCAAATTATTTAAACAAGAAAAGTTTAATAGTACAATATACTCTTTTTTTATGAAGGCTGTTTAAAACAAATCATCTAAAGAAATTCAAATTTTTATACCTTCATGTCTAAACATAATATTCGCTGTATATTTAGAATTACACTTATTTAAAAAAAAAAAAAAAAAATCTTCATCACGGAACAAAAATGTCATATTCTAAAAATCACGTGGGTTTGACTGTTTTATTTGGTTAGTAAACGAAAATATTTAGTTGTCAAAGGTCATCTAGAAATAAATTTATCCTTAAAGCCCTGCATAGAAAAGTCACGGATGACACAACTTATTAATTCAATGCTTATTCAGATCAGATGATCTGGATAAAAAGAAAATATTTCAAACAGTTTCATCTTGCTATTTTTTTATCTTCTCTTTTCCAGATCAGTACTCTTCTCACTATTCCCTGGCACATACACCTTGGATTGATCAAAATACATTTACGACACCAATAAAACAGAGATTCTCCTGCCCTGTGGATGCAAAGATGCCACCCAGACATATGCACAAGTCAAAAGCTGAGCAGCCCTCCGAACATAAACAACATTTAGCCCCTGCAAAACCTTGGACTTTACCGGAGAGCAGGAGACCAAATTTTGATTTCACGCAACAACCTTCTGTAGGACAATCAGAGTACCAAGGAAATGGAGATCATTTGGTGCACTTACCCTTAACGAAATACTACGTCCTGGAACAGAATCCAGAAAACTCACGACAAAAATTACATTCTGATTCTTCTGGCGAGGTTGAACATTCTTTACAATTGCCTCTGCCAAAATATTATGTGCTAGAACGTAACTCCCAGACTCCACCACCAGTATTCAATCCAGAGTATTCCGAAGAGCTAGAACGGTCAGAAGCATCTGCTCACTTACATCATCTTCCGAGAGATTATGTTCTAGGATCAGACACAAAGCCGTCCACAAGCATCACTCACTGAACAAACCTTTTTTTACCATGGAGTGTGAGATCTGCAGTGAATTTGCAACTAAACCTGTTTGGCAAAAAAAGGGAAGTAAAAGGAGAAAGTTCCAGTCATTGGTGATGAAGGATCCGTTTTGATTGTCAAATATATCATAGTATTCAGGAATCATTTTTTTTTCCTTTTCTGCACATGGAACACCCTTACTAAGTAAGAATATTTAGTTCAATTTTAGAAAAGGAACCATTTTAAAATCTCACCCATTCGGATTGATTTGCATTCAGATTTAGAATAAAAATGACTCTTGGTCTTAAATTGCATTCTTATTTTATGACTAAAAATAAAATTCATTGAATTTTAACTTTAAATAAAAGTTTCAATCACTGAGGGACATTTTTAATTGACGATTATTTTTACTAAATCATCAACTAGTTATGTCTTAACCTTCATCATCTTTTAAATTTATTAAATTTAAGGAATTAAAAGCAACGATAGAGGAAATTAAGACACAGTTGATAATTTAATAATAATCCTCCATTAAAAACGGCTTCAAATGATTGAAATTTTTGCTTAAAATTAATATTTAAAGTCTGTATATAACAATTTTATTTCGTGACTAAAAAAGAAAACAATTTAATGCAATTTAAGACGTACAGTTTTAACCAAAGTCTGTGGATATCAAGTAAAATAGATGAGATTTTTTTCAACAGTCCCTATTCTACAATTGAGCTTAAAATATTCCATTGTTAAAATCTGTTGGTGATGTGAACATTGGTGGCGGTGTAAGAAAAAAAGAAAAAAAAAGAGAGATATAAGTATTTAATAGGTTAATTAAAACAAGACACACAAAAATTTGGAAATCAAAACCAAAAATCTTTATTTCTTTGACCATTTTGATGTGAGTTTTGCTTTTCTTTTTTAAGATGATGATATGGAAACACATTACTCAGCAAGAAATTCGATTGAAGGCAGAAATAAGGATTTAGAAAGAAAACTAAACAAGACTTTGGAGAATCTCAATTTATTATTTATTGATTCTTTGAAACATTCTTGAATTATGGCTTAGGGAAAAAAACAAGAAAAGAAAATGAACGAAAATGGTCTCATCTGTCAATTAATAAGTTTTGAAACTTAAACCCCCAAATAGAAGTCATTTCTGAATTTACTACTTTAAAAAGGAACAACGACACACACATTATATATATATATATATATATATATATATATATATATATATATATATATATATATATATATATATATATATATATATATATACAACATTGTTTCCTTTCTACTGAAAAAGAAAATGAAACTCCAGACAGGACACTAAATTGGATTGTCATATATATGCATGTTTATCTGCATATATATGTTATCTTATAGGGGCCAGATAAAGACCTGTTATACATTATCATTTTGCTATGGAGACAGCTTGGATTTAAAGAGAGAGAAAGAGAGAAAGAGAGAGAGAGAGCGATCAAAAGAAAAATAGAAAGAAAGGAAAAGAGACTGTGATAATAGGATCAATAAAAAGTCACAATGGCATACTGCGATCTAAAAATACAGGAAGGCAGAAATCACAATTTTTTTTCTTTTGTTTTAATGATTGACAAGAAATAGACTCTCATTTTAATACTAGTATGCTTCCAAGCATATTGGTGTGTGTGTATGTGTGTGTGTTTGGTGTATGTTGTCTGTGTGTGTCTGTGTGTATGTATGCGGGTGTATATATATATCAACAAATGAGAGGAAGGTATCAATCAGTATTATCTACATCATTTTTAAGTTAAAAAAAAAGATTAAAAAAAAATAATTAAAAACAAACAAAACAAAATAAAAAATAAACAAACTTTTTAAAATTGAAAAAAAAAAAAAAAAAAAAAGAAAAAGAAAACCCCAAACAAACAACCAGCAAGAATGCACCTCAGTGACAGCAACATGGATCTTTATAAAAGGATTTACGTTCTGTATCTTATCACGGACACAGGTGAGTTTGTGTTCTTATCTTTTTAAACTGCAGTGTCCAGAAACAAACATCAGGTTTCTCCAAACACATACAAAGATACAGAAACATATCCTCCTAAGCATTACATTTTTGTTTTTAATTTTGTACATTTCATTTTTTTTTTTTAATTATTATTGTATTGGTGCTCTTCAGGTATATTTCAGAAAGGCACTATATTCCCCATCCATCCCCTCCTGAACAGATAATTGACTTTTCAGTGATTACACATAACATCTGATCTTTTCTTTTTCTTTTTTGTTTTTTATCTTCCAGATCATTTCTTCTCTCCCTCCTCCTCTCCAACACCACCTCCTCCATTGGGCATACATATCTTCTGTTTTGCTCCAAAGATTTTATATTATGTGTTATTGTCACTCTGGCAAAACTCGGTTATTAAAGTTATTTTTCATCAATGAGTTATAGAGATGTTTGTTGTAAAATAAATATTGGAAAAAAAAAAAAAAGGAAAAACCGAAAAATGATTTTTTTTTTTTTTTTATAAATCCCTTAATTTGGGTGATATCATATATGAAAAGAAAAATACAGAAAGAAAAAAAAATTCATATTGTGGTAATAAACATGTATAAAAATATTTGATTAAGAAACAAGAATGAAATGAAAGTCTTACTTATTTTAACCCAAAACTCCTCAATTTTTCTTGATTTCTTCTTCCACCGGCATGTTTTTTTTTAACCTTCACATTAATCAGTCAAATAATCCATTTATAAAATTATCTGATGACATGAATTATTCAATTTAAGATAAACAAACAAAAAAAACATTTACTGTCCTCCCATAAATTGTGATCAATAATTCACTACTCCCCCCCCCCTCATCTTTTTTTTGCTCTTTTTAGGTTTGCCTGATTTTTCTAAAACGTTTCTTTTATCTACCCCCTTTCCCTACTTATTAATGTCAAAAAGAAGAACGCAGTAGTGAGAAGAGTAAGTGAATAAATTAATCTTTATACAAAAAAGATTAAAATATTTTTTAAAAAACTAAAAAAAAATTGTGAAAAAAAAAAAAAAAAAAAAAAGTGCTAACGAATCCTACAATTCATTTCATTTAAACAGATCAAGGTTTTGAAAAGATTTGCTTCCTTAACGACAAAAATTTTTTTTTTTTTTTTTTTTTTCTAATTTCAGCCGATGTCCGGATATTAAGATTAAAATATTTGTTTGTTTTTTATTACCAAACACACACACACACACACACACACACACACACACACACACACACACACACACACACACACACACACACAAACAAACAAACAAACAAACAAACAAACAAACAAACAAACAAACAAACAAAAATGATATTGTAGGACTCAAATATTAAACTTAGATTTGTAAAAGTCCATTTACTTTTTGACCAAGATGAGAAATGGAGTGCTTAGTGTGTTTTGTACACTTATTAGATAAATGAAGGGCTCTCTCTCTCTCTCTTCTCTCTTACTTTCTCTCTCTCTCTCTCTCTCCTCATATATACATATATGTTTTAATATATATATATATATATATATATATATATATATATATATATATATATATATATATATATATTAATAAATGTAGCTTATCAACATTTTACTGCAGTTGCACGGAATATTCAATCATCAGAAGTGTATTCAAAAAATGATTAAGATCTTTATACATTTGACTACAAATTCAAACTGACCAGACGAATGAATTCTGAAATATCTGACACATGTACATGATGAGACGTCCTAGTGCAGCATCACATTGTTTTACTCAGAAGACCTTGTATCTATGGCATTGCAATATTCATAAATCTATGACATTACAATATTCATAAATATATAACTACTTTTTCTATTTAATATGAGTTATCAATTCAAAATGTGAAATGTTAATGATAAACGTTTATCCCTATACATTTATTTTTTTTTAATTAGCGTAAATGCTTAAGTATTATTTTGTTTAAGGTTTATTATTGTTATGAGACTCTATCTAAAAGGAGATTGAGTTTTTGCTTGATTCGACACTTGTGATTTTGAGAAGTTCATCTTCATGTTATATATTGTTGAATAAGATAAACATTACGTGTCCATCTGTTGATCATATTCTCAAATTCTAGCAAACTTTTGCAAATAAAGGTGTAAGATAAATAAAACAACAATAACATCTTCAAATATCCAGACAATAATACTTTCAGAAGTTTATTTATTTTTAACAAACATTTCTAAAAGACAAAATTTAAAGTTGACACAGAATTCACCTTATCCTATAGAATCAAGCATACTCAAAAGAATGGATGCTATCTAACTATACAAAAGTGTCTCTATATATTCATTTAAATAAGCCAGTTGCATCAAGCCAGTATTATTATTACTCCGGATATTAAGACTACTACTACTACTACTACTACTACTACTACTACCATTATTACTATTACTACTCACTAAGAGCTTTCACACAGGCCATCATCTGAGAATTCTCTTTGAAAACAGCCTGTAGTGTTCCCTGGAGTCTGAGTAATCTCCACTTCTTTCAACAACCTTTGCAAATTGCAAATTAATTTTTGTTATTGCAACAGTCGTCTACCATTGATTTCTCATTGGTAACGACCATTAGTCTTTAATGGGATATGGGTGGCAATAAGTTTCCCCAAGGTCCTAGTCCTCCTCGCACTCATCTATCAGAGGTCTGGTTAGTGCTTTACTACTACTACTACTACTACTACTACTACTACTACTACCTGTAGTAATATCACAAGTCAGATGTAAGGTCTAGTCATTCACTGTTGTGCAATATCATCCCCCCTCTTCTTACATTGATGGCCTTTATTTCAAGTAAAATCTATTTACATTTCATACCTTATCTATGATTCCTCGTCTTGTCATTGAGTTCATCATTAGCGCATTCTTGTGCCAATTCACTCTCTCTTCATCTTTTGTCATGGTCTGTATATTTTATCTTCATTGCATATCTTCCACCCTCTAACCAACCAACAAACCTATCCGCTTATTTATATTCCTATTAAAAACCTTATGTCGCTTAGGCATTTAGCCTTTTTAAAATAGATACACTGTGCACACCAGCTTTCTTCCCATGGACACTTGTTTAAAAAAAAATAATACTTAAAAAATAACACTTAGAAAACAAAATAACAAAAAAAAAAAACAACAACAAACAAACAACTACATAAATCACCCAGAAAGACTTTCCCCAATATGGTCAATCTTCAGGAGCTCAACTCAAATACCAGCCATATTTAAACTCCTGTGATTTCTCTTACCTGCTACTTCTTTCACTAATCCAAGAAATCCAACTTTTATTTGATACTTCTTTAATTGAAAAGCTTAGAAGATTTGGATCCCTTTTATTTATTCCAAATAATTGTTAATCAAATACTGACTGGCAAATCAAAGTGTGCACATTACTAATTAGCTAAATTGGTTCTTATATTATTTTTTACTTGGAGAAAGTGATATCTCTTACTTCCTGATATTTCTAACCCCCCCCCCCCAATTCTTGGAAGGTCAGTTCATACAAAAATACTTCATATGCATATATGTATTTCATATATAGCATTTTAAGGGAGTCAAGGAGGCTTTAGCTTTCTCCTACCTCAACGTTTGCTGCAATTGACAAGTGAACCAAAAGACTGAATTCGTCTTGTCATACCTTGGGCCTCAATCTATGACAAAACTCATAAAGCTAAGTATTAATCTAAAAAGTGACAATTCTATTGAAATGAGCCATACCTGGAAATGAGCGATTATGTGTCTGAGATCATCAACTGCTATTAATCTATTAAATAATATCATTTTAATTCCTTTTCTAAACACTACCGTTTACAACTTGAATAAGTAGTGAGAAAATTTTAATTTGACAAAATAAATACATATAACAAAAAAACTTCCATCTCACACACACACACACACACACACACACATACACACATATATATATGTATATGTATATATATATATATATATATATATATATATATATATATATATATATATATATATATATATATACCAAGTTATAGGTGTTCAAGAGAGAAAACTCATAAATTTAACGAGGTTATTAAGAGTGCTCAATAAAAGAAGAGCAAGATATATTTTTATTGATATAGACAAATTTACAAGGTCGCGACACTGGACATGCTAATGTTTCGGACAAATGGTTGGTTAAAACCAACAGGTCCTCGTCAGGCAACTTAAGGGAGGCAAGGAGGCCCCAGCTTTCTCCTATCTTTTATTTTTTTGGATAACTGGTTTCCTTCTGTGGAAGACACTTTTTTTTAAAGTCGCCTGACACGGACTTGTAGTTTTAACCAAACATCTGTCCGAAATATTAGCATGTCCAGTGTTGCGATCCTGTAAATTTGTCTATATATATATGTGTGTGTGTGTGTGTGTGTGTGTGTGTGTGTGTGTGTGTGTGCTAAGAAAACAAAGGTTTTCTTTAACATAGGGCATCTGCAAAAGAATAAATTGGAAATCTATCATCTTTTTTTGAAAGCTAATATTAAATTTAATAGCATTATTTATGAAGAATTTCTTGCACTGTGCCTGTATATGTATATACATACAAATATATGTGTGTATATATATATATATATATATATATATATATATATATATATGTATGTATATATATATATATATATGTATGTATATATATATATATATATGTATGTATATATATATATATATATATATATATATATATATATATTACTTCAAATAGTACTATACATTAGGTTTGATTCTAGTCATATGGGCTGAGTTTCTAATGTTTCTGTGAACCAGTAAATATCAATGATGATCAAACTGATGTATAGTACAACATGAAATAAAATATATGATCTTACATGAATTGGTTCCTGATTGAAATAAGTAATACTTGCAAAAATATCTTTGTAGAAAAATTACAAATTTTATCCAGCTTTCCAATAGAATTGTTTTGGAACTTTATAGAAATGTTTTGCTTTCTCTTGAATGAATTTATTACATTTAAGAACCAACCTCTAATATATACAATTTTTTTTTAACAAAATGTTCCAAAAGTGTAGACATTGTATTAAGCAGGAATATTATGTTTTCATTGTGTGTGTGTGTGTGTGTGTGTGTGTGTGTGTGTTTATATATATATATATATATATATATATATATATATATATATATATATATATATATATATATCCAAAGCTAAACTAACCTTGGGGGAAAAAATGCACATTCCTCAATAAGATTTGAATCTGAATCAATTTCCAAAAGAGACATTTGTTTAATAGCCAGGAAACGCTTTAGACCTCTCTGCCATGAAAGCAGGTGGTTTTGAACAGGAGTAGTCTAACATGTTTTGTGGTTATTACAAAGGCCCTTTGAGACAGGCTTGAAACCTTTTGAAAGCTCTGCATTTTTCTGTCACTTTGTGTTTGTTTCTGCATACACACACACACACACACACACACACACACACACACACACACACACACACACACACACATGCCTACGTACAGGGTATCCCAATAAAATGTATAGATGTTTTAACAGCAATTCAATAAATTTGTTTTTATAATTAGTTTGAAATAAAGATGGCGGCCAAACTTAGCTTCTTGCAAAAGAAATTTAACTCAAATGCCACTTGAAAATAGAAAATGCAGTTGATGTGTGCAAAGACTGTTCAGAAGAGCATTTCAAACTTATTCGCTTACATGACTCGTGCATTACATTTCTGTCTATCTTCTTGTTTTGTGGGTGTCATCAATGCCCATAGTTTTCAAACAAATTCTTTTTTTTTATCTCCAATATTCGAGTGATTGTAAGTTGGCTAGATGGATCGGTTTGAAACTCTCTCCTAAATTGTCGTTGTATTTCATTCTCTAATCACATTTAAAACTTCAGGCACAAATTTAGGGCAACTTTCCTTTGTTGAAAGCTACTACTTGCCATCATTATTCCATATTATTTAAGATTGAGAAAAAATGAAAATTTATAGTCATCAGCTTTTATAAATTTCATTGGAACTCTCTCTCTTTCTCTCTCTCTCTCTCTCTCTCTCTCTCTCTCTCTCTCTCTATATATATATATATATATATATATATATATATATATATATATATATATATATATATATATTAAATAATGTTTTTCGAGTTAACAAATTAAATAATTCTGTAAACTTAAAGCGAGTTAAAATAATATTATTATTTATAGGACAATTCTAACTCGATAAGAAATCTCAATATTCGCGATAAAGCATTGATATAAGAAATTCAATTTAAACTTTATAAATTTACAACACTTTATCATTCGACAAGAAATACACGTTGAAAAGTTAAAATTTTCCTCATTCCATGGAGTTTCAAAAAAGGAAAATTAAAACTTTTCAACTTGTATTGCTTGTCAAATAATACATCGTTATAAATTCTAATTTACAGAGTTTAAATTGAATTGTATGTGTGTGTGTGTGTGTGTGTGTGTGCGTACTTCCTGTTAAATACATTGTATATACTTTCAGAACATTCAAATTAATATAATATGTCGGATATTTATTAATTGATAAAAAGGGAATTTATCCAAGTTAGCATGATCAAGTAAAACTTCAATATGGAACTGATGATCTTAGATTTTATTAAGATTTTTTTTTATAGGAACGTATATAGAATATGAACCTTAGAATTGAGTGTCACTCGAAAGTGAAAACCTTCAGGTTGCAACATAACGAAATATGTATAGCTTGTGTTATCTGAATATTGTCCTATGAATTGATACTGTTTTAAGTCACACATTCATTTTATTTTATTTTATTTTTTGGTAAAAAAAAAAAAATTAATGAAGAGGATTCGATTAATTTAGAATTGTAGTTATTGTTAAATAGAATGGTTAGACACGCACTCAGTACTGTGAACAAAATCTAAATATTAAAGACATTGAATTAAAGCGGTAGATTCCAACAAACGATAAGAGATCAATTTTACACCGTTACCAAGAGTATTGGTGTAAGTTAACAGCTTCAACTTGAACTTAGCTTGGAAAGTTCACAGTTCATGCCAACCAATATTATAGAATTGAATCTATTCACCTCTGCTATTTCACTATACTAGCTGATAGACCAGTCCAAAGGAGTGTTATTACATATCTTTCTTTTCTTATATATTAATTACTTTAATGTTTAAGAGTTTAATCTACTACTTCGTCTATAGCAGTGGTTAGAAGAGATACACTTACACGTTTCCCAAATGATATGAATTCAATATCCTTGAACTTAGCTTTATGGACTCACAGTTCAATTTCAAATTGTAAAGCTGGCTCAAATTCTTTATTAATGATTTACATTATTTTATCTGTGATGAGGTAAGCTCAAATTTTGATAATTTTTGAATCAAACTTAATTCTTGGAAACTCTGTATTCTACATCGTGTCCCTTTTAAACCTGTTGAAAATACCCACGCTTGTATTATGCAAATCACATTTCTAATGGCAGTGTAAGTGACCCTACATATCTCATACACAGTTTAATGATGGATGCTGGGAAACTGTTATATGGCTCAGAAGGAAATCCTTAGAAAGATCGATTTCTTATGATATATGGAAAGAATAGTATTAATGCTGTAATTTATACAGATATTAAAAAATATATTAGCTTAATTAATTGTTATTTAAATGCAGATAATTAACCTGGCTTTTATCTGGAACCTTTAGTTCACATTAGATGCTGAATGTATGTAAGGGTTCAATGTATGTAACATTCAATAAGGACAGTTTCTTGATTAATTGTACAGCCAAAACAGCCACTGAATAAAAAATGGCAAATACGTTAACTAATTTGAACAACAGCAAAAATTAAATGATTAAAAATTATTTTATAAAACATTATTTTTTGATGGCTATCAAGTATTTCTTGATCAAAACTATTTTCAAGTTGACAAGCCAAACCACTCCTTGAATGAAAAGACAAGCACCATACCTGATCCATAAAAAAATATTTGTTTTTTTTTTTTTTTTAGTTGTAATTAAAAACATTTCATCATCTCATCTAAAGATGACATGATAAAATATTTCTAAATTCAACCAATTTTCAAATCAAATAGCCATTTCCCTCTGGAATGACAAACAAATATTTTAACTGATTCATAAAAAAAATTAATGGAACGATTAGAATTAAACGCATTTTTTTTCATCTTCTTTGATGGCTATAAAATGTTTCAACAAGTGTATAGTTTCAAATAGTGTAGATAAAATATAACAATTACAGCCTTTTTTTTTACCTTGAAATTTTTTTGTTCCTTTATCCTTTCATGTCCCATTAAAGATGTTTGATGTTGATGGTTTTTGTTTGTCAAGTGTTCTCTACGAGAAGGCTTGATAAAAAAATAATCCTTGGAGAATGTGTTGAAGTTGGTCAACCCTCATAAAAATTTTTTTTTTTTTTTCATTTTAAAATATTTTTTAATTAAATGATTTTTTTTTAATAAAAAAAAAATCATTTAATTAAATCTTTTTATTTAATTTTTTTTTTAATAAAAAATTCATATAAAAAACAATCTTTTTTTTTTTTAAAAAAACAAAAAACAAAACCTCCCCCTTTCTCATTATTTAAGTGGTTCATGTGATCACTTATTCTGTTACTGTGTTGAATATGTTTAGGTTATTTTTAACATTGTTGAAAATAAGTTACCTCCCTTGTTGTTGCTAGTTCTTGTTTAGATACTGTTGTTGAATGCTATGTACCTGAGCGGCTACGAAGCACGCATTTTTTTCCCCATTTTGAAGAACAAATCATTGAAATAAAAAAAATTGTTATGATGAAGAAGTTTTCATGAGGGGTATAGGTCCCACTTCAACACATTTAGCAAACCCTTTATCAAAAAGAAAACCTGTTGTACAGGTTTGAGATGAATTTTCATGTAAATAAATTTTAAAAAATTCTTAATTTTTTTTGCATCTTGTGTTTGCTTAATTGTTTAACATTTCCACCAGCTGAGTCTGCCGTTCCCCATTTCTTACATTTTGAAAAAGGTTCCTCTATTTAAAATGCTTCTAACTTTTCCCTGCAAGATAAATTCATATATTACTTGCTATTTTTTATATTCATCAAAATCCTGTTATATAGTACAGATAAAAGAGTGAGTTTTTGATCATGTTTTAGAAAAGAAAGAATTCTTCCCTCCACCTCACCCAAATATACTATCCTGATGTTGTATGGCAGTTAAAGAGATATCAGCCACAACTTCGCAAATATGACTAAGAAATGGAGGGCCATGCTAATTAGGTGACCTTTTATCTCGTTCAAATTCCATTATATTTTCGATGAATTAAGACGTTTTTTATATTATATATATATTAAGATATTTTAATAGCACTTTTAGATTGTTTTTTTTTTATTAAGTGGTGTAAATGCTACATTTAAATTGTTTTTATTAGGTGGTGTAAATAGTAATTTTAGATGGGTTTTTATTAGGTAGTGTAAATATTACTTTTAGATGGTTTTTATTAGGTGGTGCAAATAGTTCTTTTAAATGATTTTTTTAGATGGTGCAAATAATACTTTAAAATAGTTTTTATTAGAAAGTGTAAATAGCACTTTTAAATGATTTTTATCATGTGGTGTAAATAGCACTTTTAGATGGGATTTTATTACGTGATGTAAATAGTACTTTTAGATGGGTTTTTGTTAGGTGTTGTAATTAGTACTTTTAAATGAGTTTTTATTAGGCGATATAAATAGTACATTTAGATGGGTTTTTTTTATAGGCGGGTATAAATATTACTTTTAAATACACGTTCATACTAGGTGTAAATATTACTTTTAAATACACGTTCATACTAGGTATAAATATTACTTTTAAATACACGTTCATACTAGGTATAAATATTACTTTTAAATACACGTTCATACTAGGTGTAAATATTACTTTTAAATACACGTTCATACTAGGTATAAATATTACTTTTAAATACACGTTCATACTAGGTATAAATATTACTTTTAAATACACGTTCATACTAGGTGTAAATATTACTTTTAAATACACGTTCATACTAGGTATAAATATTACTTTTAAATACACGTTCATACTAGGTATAAATATTACTTTTAAATACACGTTCATATTAGGTGTAAATATTACTTTTAAATACACGTTCATACTAGGTATAAATATTACTTTTAAATACACGTTCATACTAGGTATAAATATTACTTTTAAATACACGTTCATACTAGGTATAAATATTACTTTTAAATACACGTTCATACTAGGTGTAAATATTACTTTTAAATACACGTTCATATTAGGTGTAAATATTACTTTTAAATACACGTTCATACTAGGTATAAATATTACTTTTAAATACACGTTCATACTAGGTATAAATATTACTTTTAAATACACGTTCATACTAGGTGTAAATATTACTTTTAAATACACGTTCATACTAGGTATAAATATTACTTTTAAATACACGTTCATACTAGGTGTAAATATTACTTTTAAATACACGTTCATATTAGGTGTAAATATTACTTTTAAATACACGTTCATACTAGGTATAAATATTACTTTTAAATACACGTTCATACTAGGTGTAAATATTACTTTTAAATACACGTTCATACTAGGTGTAAATATTACTTTTAGATTTCTTCCATGATGTAGAAATTTTACATAGTTTATGCTATGAAGTGTAAACAGTACTTTTTAGATTCTACAAAGGGGTGCAAACGTCATTTTAATTAAATGTAAATGGCATAGTTTTTTCACTATGAGGTGTAAAGAGCACTTTTATATGTTTTCATAATTAAATTACACTTTTGGTAAGCTTCTAATATTAAGTGTCACTTTTACATACATTTTTACTTAAATAGTGCAAATAGCACTTTCAATAGGTTCCTTCTATAAGGTATACATTTGCACTTTTATGTAAGATTTTTCACATAAGTTTTTACTATAAGACCTAGACTGCACTTTTATATACATTTTTACGATTATTCTGAAGTGAAAACTGCAGCAAAAATAAGTTGAAATAAAGATGAACAACAGATGTTTATTAATTTATAGTTTTACTTTCTTACATAGTGGCTTATGTGGCATAATGGTAAAAGTGTCTACTGATGGGCCAGGAGACCAGGGTCCAATCCTCAGCTGAGTCATACTAAAGACTCAAAAAATCATACTTGATGTCCACTTGTAAAATACTAAGTATAATATGTTGATTAAGACGAGTAAAGATGGAGAGTAATCCTGGAAAAAGATTAGCACAATCTCCTATATCTTAAAAAGGAGACTTTGGGTTGCCCTTGACTAAAAATGAAATAGTTGACCATAGTTACACATTTTATTTTTTTTATCTAAGATAGACCGAAAACTATTAAACCTTTACCACCATAATTTTTTTATACAATAAATACATTTTTAGATCATGAAACCCACACGTGACAGAAGTTAGCATGCAACTGAAATACGAACATAAACAAAACCTCATTCACTTATTGAACCATGCATAGACCTGTTGTTTGAAGATCAGTTGGGATGACAAACCATAAGAGTAAGAATTATTGTTTTTTTGAAAGGCAACTTGAAAGTACAATTTGGCGGTAAAGGATTAAATTAAGTACTACTGAAAGTTTATAAAGGGTAAAAAAAGTGGATAATTCTGTGTGATGCATTACATTATGCATAGGATTTTCAAAAAGTCATGAATTTTAATAAAAAAAAACAAAACATTTGAATTCATAAAAGGTCCAGAAATGACTAGTGGCTATCAACTTAAAAGTTACCATTTAAAGAGGCACACATAAGAAAATTACTATTTCCCTTTGTTCCTTTCGAAAAAACAATATTTCTTACTCTTATGCCTTGTCATCCCAAGTGATCTTCAAACAACAGGTCTATGCATGGTTCAACAAGTGAATGAGGGTTTTTTTATGTTCGTATTTCAGTTACATGTTAACTTCTGGGAAAACTCAGAAAGTGCTACATATTTCAATATAAATAATCAAAATCACATTGTATGAGATAATCTGTAATTTACTCCTCCAGTTCAGCACCTCTTGGCAGACAATATGCTCCCCCCCCCTTCCTGTTTTTTCCAAATGTTCCCTTTTTTATGTACCATTTCACTTCAGGGAAGAACCACTGCATGTCGAACAAAATTACTATGAGTTTCTTTTTCACACCATTACAACAATGATATCTGAAAACGAGGCTACATCAAAGGGAGGTCATTCTCATATTTTTGTACATGGTTGCTGGAGTGGCCTTTTTAAAGCCAAATTTAATGAATTTGGGTTTTTTTTTTTTGAAGCGTTTGGCCTTCAAAAATTGTATTTTGGCCTTTTTTCAGAGGGTAACGTAGGGGCTAACTAAGGAAAGAACTAGCAGATTATTATATAGATTATTTAAGCTGTCTCATTTTAACAATTTTGTGTCTTACTACCTGAAAAATATAAATTCTAATTCAATCTTATCAGACTATGGTCATATTCAAGAAGAGAGAAAGGAATTCATGGTTTTAAGAGAATTGGAAAAACTTATACTAACTAGAATTTCACAGATATTAAGATCATGAAATGAAAATAAATAATTTGTAAATTTGAGGAAAATATGTTGTTTTTCAACAAAAATTGCAGCATGAACGATTCTTAAAAAACAACAACAATATATGTAAAGTATAAATGACAAATATTTAAAATAAAAAGAAAAAGATTTAAAGGAATATATGAGATGCTGGCAACTTTGTAAAAAATGGAGAATAATATATATTGGTATGCAGTACTTGCTAAAAATCAGGAAAACTGTACTGAAAACTATAATTTTTCTCCTGACAGAGAAGTTAAAAGGGAAAAGAGGACATGGATAAAATATATGTAGCTATGGTATTTTGATGTTAGTCAAGCTAGAAACCACATTTTGATGTTAGTCCAGCTAGAAACCACATTTTGATGTTAGTCCAACTAGAAACCACATTTTGATGTTAGTCCAACTAGAAACCACATTTTGATGTTAGTCAAGCTAGAAACCAAATTTTGATGTTAGTCCAGCTAGAAATCACAGACAGGAAAGAGAGAGATTTTAACTTTGCTCATTTTTTTATAATGGATTATCATCTAGGAGTAGCTGGCTAAGGATTTGATATCTTAGTATCTACTTTAGTGACAATTTGGTAAAGGGTATATAACTCCTGCTAGAATATGGACCCAACTTTAAACATTAAAAATAAAGATAAGTATTTTCACACGAGCCATGAAAGCTAACAAACCGGAAATCCAAGACTCGAGTTTCACCCTCATTTGGACTCATCAGTTGAACACCCCCCAACTCAGGATTCAAAATCTGAATCTCTTGCATGTGAGGTGAGTACACTGCCACCTGAACAACTGCGCCACACAAGAAAGTCTATTAACTAATGCAGATCAAGCAAACCACGGTGAAATACGACAATGGAATGTTTCTACTTTATCTTGAACAAGGATATGGTCTTTCAACTACTGAGATGCTAAGCAGATGTCTCACTTGGACTTTAGGTTTGTTGGCTTTCATGGTTTGTGTGAGCTGCGACATTGGTTTACTGTGGAAATAATTATATAATCTCTCACATTCTGAAAATTCTAATATTAATTTGCTAAGTTAGTTTGTTGGATGACCATCGTTCTAGCAAGTTTAAATATCCTACATGTGCGACAGCGACTAAGATTCTCAATTGTTAGATGACCACACCTCTTGTTTGAGATGAAGTAGGTACATTCCATAGTCGGATTTCGCTGTGGTTAATTAATGGACTTTCTTGTGTAGGAGATCCTATGCAAAATATTGACCAGAGCTGGAGGAAATGTCTAGAAAAGTGAAACTGGAACAAACGTGCAGATGTAAAACCTAATATAATATAGACTGGTACATGGACAAGAATTGTTCTGCCGTGTCTCACTAAACTTTGCACCCCCCCATCTTAAACACAAAAGTGTTATTTAGTTGTATAGTACATATTACTTTCCAAGTTGGATGGAGGCGTTATTTTTACTCGAAGCAAGGCAGGCTTACTCACAAACGCATATGAATCAGCAAGTTATGATATTCTGACTCGATTTTGCTTTCATGATATAATCAGATTCTCTCATAGGAGAAACCATTTGAAGGTTGCCAACACTCCTAATGAAAATGGCATCATATAGTCATGACATGCACATGTCTGGTGATGCCAGGATCAACTCATTTATTGTATACTACAAAGACCCAAGTATAAGTCCTAGTACTGATAAATATTATCAGAAAGAGAGATAGTTTGATACAACCCTCAATTTGGATGCTGGGAGCCACTGCCCTCTCTTTCTTCATGTCGCTGTATAAAACCAACCTTACTCAAACTGGGTGTGCCAAGTTGAATCATCAGGTTGTTCTTGTATCGACTTCCTGTTCAGTTACAAGTTGTTTCATGTTGAAGAACTCCAAATGAAACCAATTTATGAGAAAGCATCTTATAAAATTATTGTCTGAAGTTCATTTTTCAGAATTGTAAAAATTATCTAACTTGAAAAAAAGTGCAGATATTTATACAAATAAACACGAATAGTAGAAGTGGACTTTATAGGTTTAGTTTCATAATCTAAAATTCATACAACTAAATGTGAACTAAAAATTAATATTAAAAAGAATGAAAAGTGAAAAAGATAATGTTGATGTGTACACAACTTCAAAATTGCCAAGAAAATCTTTTTTCCCCTCTTTCTTTCAAATGTTCCCTTTTTATGTAGCATTTCGCTGGCATTTTACAGGTGTATGTTTGAAAAATTCTTCTGAGTAGAACTTTTACATCGAAGGATATTGTATGAAAATTGCATAATTCATTGTGAATAGTGGGATCTGTGGAAATTCCACAGCATCATCTTTCATATGTAATATATTGCTGCTAACATTCTGTGGACGTTCAGCATGAATGGAGACTCTGCGATATTATTATAGCCCTTTTGTTAC
This sequence comes from Euprymna scolopes, assembly GCF_053919585.1. Lineage (NCBI taxonomy): Eukaryota > Metazoa > Mollusca > Cephalopoda > Sepiida > Sepiolidae > Euprymna > Euprymna scolopes. The sequence continues at coordinate 10,450,965 of NC_136502.1, read as the reverse complement.
AACTGTAAAAGTATTTATCGAAGTAATCTGGTTAATGTAGTGTCAGAATATATCTGGTTATTATGGTTCATCTTCAATAATCTTATTGGAGTCTGTGATTTATTTCCATTGTATGGAAAGCTCGCAATATTATTATACCATCTTTAGATAGAACAGATAATACACTTGGATCCTGGCTAGAACACCAAGCAGGTATATTTTAGTTTCACATATGACCCAAAAGCGACATCATTTATTTATTTTTTTACGTTGTGTCTTCGGTGATCGGGAGATCCTATTTATTAAAAAGAAGATTAGAAGGTGATAACATACTACGAACATTAAATTAGCATATCCATATAATAATAATTTCATATATAATAACATAGTACGAACATTAATAATAATATATAATAACATACTACGAACATTAAATTAGCATATCCATATAATAATAATTTAATATTTGTGGTATGTTATCACCTTCTATTCTCCTTTAAAATAGGTAGGATCTTCCAATCGAACAATTTATAATCTGGAAACCGTGACACATGTATATATATATATATTACAGATACTACACTATTGATATACAGATAACATAGGATAAATTTTTACAATAATTTTCTGATAGAATTTGACAAATCCCGTGCTGTGCCTGTTATTACTAGCTTTTCAATTTAGCAGCATGTATTTGGTAATTCTGTGACTGCTAATTACTATGCACAAAGACGTCACTAGCTGGCAAGGTGGATCCCCATCCTCTATAGAATAGATAGTTTCAGCATTGTACTATTGGTCATCTTAGTTTTAGTTTTATTCAACTTAAGGTATTCATTATCAACAGTAGATTCGCTTTGAACAGTAGCAACATATTTAATGGTAAAAACATATTTAACAGTAAAAACATATTTAGCGGTAACAACATATTTAACAGTAAAACCCATATTTAACAGTAACAACATATTTAATGGTAACAACATATTTAACAGTAACAACATATTTAACAGTAAAAACATATTTAACAGTAACAACATATTCAACAGTAACAACATATTTAACAGTAAAAACATATTTAACAGTAACAACATATTTAATGGTAACAACATATTTAACAGTAACAACATATTTAATGGTAACAACATATTTAATGGTAACAACATATTTAACAGTAAAAACATATTTAACAGTAACAACATATTTAACAGTAACAACATATTTAACAGTAAAAACATATTTAACAGTAACAACATATTCAACAGTAACAACATATTTAACAGTAAAAACATATTTAACAGTAACAACATATTTAATGGTAACAACATATTTAACAGTAACAACATATTTAATGGTAACAACATATTTAATGGTAACAACATATTTAACAGTAAAAACATATTTAACAGTAACAACATATTTAACAGTAACAACATATTTAACAGTAAAAACATATTTAACAGTAACAACATATTCAACAGTAACAACATATTTAACAGTAAAAACATATTTAACAGTAACAACATATTTAATGGTAACAACATATTTAACAGTAGAAGAAGAATTTCATTCAATCTTTGAATCTTCTTTAGATTTCATTCTAGATTGTTCTAGTTCTCATATTCTAATATTTCATCCCACATCAAATGACCTTCAAATGACCTCAAATCAAATGACCCTCATCTCTTTGTGAAAGATCTTTTCAGAGGATATTTTATGAACACAAACCTTCTTTTCTTGATTATTTAAAAATTGAGAAACTTACAAAAAGTTATAGTACTAGCACAACTGTTTGATATAACTGGATGCTTTTCCATTTATTGCACAGTTTTGTTAACTATTTAATAACACCTAATTATTTTAACATACAGGGTGTCTTTAATAAATTTCGAGACATTTTTCGTATGGGTACTTTTAATGATAGTAGACACATGAAACTCTAATCCCCTTTGAAGTAATCTCCTCCAGCTGCAATGCACTTGTTGTATTGTTCCAACAACTTCTAGAAGGCCCCATGAACGTCCTCTTGTGTGAGCATGTCAATGACCCTCTTTCATCTCCTTGTCTCATAACGACAGATTCTAAGGTTTTTCTTGAGCTTGGGCAATAACCAAAAGTCACAGGGAGCAAGGTCTAGACTATAGGGAGGGTGAGGAACTGTCTTGATATCTAATAGCACCTAATTATTTTAACATATAATATCTAATGCATGACATCACATGAATTATCCATTGTTAATAAATTACTGACATAAACTTCCGTATGCTATTTAAATGAAATGTGGCTTTTCCATGGAAAAGATTGATTTTTTTCTTTGCAGTTACAGTGTTTCGTTATACACACATCACCATGAAACAAAAGCACTTTATTATTTTATAAATAGTTTCATTTTTAGCATAGATATGCCAATAGATCCTTGCAATCCTCGTGAATTATGCTAATTATTTATTATCAAAATGCAATGAGATTTCAAGCATTTGTGTCTCTAAAATACTCATGTCAAAAATTGGATTATTTAAAAAAAAAAATCAATCTGTGGTTTCCCCTTGTCAAACTTTCACAAAAAAACACTCAACTAACTACAACCACTATAAACGATTTCCCCCACCCTCTATTTCTGCTTAAATCTAAGCACAGATTCCATGAACAAAGCCTCTTTCCCAGAACTGCCCATCTGTGAAACACTCTTCCGCTGGCCTGCTTCCTGGTCCCGATTCAATACAACATGGTAGCCTTCAAATCCAATCTAAACAAGTTCTTGTTGAGCCGTCTCCACAAATAACCACATTCTACCCAATTTACACCATTAACAATTATTACACTACCACCTTACATTCATTAACCCTTATCCTCGAGTGGCCTTCGGGTCTCGATAAATGGTGACTCTCAAGTAAAAAAATAAAATAAAATTCTCTACCACCAATAGCAATGGCATAAAACTCATTACCTGAAAGTACTTCCTTTAAACTTCTCGGCCTAACGTTCACAGGGAACATGAATTAGAACAGATACATTGAGAGCATTGCCAAGACTGCTGCAAAGAAGGTGGGCTCTCTATACCGTGCTAGAAAACTATTTACGGCTGAAAGTATCTTGTACCTCTATAAGGCCACCTTTCGCCCATGTATGGAGTATTGTTGTCACATTTGGGCTGGTGTATCTGCTACTTGTCTCTTACTCCTAAACAAGGTTCAAAAGAGAGTCGCCAACCTGATAGGTCCTAGACTATGGAACTCCCTTCCAGGTTCCTGCTTTCCCAACTGTACTGACATGCAGAAGTTCAAGTGTAATGTGAACAGACATCTTGCTACTCATCTCCCCTCATAATATCCCTGCAACTTATGTCCCCAATAGTAGCCCCCTACTTCAAAGTGGCACTGTGCCTTGTTTGGGGTGAAAACTGAATAAAAAAATAAAATAAATTAAAATAAGACAGTGTTATCTTTCATGCTATTGTTTAGAAGAACCAAATGTATTTCTACTTAAGATAATTTAAACTAAATTTTTCTTATTTTTAATCTTGTCATTATTTTATAATTGTTTCCCATAATACTGAACACCCAAATATTATACAAAAAAGTAGTTTTTCAGAATCTGATGTTCTTTTATGTTTAAAATGCGATTGAGTGTTAACACAAGGGGGCATTTTAATAGGAAGTAATTATGTAAGCAACAAAGATTTCAACTATGAAATATATCTTATAAATGCTCTAAAGTCGGTCATTAGTGACAAACTGTGGATTTCGTTTTGAATCATAAAGTCCGTTCCACTACCAACCCAAGCATTTCTTCTCCTTATACAGAAATAAAAATAATTGGTTGGTAGCTATAATATAGTTTGTGCATCATTCTATTTTCCATGAAGTCTTTCTGATGTTTCACAGTCCAAGTTTTCTTATTTGATAGTGTCTAGTTGAAATTTCAAACAAGGTTTTTCATTGGCTAGTTCTGTTAGTGGTTAGTCCAATCAAAAAGATTTTATATAGTCTAATGGAATTTACAGGGAAGCAAACCTGCTACTGTTTATATGTATTAATTTGATGGCGTCTAGCTGAAATTTCAAACAAGGTTTCTCATTGGCTAGTTTTTTTAGCAGTTAGTCCAATCAAAAAGGATTTTATATAGTTTAATGAAATTCATAGGAGAGGCAAACTTGCTACTGTTTATATATATTGATTTGATGGTGTCTAGCTGAAATTTCAAACAAGGTTTATCATTGGCTAGTTTTTTAGCAGTTAGTCCAATCAAAAATGATTTTATATAGTCTAATGAAATTCATAGGGAAGCAAACTTGCTACTATTTATATTTTAATTTGGTGGTGTCTAGTTCAAAATCCAAACAAGGTTTTTCGTTGGCTAGTTTTATTAGCGCTTAGTCCAATCAAAAAGGATTTTATATAGTCTGATGGAATTTATAGGGAACCTGCTACTGTGTATATATTATTTTTTATAAATTTGTTATTTTCTATAGCAGAATCTGATTTTGATTTTAGTTTCAATGACGATTTGATTTCATTATTGTTATTAATAAGTTTGTCTATTGGAATTTGCAATGTAATGTCTTCCCTCTGCATATAAACAGCTCTCATCTAAAATAAATGATTTGTGTTATAGTTCTGTCTAACATTTATTTGATTCATGTTTTGAGCAGAATTATCTTGCAAAAAAATTCACTCAGTGTCCTAGGAAAATAGTTGTCTCAACTTTACAATGTAATGTCGACCAAAGCTTCTACAAATAAGATACAGCTACCTGCTTTCAGGTTTTTACGTTTTTTTTTTATTAACCAAAACTTCTACAAATAAGATACAGCTACCTGCTTTCAGGTTTTTACGTTTTTTTTTTATTACCCAAAACTTCTACAAATAAGATACAGCTACCTGCTTTCAGGTTTTTACGTTTTTTTTTTATTACAAATAAGATACAGCTACCTGCTTTCAGGTTTTTACGTTTTTTTTATATTAACCCGTTATGACTTGAATTATGATGTAGATGATTAAAAATATTTATTGTTAATTTTAGTTAGTTTAAAGGGTAATGATACTATGATTGTCTTCAAACTGAAAAAAAATATGAAGTTCAAAAGTTAAACTACGACTGAGAATTTTGGAATTTCATAAACTTACCTTGATTATTATTCATAATGCTGGAAAAAAGTGTGTTTATGACAGCAAACGAAATCCTTCACCCTCTGAGACAGATGGCGGCATACTGAATGTAAGCAATGGACAGTTGCAATCTAGTGGTATCTGGCATCTACCCAGATACTGAACGAATGCGTACAAAGCATGTTTGAATCAATTCTCACTTTATTTATGTCGTTATATTCATTTACTTATAACTGAACAAATTAGTTCAACCAGGTCATAAAGGGTTGAGGTTCTCACAAAGATACGTTCTATCTCAGCATCACATATTCTCTCCTGAACCAACACATCTTTATAATATGCAATTAAGTGGATTCATGATGTGTTCAACCAACATTTCTGTGATTGAATTTATTTACATGTTCCTGGAACCTGTGGAAGCATTTACATCTCTTTGGATTCTAGAAAATGCTAAAAAAAAATTCTTTAAAGTTGACAAAGAAATTAAAAACATAATTCTGATTGCTTTGCAATAAGAAAATGCTTAATTGCATTGTTTGAATTCTTTGGACTACTCTTCTCATCTTGAGTATCATTTTCACAACGTTTTGGTTGATGTAACCTCCGACCTTCTTAAGGTGTATCTTGTTGAACTCGTTAATGTTTCTGTTGAATTTGAGAATCTGGACAGAATTTCAAACGGAAACCATTATTTACTTCACAGGGGTAGCATGCTCTCGTTCCATCAGCCATGACTGGATAGAGGTTCTAAGTAATTTGCAATTGTATTTTTTTGGTCGCTCACACTGAGAAATGAACCTTCAATCTTCAAGGACCAGTGGTGCAGGTGTTAGAGTACTTGGAAAAAATCAATTGTAAAGGTAATATTTTTCTGAAGGTTGAAGGTTCAATTCTCAGTGTGGGTAACTGAAAAAAAATACAATTGTGTATTACTTAGGACCTCTATCCAATCATGGATTATGAAACGAGAGCATGCTGCCCCCATGGAGTAAATAAAAGGATATGTTCAAAAATCTATGCAAATTCCTGCGTTTGAAGAAGGTCAGAGGTTACATCAACTGAAATATGAAAATGAGACATCTCAAAAAATTCAGAAACGTAATAAAATGCTTGTAGATAATAAATTATATTCAATGATGTTAATTAAAACGCATTATGTTTTTCTCTATTTTTCTAATTACTGCTTGATTTTAATTAGACTTTCCTTCTCCAACGTTTTTACATGTTTGTATTTTATAACTGGTATGGATTTATGCATATTGTTTGCTTCTTAGCTTGAAACTATGGACTGGATACTTTTTTGAAGGATTTGTATTTAAATCGTTGTTCTCAGATATATATTGTAGTTAAATAGATGATGATTTTCAAATGAGAACAGATATTCTTAAGAGGCGTCCATTCAGTCTGTGCGTTTATCAATGCAAATGGCACATTAACTTAAAACTTCTATCAGATCATGGTTGATGGAACGAGAACAATCTACCACAGTAGATTAAAAAAACGGTTCAGTTAAAAATTCTATACAGATTTTTTGAATACGATATACTTGAAGATTACAATCAGCTGAAACATCGTGAAAATAACAGCCAAGAATAGTAGTCTTAATAATCAAAACAGCACCGATTATCTATTTGTAGCATAGTGTGGAAGGTTTCTTTGATTGACACAAATAGCTCTTCGTTTCTCTGATATGGTTAGCTCATTAGATAATGACGTCCAGTTGTAAAAGTGATCATAGTGGTGATGTAGCAGCTGGAGTTTCTTCTTAAAGCTGTTCATCTCTTTGACATACAAATAGTTGGCTCATGTGATAGTGACGTCTTCCTGTAAATGTGGTCGTAGTGAATAACGAACTAACGAAGAAACCAAATTCAAGAGCGGGCGAATCTAATAAACTACTTATTTATTTCTCACTTATTTAATTCAGTCTGCACAGTTAACAGTAGATCAAATACCATTTCAGACAATGGTGACAAACTTAAATGTGATATATAGATAAAACCTCTTATAGAGATGGGCGGACATGTTTAATAAACTACTTACATTCGTCTCCTTCATCTCCTCAGTGATTTAATCAGCACATTTAGTGACTAAGATGATATTTCAAATTTAATCGTGATCGACCAACCAACTAACCAACTAAGAAACAAAACCTATTTTAGAGATGTTTGATGCATTTGTAAACAAATTATATAAAATGCAGACCATGTTATATACCTGATAGCGATTTATGTATACGGTTAGCTTCTTAGGTTGAAGCTGTTGACTGGATACTTTTTATATAAAGTATGTAATTATACAAAGTGCAGGTCATACGAGAGGTGTGCAATAAGTAATGCCCCTGACCCACTTCCCATAGTAGAGCAACGAAACTTGGCACAGTCTTTCTCTACAGAGGAACCACCCAGAGTTATACATTTCTCCCATCGTTTGATGCAGCTCTAGAGACCGTTTTTGTAGAACACCCCAGGTTGGTCCTCCAACCACGACGTGATTTCAGAAATCAAGGCTACATCATCTGGGAAACACTTTCCTTTCAAAAACAATTTCATGGCTGGGAAGAGATGAAAGTCAGAGGGTGCAAGGTCAGGAGAGTAGAGAGGATGGGGGAGGATTTCATTACCACACACCCGTGCTTCTGATCTGGCGACATGCGAGTTGTGGACCGGAGCGTTATCCTGCAGGAGGAGGGTATCTTTGCTGATCTTGCCCCGCCTCTTGATTTTGATAGCTTCACTTAATTTCCTCAAAAGTGAAGCATAATATGCTCCTGTAATTGTGGTACCCTTTGCCAGGAAATCTGTCATCACTACTCTGTCCTGATTACAGAAGACTGTGAGCATGACTTTGCCAGCAGATGGCTGCACCCTTGCCTTCTTTGGAGGCGGTGAATAAAAATGCTTCCACTGCATTGACTGGGCTTTGGTCTCTGGATCATAGGGATGGACCTAGGTTTCATCCTGTATAATCAGTCTTTTGAAAAACTTTGACTCATCTTCTTGGCACATCTCCAAATTCATCCTCGAGCACTCAACGCGTTCTCGCTTCTGGCATGGTGTGAGCAACCTGGGAATCCATCTGGTAGACACCTTATGCATATGCAAATGGTCATGAATGATAGTTCGCACAGACCCTGTACTAATCTTGACATCTTGGGCTATTTGGCGAATAGTAATGTGCCGATCTTCTAAAATGGCAGCCTCAACTTGACGGACAGATGCCTCATCAATGGCAGAAGGTGGGGGGGGGACCAGGTCTAAGAGCTGTTTCCACAGACTTCCGGCCATGTTTGAATTCACGATGCCAGCGTTTTACAAGGTCATATGATGGGGCATTATCACCATAAGTTTCTTTCATTTCATCAAAAGTCTCCTGTGGTGTGCGTCATTTCAAATACAAAAACCGGACCACTGCTTGACATTCAACAGGCTCCATTTCACACCTGACCCAGTTCAAACACCTGTAAAACAGAAACCACAATTAGTTTAGCGCTGTAATTTGCCACACAAATCATTGCACATGCAAAATTTCAGCTACATCAGACCACTGGAAGTGGGTCAGGGGCATTACTTATTGCCCGCCCCTCGTAATAGTCCAAACAATCCAAATAATACAAAAAATAAAACTCAATTACTTAAGACTTCTACTAGGTCATAGCTGATGAAATAACAACCATCTACTCTCACATATTAAATAATAGATTCCGTTCAAAATTCCATATAGATTCACAAATTCAGCATAAATATTCCCACGTTCAACATTATGCGCCTGAAGAATAATCCAAATAATTTAGCTCCAAATCTAATTTAGGTTTTTTTCCCACAGAAGAGATGTTGTGAGTTTGCCTGTTTATTTTCACTGTAAGTACTCGTCTGAGCTTCAATCTAGAGTCCCCTCTTGTCAACGTTCACAAAAACTACTCGCCTAACTACAACCACTATCAACAATTCCCTCACTCTCTATCTGTGCCTAAATCTAAATGCAGATTACGTGAACAAAGCTTTTTACTTAAATCTGACTGTCTGTGGGACTCTGTTCCGCTGGCTTCCTTTTCAACTGATTAAAATATGGTCGTTCAATGTAAACAAGTTCTTGTTGAGCCGTAGAGATATAAATCATTGCACATGCAAAATTTCAGCTAGATCAGACAACTGGAAGTGGGTCAGGGGCATTACTTATTGCACGCCCCTCGTATTCATAAATCCTCTATGTACTTTATATTATACATTGAATTTTAATTTTTATGATTAAAGAGATACAGACAGATATTAGCACAGAAAACAGATTTGGCCTCCCAAGTTCAAATTATAGTCAATGCCTGGAATGATTGCATGAAGCCATTGCTTCTAGCATCTTTTTATAATCATCGAATACCTTTTATCAAAATATCTTACTCTTGCCACTCCTTGGTTGTCAGCAGAAGAAATATGAATTAGTCCTTAGTTTAAGATGTATTGAAAAGATTTTCCCCAAAGCTATTGACTCTTTTTCAGGTAAGAGATGTTGTACACCATTATCCCTAGTTTTCCTAAGTAAAATTAAATAAGTAGAAAATATTTTTGGAAAATGATTAGGTAGTTAGCATTAAGAATAACCCGTTAATCATTAATACGCAAAGTCTATTTTTTTTTCAGTTTCCAGATGCTGATTTGATCATCGTGCATTAACAATTCTTTTTTCACAGGTGAATTATTTGTGGAAAAATGTTTTATTATGAATCAAACTTTTTCCTAAATTAAAACGAAATCTCTCAGTGGAAATTGACAAAAAACAAACAAAACAAAACAAAAAGATCCCTCGCCCTTTACTATATAATTCTCGAGGCAGCTCGTGTGTGTGTGTGTGTGTGTGTGTGTGTGTGTCAGAACGCTGCATCAACAATCATGTTAGCAATTCATTTTATGACATAATTATTTTTTCAAGATATTTCTAAAAAAAAAAAAATTCTTGGAAGGGATTTAAAAAAAGGTCAAAAAGAATTTTAAAAAAAATGTTTATTTCTTAATTTCAGGTTCGTCAAAACAGCAGCTTAAATAATTTGCATTGTTCAGACTAGAAACAAAATGAATAATAGTTTTGGTGAAACTTACTTGTACATACAATTTTAATTTATTCAGTTTTCTATTGCTTTTAAAGGTAACCCTAAATTTTAGTTTGATTCTTTGCAAGTTTCTGATAATGCCAGATTTAAAGCTTGTCAACAATTAAAGATTATTCCAAAATTCCTTGATTCTAAAAGAAATAAACTGTAGTCATTTCTGCACTAATACTGTTTGGAAAGATAATAACCCACAATTTCTCTCCAGCTATACGTAAAATAGTGGCTTGTGCTCGATTAGCCATATAGAATCCATAATCGATATCTGCTGTGTTTTGGTGCAAAATGACACAAACCAAATCAAACCAACCCACATGAAAATTAATGAAAACAAAATGAATGATTTCAACTTTTATGGATAATGTTTGTTTTATATTATTATTATTTTTTTACTTTTGATCTCAATATCAAGATTTTAGTTTAAAAAATGAAAAGGAAATAATGAGCATTGGTTGTAAATAAGAAGAAAAACATTAAAACCATTTTCCAAAAAATTGTGGACCAGAAAAAAAGACCAAAACAAAGACTTTTCTTTGTTAATATCTGAATTATTGATGATAATTTCTAAACGGAATTCATTTCTATTTTGGCTTGAGGAACACTTACCTGTGAATCTGAAAGACAAAAAGATACTGGCTCAGAGGTGTCAGCCTCAGCAAAGTATCTCCTTCCAGCTTCAAACTTTATCAATTAGGTAAGTAATAAAACCATTTACCTTTCTCCACCTATGCTCTTTATTTGAATATAATTTTGTTCTCAACTTCTTACACACACACACACACACACACACACACACACACACACACACACACACACACACACACACACACACACACACACATTTTAAGGACAGCATGCCTTATTTTATACATGTTTTGTTGAAAATAACAACCAAAGGACTTTGACATAAAAATTAATGTGATTGATGTTCTGATGCAAAGTTCCTTGATAATGACTACAGCCAAAAAAAAAGCACTTTAAAATGGATGCAACCATCAGCCAATTGTTTTTATGACATATATCCCAAGAAAGCACGACATGCGAACATATGCAAGCCAATTCTTATCTATCATTTTCTACAATACAAATTATTTGTAGTTAATGTTTAGCCTAAACAGAGTAAAAAAAGAAATAGGGTTATAATAAAAATTGAATCCACTTTCAGGGGTGAGGGTGGGTTGCTTAATCAGATTGCTGTTGTCAATATCACTACTAAGATAAGCATTCCAACAAACAAAAGTTCACTCATGAAATTCAGGTCTATGGCTGTGAATGATTATGTTATCATTAGTGTTTTCTATTTTGTAAAATGAAAACCTTTTCATGTGACAAAAATTATGAGAGATTTTTCAAAAATTATTCAAATTATGTTTTCAATCAGAATCATTTTGGTTTTTTTTTTATAAGTATTTTCAATCTTTCTGAATTTTTGAGATAAGGATTAATTATTCATATTCTTTGGATTCTTCGGACTATCGTTCTCATGCTGAGTGCTACTTTCACAACGTTTTGTCGATATAAAACCTCCGACCTTCTGTAGATGGATCTTGTCCAATTCAGGAATTTTTCTGTTGAACTCTGGAATCTGCACAGAAGTTCAAACGGAAATTTGATCCATGAGGGTAGCATGCTCTCGTTCCGTTGGCCATGATAGGGCAGAAGTTCTAAATAATTTGCAATTGTATTCATAATGTGGGCGACACTAAACATAAAACTGTGAATTACTTAAAACTTTTATCCTGTCATGGTTGAAGGAACAAGAACATGCTACCCCTGCAGATTAAATAAAGGGTTCTATTTAAAATTCTCTGCAGATTCACGAGTTTGACAGAAAGATTTCCGTGTATGACAGAAACATTCCAGAGTTCAACAAAATACACCTGAAGAAGGTCGGACGTTAAATCGACTGAAACTTTGTAAAAATGACACTCAATAGTTTGAAGAATCTAAATGATATGAATGTTCAAATCTTTGTTGATAGTCTTTTGTAAAATGTTGAACTTGCACATCCATTTTAGGCAGTATCATATAATTGGATTCATCATTTCTGTACTAATATTATCTAAAATATTTCTAAGTTATGAATTTGATTTTCTTATGTTCATTTATCTTTTTACTCTATACATTCACATTTATAGAAATCAGTCAATAATTGTTAGAGTTGTAAGGCACGTCTTCTAATAGGCAACTAATTGCTGGACGTGAATAACAAATCCTTTGCTTTAAATGTTCTCACTGATTGTCATTTAGTAGTAAATTAGGTTCCAAGATTCTCATCCCAAGTCATAGACCATAGTTGTATGGTTGCCAGGCCTAATATGGGTATCGCCTTAGGATGATTCTGTCTGTGATTTTTTTTTTTTTCGCAGAGTGTCGACATTATTGTTCTGTGTACATAAAAAAATGTAATAAAACACACAGATTGTTTAAATGATTTTTTTAATGACAATGATTTTATTTTATAATTCCAAGTTATTTTTTATAAAATTATTTCGTGCTTATTCTTGATATAATTGCAATATTTTTAATTCTACATTTTGATCTTTTTTTTTTTTTTGGTATTATTATAATGTTTTTAAAAATGGCCTGATGTTTACCTTCTGAAAAATAGACATGATTTAAATTTTTTATTTTCAGAAATTTCATTTAATAATACCTTTAAATATTGCATTATTTCTAATTCATTTTAATTGTAAATTTATGATTAGTTGTTACATATGAAAACGTAAGGCTGAATCATTCTTTTTTTCTTAAAAGTTTGTAATTTTTCCCCTTTCTTGAGCTTGTGATATAATTATAAAATTCTCATAGACTTAATTTTACTGTAGATATTTAATTTTAGCCACGGTTGCTTGGATGAAAAAAAAAAATTCTATCAAAAACATATGAACCATAACCCATATCTTTTTTTTTTTTTACTAATTTGCTTGATATTTTTTTGTTTTTTTGTTAATTTCAGATTTGGATGAAATTCCAACTTGCTCACCAATGCTAAACATGGATTCTAGGTTTCAATGATTCCAATAATATTTCCACATGGAATGGTTCAAATTATTTCGCTAATCTTGTACCTCAATCGTTAACAGATTTTAACATTGACACTTACAAATCACATGAAACATTTTCCATTTATTTTGTTTAAGTTAAAAAAAAAATCTTTCTATACAAGTTTTTTTCTGAAAAAAAAAATCAAATCTCTAAAAGGACTCAATAATTTAAATACTGAAAACTGCTTTGAATGTTTTTTTTTTTTTTTTGCTTACATTTCATTCAGTTCAGTCGAAAAAAAAAATTCATGGACTTTTCACAAATATTATTTTCATCTGCTCATGCTTACCTCTACTGAAAAAAAAAAGAGTAGCTAAATACACAAAAAAGAACGTTCTTGCAAAGAGAATACATTTTTTATTCTTGTTTAGTTCATATAATAAATCCTGGGAGACATTCAAGTTAGTAATAAAGAAAGAAAAAAATCTTTTCATTAAAACAATAAAAACTAAAGAAATATCAAATACACAAATCTTTTGTGGTATTTAAAAAACAATTCTTTCTTTTTACATGGACATAATTTTGTATGTGTTTACATAATAGTAACATGAACACAAATTTAGATTCTAACAGCTTTTCTATTATTCACATAATCTCAATTTAAAATGATAACTTTTATTTTTCAAAGTCATGAGGTACATTCAAATCTGTAAATGAAGGTGCTTTCAAATGAAAATTTGAATTTCTTGATTTATTGAAAACCTGTATCTATTTGATGCTGCTCTTTTTATACCTATAAATATTACAGATATTGTCGTTGGTTTACTTTTGAACAAATGCCTATGTGTTAAGGAAGAATCACCCTGTGACCATTCTGCAGGAATACCGCAATGAGGGCGAACTTACAAGTTCTACTTCGATAGAAAGCAGCAGTTTCATGTAGGAATCGTTTGAGTACTGGATCCCTAACCATGCCTGCAGCTCCCAAAAGATGTAAGCCCTCAGGTTGAATGAACGCACTACTGGTTATTGTCTTTTTCCTGGTCCTCTTTTATTATAACAACATCTCCTGAGATAGCTGCCATTTACCAGCATGCAAAGTTTATTTCTTCTCAATACAATGGAGGAAACACTTGCGACTCAGGTAAACGGATATTTTTCTTTACCTTTTTACTTATTTTTTAATCGCATCTTTGTTATCATTTGATCTTAGTATAACATTTTGTTTTGAGAATTACATGTTCACTTGTTGATCTCTTAACCTTAATTATAAATTATTTTGTAGTTTAAAATTAACTCTTATTTTTAGTTTACTAATCTAATTACTAGGTTATTCATTAATAGGTCAAGAGACCGTGGTTAAATACTCAGTGTAGTACTACTAATAACTAAGAACATATATACTTGATATTCCATCCCTCTGCTAAACACTTAACATCATCAAGGTCAATGGTAAGTGGAGCAATCAATGAAAAATCTTAATATAATCCATGAAAAATCTAAGTACAATCCAGGAAAAATCTTAGTGTAATCAAAAAAACAAAAAAAAGTAAGTACAATTCTAAGAAAAAATCTAGGTATAATCCAGGAAAAATCTAATTAAAATCCAGGAAAATCTGTGTAATCCAGGAAAAATCTTAATGTAATCCAAGAAAAATTTTGTTTTAATCCAGGGAAAATCTAACTAGAATTCAGGAAAAATCTTAGTGTAATATCCAATGAAAAGCGTATCCTTTTGATCGCTCTGGACTACAGCGGATCCTTTTATTATTTATAGTTTTAAGATACAATATCCATTTTATTATTAAAGAAGTTATAAAAATATTTGATAAACATCATCAAATTTATTGATATAAAATCCAATACAATTAATATAAAAGTGATAAAATATTTAAATCGCATAGTTTATTGCAGAATATATATGGAAAGAAGATACCAGTTCAAAAAAGTTTGAGGTTTTCACTTTAGCTGTTGCCAGTGATTTCTTGTTGACTTTTCCTCGAATATAAGTGACAACAAGCGTCCTCAACATTTCAGTACTCTCTCTTACATCCCATTCTTGTACTGCGTTTCAAGTTCTTGCACAAGCCATTACTAGTGATTACTCACTTATAATATCACTAATTACAAAATCTGAACATTTCAAAGTTAAAAAAATTAATTCAAACAATTAAAAAAAATAACACAATGTACTGCAAAAACGTGCACAAATATGCGTTTTTTTAAGTAAACAATTTGATGAAATGAATTTAATCAATGAATCGATGACTTTGTTGCCGGGTTCGAATCTTCTGACCGGCGTTAATCGTGACACCCTGCACTGATGATTCCCAAAAGATGAAACACTAGTGTTTGTAGGTTTTTAATAATTATGATAGTAAATAAACTAGGAAGCTGATTTACTAACTAAAAATTAATAGCATGTGCGTATATAAAAACGCGTGTTAACCGCAACTCTTTGTATAAGCCTGACGAATTCTCACGAGAATGAAACATGGAATATTCTGTGTAGCTTAATTGCCATATATATTTTTATAACTTACTATATATATATATATATATATATATATATTGAAAATTGAAGAATTAAAAAAACAATCTGAATGATAGCATATTTTTTATTTGTTTATATTTAAATTTAAAACGACATATAAACTTAAATTATATTGATAAATGCAAAAAAAAATATTGAATATATATATATATATATATATATATATATATATATATATATATATATATATATATATATATATATATATAAAACAAATAAATGACAAAAGTCTATATTATAAATTTCAAGATGTTGACCATGTTACCATTTATTCCTTTAAGTGTGTTTGACATGCACAATTCTTAAATACTTAAAGGAATAAATGGTAAGATCGTCAACATCTTGAAATTTAGAATATAGACTTTTGCCATTTATTTGCTAAATGCTCTGTAATCATATTGAGCTTACATAAATTAAAGGATTGTTATAAATAAAAGATGAAATATAAATAAAGAAACATATTTACACACACACACACACACACACACACACACACACACACACACACACACACATATAATTGTTAAGAGAAAAATACAACACAAACTTAATTTGATATCAATAAATTTGTGTTGTATTTTTTCTTTTAACCATTATTTATGATCTACTTCGCATTTAGTTCTTACACAAAGGATTTTTTTACAGAAACTGCCTAATCCTTTTGGATTAACACACACTCTCTCTCTCTCTCTTTCTCTCTCTTTCTCTCTCTTTCTCTGTCTCTCTCTTTTGTATGCATATATATATATATGTATATATATGTATATATATATATATATATATATATATATATATATATATATATATATATATATATATATATATATATGAAAAGAAAGGGAGATAAAATTAAAGTTACATTAGAACTTTGTTACATTATCATGTCAGTAAGGATGTGCATGATTAAAATAAGTGAAAGGGAAATGAAGAAGAAAACCTCTTTAGGCCATAGCATTTCAAAACTAAATGCTTCTCATCAGAAAAGGAGAAAAAACAGCATTATACAAGAGTAAAAGCAATAAAACGAACACCGAGTTTATATACATTTACAGTTTGGAATGGGAAAGTTTAAGGGGAGAAGTAATAAAAAAGGAGGGGAATGAGAGCATTAGAAATAATTTCAAAGGCATAAAAATAGAAGTATTTAATAGGATGGGGATTGGGTAACAGGAATATTTATTGCTCCTCTTAATCGGGTAGAGCTTCATCTATCCAGACAGGTTAACCGTTTCTTTCCGAAAAAAATATGTTATCAAGTTAATTTTATATATATATATATATATATATATATATATATATATATATATATATATATATATATATATATATATATGAAACATGTATGCACATATGTAGCCAATATCGTTTGTATAATAAACATGCTAAATACTTGCTCTGTCCTCCATTGAGCACTTTTTAATAAACACTACATCTAGGAAACCAAACTATACAACCATTATATATATATATATATGCATATATATATATATATATATATATATATATATATATATACTCGGGTTTTTTTATATTCAAAAGTAATGGACTAATGAATTCAACGAGGCTGTTAGATAGTGCTCAATAAAAAGAGCTGATAATACTTGTTTATTGTTATATAAACATGCTCACATCCTGCTGCTACAAATAGCCACTTGTTTCAATCAAACAACAGATATCATCAGGCAGCGACTTGACTATTCAAAAGTTCAATGAATAATCTTAGTAATAATAATAGG
>NC_136502.1:10418505-10428505 GCF_053919585.1 Euprymna scolopes | reverse complement strand
AACAAATACCGAAATTGTTTCGTAGGGCAATCAAAAATATATAATGATATGCACTGTGTTTGGTGATATCTACTTACCTCATGATCCCCTCATTGTTAAATGGCTCATCACCAGATGCTTTTGATGATGAAGATGATTAGACATTCAGCAAGATAACCAAGAGTAAATGAACATTCTTGTCTATTTAAAGTCATCACGAATTAGAGTGAAACCTTGAACGTGATGGAATAGCATACTTGTCACTTTCTAGCAATTCCTTAATCCAAGCAGATACCAAAAATCATAATCAATATCTGTCTGGGACTATCAGTGAAGTTGAGAGGAGGATCCTTCCAAATAAGACCCCAGGGGTCTACATATTCATACCTCAGACTTACATCCTGAAGATACCGCTTTAGTATGAAAGAGCGTGTTAATTCAAGGTGGCGTCTGTTGGAGGAGTCCTTCATTATACAAGGGAGATAATTATTATAAAACATTGAAAAGTGATCTTCCCTCTTACTTGCATACCTATCCATAGTTTTTCCTCCACTTTCAAAGCTAACCTTGTGTCTAAATTTGCCCTTGAAGGGAGCAAGCCATTTTTTAAATAGATAATGTATTATCGCCCACATATGCTAGACATAAAGTATATTTACATTTATATGTTTATGCATAACACTTTTTACAGAGCATAGAGATATACCTTGATCCTTGGATCATGCAAATATACTTATCAATAGCAAATTCAGTTTCTATGTGCCTTATGCAAATAAGGATATATTTACATAACTATATCATTGAAATCCATTTTTTTTTCTTAATTTCAAGGCTTTATTTAAAATAAAATTTGATCATTTATATAAGTATTATAATTCTATATTCAATATATATATATATATATATATATATATATATATATATATATATATATATATATATATATATATTGAAATACGTAAGATTACATTTAAAAGCGAATACAACACAGATTAAAAAAACATTTATTTGTTTAATAAATTTGTTCCTTTTTTAAATCTCTTGTATTGCTTTTAAACGTAAACTTATGTATTTCAATTTAAATTTAAACAATACTTCTATCGCAGGAAAAAATCTTTATTAATTTACACACACACACACACACACATATATATATATATATATATATATATATATATATATATATATATATATATATATATATATGATCGCTGGTTTACTGTATATAGCAAGACTGATTAGCCTAAAAAAATGAAACATGCATGTTTGTGGATATAGATAATATTTATTAAAAAATATATATAGTAAATATATATATATATATATATATATAGTCATCCACATAGAGACTGTATCTATGCATCATAGTTCTTCAATTTGGCTCAACAGGCAAGTGATTCAAGCTAAGATTAAAGTCCAATGTTTTTTCTCAACAAAGCTTCTATCCTCTGTGTCACAAGCCATGGGGGAAGAGAAATATTACTTTTTATATAAATAATATCAAATGTCAAGTAGAGCTCTATTCATTTGTAAAGAGTGTTGCATTCTTGCTAATGACAGCTAGTAATTAATTTAAATAAATTATTAATAGTGTTTTCGGGTAGAACTTTAGTGTTTAGTTTACAGTAAATATTGGTGTTTGACATAAAATAATGCAAAATGAATTGTACTCCTGTAAAACAAACCAAATAAATCCTCCAAATTAAATTATAGAAAATATTCTATCAAGAAAATTATCTTTACATATATATAAAATGCTCTTACGTGCAAGTTTGTTTCTTATGGAGTTCAAAACAGCTAGGCCAATTTCTTTTTATTTCACACAAATGTACTTCATGCGTCTGGCAGTGTTCTTAGATAGGTTTTATATCGGAATGCCCCAGATAAGTATGGAAAATTAATAATCGAAAAAATCCACTTAAAGAGGAAACAATCAGATTTTAACTTAAGCCAAACATCACAATTGCATTTTAGAAGTTTTATCTTCACACAAGCAGAAGGGCCCAGCATATAAAATCAACAGGAGGTTCTTTTATAAGGCAGGGCACGTTCGAAATGAATGTTTCTGTTTAGAGCATAGTTGAACTATGATACTTGACTTTTGCATTTTAATCTTTAATTAAAGCCATTATATAAAAATAATTTTATAAAATCAACCGTAGGTTCTCTACAGTGCAATGTAGACTATAACGTATTGTCCACAATATATTATAGTCTACATTGTGGTCATCCATGACTAGAGCAGGCAGTCAATCGATTTGATTGAAAAATGGGCAATTTCGTCGAGTTTGATGATAATAAAAGTATTGGAAATGTGGAACATTCGTTGATCCTAATTCAATCATGGGCAACGTCGGATCTTCCAGCTAGTATTTACTGAAAGAAAAAAAAATTACTTAAACGGCTAATTCATATCTCCTTTTTTAATAGCGTTATGCATATTCTGTATTATATAAAATTTTAAATTAAATGCTTGGAACTTTTAATTATCATCAAAATTTTAGAGGTTTGTGATTGGTTAATTACAATATAAGTGAATCAATAATAAACTACGTTGGTCATTTCAAGTTCTATATAAATGAAATACTAAATAAGCAGAGTTCTCAAATAACACTGTGCATATAAGCACACACAGCACCTACTGCAGTATTTAAGGGGCCATAGATATCCTATTTATGGTGACTGCATTTCTTTGCCTTTTTTTTTACTACCAAACGCCACATAATCACAAAGAATTGGATTTTTACATAGATGTGTATCACTGCAAACTTTAAGGATATTATCTTCATAACAATGTTTGAGCTGCATGCAACCCTCACATAGTCAGCATTCAAGACATGACTGAAAAAGGATTCAATATTACCAACATTCTTAAGAAAATGGCAGAACTTTTCAACAGTGGATTTTTTATCAAATACAAGCTCATAATAGCAGGTGAGTGTTTATTTTCCTCTTTTAATGCCTTTTAATATATCCGTTACTTATTTTTATTAGTACAAGTGTATCAAATGGTAATGCCAGTGTGTGTCTAGCTTTGAAGCTATTCTAACTTTTTTTTATAATAACACCTTGAACTTATATGCCATTCATTCATATATATATATATATATATATATATATATATATATATATATATATATATATTGTTTAAAATATAATTATCCACTGACATATGCTTGTTTCGTCGTCTACAACTCATCAGAGTGGCTGAATCTAGTGAGATTCGAAATTGGGACCCCATGGTTAGAAGCCTAAATCTCTACCCCTGGGCTATCTCATGCGACTGCTGTATTTTAAACATTTGAACAATATATATGCCGCTCCCCATTTTGGGGTTATCAAATTGGTAAAAGGGAAAATCATTGAATACATTCAAAAGTATCACAAAAACAAATAAATAACATCTACATAAAAAAACGCAATACATCCAGCAGTCACGTGAGATAGCTCAGGGGTAGAGGTTTAAGCTTCTAAATATGAAGTCCCGATTTCGAATCACGCTAGATTCAGCCACTCTGATGAGTTGTAGACAATGAAACATTTATTCAAATTTTCAAAAAAAAAACCTATAAGTCTGTAAAGAAGGTATACAAAACTTAATTATTCAACAAGGAGTACAAATAAACAAGAAAACCCTTATTCCATGGAGTTTCATAGAATGCAATTTTTCTCATCAGAGGGAAGAAATTTGCAAAATATACAATAAATTTTGCAAATTAATGCATTAAATGAAACAAACAATATGAAAGCAATCATATTTGCATTAAAAAAAGGTCATAGACACTTTATAGGGATTCAATGAGATTAATAAAGCAAGAAACGGGGAAAAAGGAGAAAAAGGATATGATCAAAATCCAATGAGTTTTGAAACACTGCTTTTTGTATTACATTTCGCTTCCTAAGCGATGAGGGAGTTACCTCCCCGTTTGTTTTGTGTCACCTCTTTTTTTTGATTGGACTAATTTAAAAAAGTGTTTATATTATATTTTACTTTTATTAATTATTTTGTAAAAATATTTTTACATGCATAAAAGTTATATATATATATATATATATATATATATATATATATATATGTATATATATATATATATATATATATATATATATATGAATCTTGTGGTTTCAAGAAACCAATCTGAAACCTAATAACATCATCCTTTTTATTCAAGGATTACCAAAAACCAATATCCTTTTTTTGTTTCAACCCATATTTTCTTTCTCTGTGTCCCTTAAAAAGATTTTAATATTTAATATATTTTCTATGTATGTGCTGAATAGCAAAATTATTTCAAACCAGATTTAATATTTTGCTAATGACTTTTATTTTGAGGAGATGAGCCTACACCGAAAATCAATGGATTAAGAAATTTACTTTAAATTTTGTATTCTTTGTTAAAACAATAAATTTTTGTTTTGAAAATTATATTTTTCCTGAATGAAATTTAAATACAAAAACTGTAAATTATATATATATATATATATATATATATATATATATATATATATATAGTCATCGACATACCGTACTGTTTTGCTATATCACAACTCATCAGTGCGGCTAGACAGGCAACTACCTCAAGCTAGGATCGAAACCTGACGCCCAAATGACAGTCAAAGCTTCTAACCATTACTCTATATGGCTGCTGCTGAGCGGGTGTTGAATTAACAATGTTTTCACATCGTCCAAATGCCGAAGCTCGATTTGTTTACACAAAGAGCATTGCTTAATATATATATATATATATATATATATATATATATATATATATATAGATATATAAAGTCTCTATTCTAAATTTCAATATATTGACCATCTTACAATTTATTTCTTTAAGTATGTTAACATGCACAGTTCTTGACAGTACCTGTTTTATAGCGCAAAATCATTCATTCAATTATTATATCTATCAATGAATCTATTCTGCCCTTAACTCCTCAGAAGGAACCAAGCTTATATGCATTTTCTTTTCCTTTAAAGAATTGATAAGTGCTATTTCTTCTGAGGAGTTAAGGGCAGAATAGATTCATTGATTGATATAATAATTAAATAGATCATTTTGCGAAGGAATAAATTGTAAGATGGTGAACATATTGAAATTTGGAATATAGACTGTTGTCATTTATTCATTATACGCTCTGTAATTACAGTGAACTTAATAAATTAAAGGATTGGTATAAATAAAAGATGAAATACAATTGAAAAACATATTTCCTATATATATATAAGCCTAAAGAGTCCTAGAGTGGATGAAACGCGGAATATTCAGTGTAGCTTAATCGCCATATATATTTTATAACTTACTATATATATATATATATATATATAAAGTAATATAAATCTGTTATATTTTTCAAGAGTTTTATACTATTACATGTAAAAACAAAAATTATCTTTTTTATATGGAATCTTCGATTACATTTTGTGTCCTTCTGTTTGCAAGCATTATTCCATTTTTGAAACCTTTAAGATCACAGTGCCCCATTAAAAATTCTCTATCTGAAAGACATTTTATGTCTCCTCATGTCATAAAATAAAAATTTAAACAAAAATAATATATTTTATATAACTTGTGTGTATATATATATATATATATATATGTTTTTCACAATTAGAAATAACACTGCAGCCGGCCCACAGTAATAAATAAGTCTTTGCTGTAATCTTTCTCTTACAGACACGATGTTGCTAGTCTCAGTCTTTTCTACAAATGCTATTATGGCATGTGTTCCTCAGAATTGTCTGATCCATTCCCTGCTTCCTTTGTACCAGCTCGTTTGACCCATGGATTTAGAGTTTCCATCAATTCGATGTTTTAATACCTCATTGTAATATAGCTTCTATTTCAATAGCTTCGTTCCAACGACTGCAAGGTTGTGGAACTCTCTTCCTACTCACTGTTTTCCTTCTACCTACAGACCAGAAGTATTTTGTCACCTGACGATATCTTTTTAGATGGAAACATTAGATTTATCATAGCCCCCTATAATAATTTTGTTTGCCTAAATTGAATAAAATAATAAAAAAATGTATATAAGTTTATTATTTACATACTATACACTTAAGTGCCATTTTATGCATCCAACTTTCACACCTTGGATGCATCAAAGATTCTTGTTGAAGAGGATACTGCATGTTCATCGGTCATTTGGGAATGTAGTTTTTTAAAAAATCCATTGAGAAAGATTTTTCCAAAAGTTATGTCCACGAATGCTAACCCCACCTCACCCCCACCTGAGGCTACTTTTCAACCAGAATCATTATAGGTCCTGGATATGACCTAAAACTATCTCCGATGGTGAGGCCCCACCTTGCGGGCCTTGCGGAGTGTGGAGCCACCCTTTAATTGCCATTGCTCCCAGGTCCACTCTGATCCGGAGTGGTAGTACCTGTTAGGGTCCCAACTATGGGTTAAAGAATCTGACTTAAAAAAAAATATATATATACTCCATTAAAAATCGTTCCTCAAAATAACTAGATTCGGCATTAAATAACCTGAAAAAGGTTGATATGCCGTAAAACAAAAACAACCAACCAGAATCATAATAAAATCTCTGACTGATCTAGGGCATAAAGCTTGAGTCACTAAAATGTTCATTCAAGTAAATATTATATAATTATGTACATAATATGTGCAGTTTTTGTTCTTGCATGTTGCCATTGAGCTCTGTTTTTTTTTTGTTCTGCTGACACTATATATATATATATATATATATATATATATATATATATATATATATATATATATATCTGTTTTCTATTTACAGAATTTTAGTTAAGGTTTTCTCTTTTCATTCTTATGTATTAAATTCTGTTTTAAAATTGAAGTCTTTTGCGAAATCGGTTGATGCAAGTGCTAAGTCTATTCCTATTTAACAATTTTAGTTAAAGCCATTTTTTTTCCATCCATATATAAATGAATTCTCTTTGGTCATTATAAAATTTTTAGAAATCGGATTATGTAGGTACTTAGTCTGCAATAGATTAAAATTAATATATTTTTCTTTCTTTCTGGGAATCTAAACTGCATTCTTTATTTTTATTTTTTTATTCAAAGCTTCTTTAGACTATATATATATATATATATATATATATATATATATATATATATATATATATATGGGCTTGTGCATCTGCTACTAGTCTCTCACTCCTGGACAGGGTTCAAAAGAGAGTTACCAACCTGATGAGTCCTGAACTATCATCCAGGCTTCAATCTCTGTCCCATCAACGAAAGGTTGCATCCCTCTGCTTGTTTTACAAGTATTTTAATGATGGTTGCTCTGACAAACTACAAACCCTTGTACCCCCTCAACGTAAATATCCTCGACAAACCTGACATGCAGTACAATCCCACCCCTACACAGTAGAGATCCCTAGATGTAAGAAGGCCTTCTACTCTAATAGTTTCTTCCCCAGAACTGCTAAGCTTTGGAACTTTCTTCCGGGTTCCTGCTTCCCCAACTGTACTGACATGCAGAAGTTCAAGTGTAATGAGAACAGACATCTTGCTGCTCAACTCCCTACATAGTATCCCTGCAACTTATCGCCCCAATAGTGGCACTGCCCCTTGTTTGGGGTGAAAATGATATAAGAATATACATAAATATAAAACATTGATGAATGTGTCTTTGAGTTTGAACTATCTGCTATGTGTATGTCAATGCATAAGGAATATTCTAGACTGCAACTTACACCAATGAATCATGAGGCCTGAGCTGCAGTATTTCTGTTGTCTGTTTGACTGACAGTTGTGCCAAAATGTAAGTAAAGTGCATTGTCTATAACTTTGATTTAAAAATTATCTGCAAGAGCAACCTTAGCAACTGATAGATTCCAGTGGCTGATTAAACTACTTGATATCATACTGGCAGACAGGATGAGAAATCATCTCTAAGCAGAAATTCATTTATTCATTTTGTATGAATCAGATGATTCCATAGTCAGCATTGTTTTTTTTTTTGTTTTGTTTTTTGTTTTTTTTTTTAGTTAAATGTTTTTCTAGAAAGATTTTGGGTACTTACAGGAGGGACCATGTGAAGGTTGCCAACATCCTAAATTAAATTATTTTTGTGGAACAAACTAGATTCGAACTTGGCATACCCAGGTTGTTAGTCCATGTCATTAACTACCGAGTTACTGGCAGAAGTAATATATTAGAACTCCTCAAATTGAAACAGTAAAATCTAGATTTTTCCAAATTATATTTTCTTGAATTTGAACTCATCATCAAATCCGGGCTGAGTTTTCAAGGTTTCCATGAAACTAAAGGTATTGATAAAAGATCAAAATAATTTATAATATTTATTGAAATAAAACAATATATCTGCTATTATACACGCAATTGATCACACTAATTATTTCTCTTGTACTAAAGCATTAAATAACACTAAATACCTATATAGAGACTTTCCATGGCTTTGAATACCAATATAAAAGTCAAATTTATTATTGTAACCTCATTCTAATTGAGTGAGAATTGCTGTTAAAATAAAACTCAAGTCATTAATTTGGGCACAACATTCCATTCATAAGGTTTAAAGGATAATTTGGAAACAGCATTCCATTAATAAGGTTTATAGTAATTTGGACACACCATTTCACTCAAAAGATTTAAAGGGTAATTTGGACATAACATTCCATTCATAAGGTTTAAAGGGTAATTTGGACACAACATTCCATTCATAAGATTTAAAGGGTAATTTGGATACAACATTCCATTCATAAGGTTTAAAGGGTAATTTGGACACAACATTCCATTCATAAGGTTTAAAGGGTAATTTGGACACAACATTCCATGCATAAGGTTTAAAGGGTAATTTAGACTCAACATTCCATTCATAAGGTTTAAAGGGTAATTTGGACTCAACATTCCATTCATAAGGTTTAAAGGGCAATTTGGACACAACATTCCATTCATAAGGTTTAAAGGGTAATTTGGACACAACATTCCATTCATAAGGTTTAAAGGGTAATTTGGACACAACATTCCATTCATAAGGTTTAAAGGGTAATTTGGACACAACATTCCATTCATAAGGTTTAAAGGGTAATTTGGACACAACATTCCATTCATATGGTTTAAAGGGTAATTTGGACACAACATTCCATTCATAAGGTTTAAAGGGTAATTTGGACACAACATTCCATTCATAAGGTTTAAAGGGTAATTTGGACACAACATTCCATTCATAAGGTTTAAAGGGTAATTTGGACTCAACATTCCATTCATAATGTTTAAAGGGTAATTTGGACACAACATTCCATTCATAAGGTTTAAAGGGTAATTTGGACACAACATTCCATTCATAAGGTTTAAAGGGTAATTTGGACTCAACATTCCATTCATAAGGTTTAAAGGATAATTTGGACACAACATTCCATTCATAAGGTTTAAAGGATAATTTGGACACAACATTCCATTCATAAGGTTTAAAGGATAATTTGGACACAACATTCCATTCATAAGGTTTAAAGGATAATTTGGACACAACATTCCATTCATAATGTTTAAAGGGTAATTTGGACACAACATTCCATTCATAAGGTTTAAAGGGTAATTTGGACACAACATTCCATTCATAAGGTTTAAAGGGTAATTTGGACACAACATTCCATTCATAAGGTTTAAAGGGTAATTTGGACTCAACATTCCATTCATAAGGTTTAAATGGTAATTTGGACACAACATTCCATTCATAAGGTTTAAAGGGTAATTTGGACACAACATTCCATTCATAAGGTTTAAAGGGTAATTTGGACTCAACATTCCATTCATAAGGTTTAAAGGGTAATTTGGACTCAACATTCCATTCATAAGGTTTAAAGGATAATTTGGACTCAACATTCCATTCATAAGGTTTAAATGGTAATTTGGACACAACATTCCATTCATAAGGTTTAAAGGGTAATTTGGACACAACATTCCATTCATAAGGTTTAAAGGGTAATTTGGACACAACATTCCATTCATAAGGTTTAAAGGGTAATTTGGACTCAACATTCCATTCATAAGGTTTA
>NC_136502.1:10406005-10416005 GCF_053919585.1 Euprymna scolopes | reverse complement strand
TACTGTTATTGGATATTTTACCCTTCGCCAGATTATCCATTCATGTGAAATCACCTTTTTCTTCATGCTATTCCCTCTGCTTCACTATTTGTTACCAAGTAAGATCTATGACTTACTTGTAGTTTCATTAAATACTTTTGCAAGCAAAATCCGATCCCGCATTTTGCTAAATCCTACCCTCTGATGAAAAGAAAAGTATTTCTTTGAAACTCTGCGGATTAAGGACTATCCACTTATTTTGTGCTTCCTTTTTAAAATTAAATATGTTTTCTAACTCTTTTTCAACATGTTTTTTAATATTTTTTATTAAGTACTTATACTTATATATATATATATATATATATATATATATATATATATATATATTATATATATATACATTCTTATTTATATATATATATATATATATATATATAAATAAGAATATATATATATATATATATATATATATATATATATATATATATATATATATATATACACGAGCAAACAATTAATAAAACATGTTAAAAAACACTTTGAAAAAGAGTTAAAAACATATTTAATCTGAAAAGGAAACACTTGATAAGTGGATAGTCCTTAATCCACAGAGTTTCGAAGAAATACTTTCCTTCTCATCAGAGGGTAGGAATTAGTAAAATGCAAGATCGGATTTTGCATACAAAAGTATTTGATGAAACATCAAGTAAGTCAAAGATCTTACTTGATAACAAAAAAGTGAAGCAGAGCGAATATGGTGAAGAAAAAGGTGAATACACATTATATATATATATATATATATATATATATATATATATATATATATATATATATATATATATATATATATAATACCTGCATACCTAATATTAATAATGTTGTAGATGTCCTATTTTTTTAAAGTATTTTATTATTTTTGTAAATGTGAAAGGTAGTTCAGTTACAAACCTTTAACATACTTAATAGTTTATTTTTAAATTATATGTCAGAAATATATTTGACACAAATATTGAATTTGTATGTGTATCCCAAGTATATTTTAAATAAATCTTTTTTGTATATTTTATATATATAATAGCTATCTTGCTTTTTTATATTACTTTTTGTGGTTGGTTTTCAATTGATCTGTCATATATATTTTCAATAACATAAGTATGTTATTAATATTGATAGCCTATTGTATTTCATGTAGCACCTCCGTTTTTACAAATTTATTTTTTTAACAAATATATGATTTTGTTGGTAACTTGATTTATTCGATATGAAATAATTTTCTATTTATTTTAGTGTCATATATATATATATATATATATATATATATATATACATACATACATACATATATATATATATATATATATATACATACATACATACATATATATATATATATATATATATATATATATATATATATATATATATATATATATATATATACTTAATAGCAATATTAATATCATTATTTACTTGATATTAGGCTTTTCTGTTGTTTTATGTTCAAAGTTGAAACAGTTCTTATGACCATCAGTCAGTGAAGATAATTTTTGTAGAGTTTTCCCCCTTCCTTTTTAATGGCTTCAACAGAAATGCTTAGTTTTGCACAGCAAATCTTTAGTATTATTTTTAAGATTACTTTATGAAAGGAAATAATTTTTCTGTGAGCAAACAGATTGTTCAGATGAGTTCTCAGTTTAAAATAAGGCAATTTATCTTAAAAAAAATAAATAAAATAAAATAGTTTTAAAATATAACTAACCCATTCTAAAATTATGGTTTTCAAAGATTACTTTAAATTCTCATAAATTATTATTTCTGAAGACGGTAAACTGTTGCAAATATTTCTATGGAAAAAAAAATATATATAGGAACATTATTTTGGTTTTAGAAGCATACTTGCCTTTAATGTAAGTTAAAAATAACCTCCAATCTATCAAATATATAATAAAAATGACTTTAGAAACAACCTTTGCCTTGAGTCTAAACATGGTGGTCGGTTGTTCTCATAAACCACATTGAAACGTTATTTCACTTTACTCTAATCTTTCGTATCAAAGAAACGAAAATTTGAGTCTACCGCAATATGTAGTTTATCATGTTTTTCTTTCAGAACATAAATTGTCATTTGCAATGAGTCAATGCGTAGTTACTTCCCTTAAATAGAGGAGATTTTTTTCCTTGCTTGTAGAGCTTGTCTTCAGTAGTAACTGTATTTTATATTGCTTTTATTTTTTTAAAAAAGTGTTGCTACACACATCATTGTATGCATCGTAACTTTATTATATTTTATCATTTTAAAATGGTGCATAAGATTTGAAAATGTAAAGTGTTTCGATTTTAAACTGGACGAATCTGACTTCAATCAACATATTGATGATTTGTTATCAAGCCAAAGACGGGCAGAATTTTTATTTCTCATTTTTTTTTATCTGAATGACTTATCATTTTTAACTTTATAGAAAAAATAAACAAATCGACTACATAATGTTTCTGAATTAAAATTTTAATTTCTAGTCAAATTTTCTTGTGAAATATATCCCTCTATTAAATTGAATATTGGTTTAAAATTTTTATTAAATAAATGTTTGTTACAAAACACAATATACATACAGTAATGCTAACTTGATATATTTATGAATTAATCGACTAGCATAGTATAACAATTAATATGCATCAGACAAAGGTATTATTATTATCATCATCAGCTCTCAAGGAGCTTTCACACAGGTCATCAAAGATCTCTCCTTGAAAACAACCTGGGGTGTTCCCTGGAAGCTGAGTGACAAGTCTCCCCAGATTTCCAGTATCCTCCACCTCTTTCGATAATATTTGCAATTTTGCGTTATTGCAACAGTTGCTTACCATTGATTTCTTGCTCGCAGCAACCACTGGTCTCCACTGGAATTTGAGTAGCAATAAGCCTCTCCAAGGTCATAGTTCTCTTTGCAATTGTCCAGCAGAAGTCTGGTCAGCACTTTCTCCTGAGTCTTTCCATCCTCCTTGATCCTTCTCGACTATTTGGCATCACTCTTTTTAGGGGAAGGGGGCGGTGAAGAGGCAATGGGAGGGGATAGGGAGGGGATAGAAAAAATTATTATTATTATTATTATTATTATTATTATTATTATTATTATTATTATTATTATTTACGCACTAGGATTAGTCACACAGGCCAACATCAAAGATTTCTCTTGTGGTGTTCTCTAGAGTCTGAGTGACAACAAATCTCCCAAGATTTCCAGTATTCTCCACCTCTTTCGATAACCATTGCAAAAGAATGTGTGTTATCACAACAGCCGCCTACCATGGATTCCTGATTCGCATTAGTTTTCACTGGAATTTGGATGGCAATAAGCCTCCCCAAGGTCCTAGTCCTCTTTGCCCTCATCCAGTGGAGGTTTGGTTAGTACTTTCTCTCCTCAGTCTTTCCACGTTATTATTATTTATTTTACAACCTATTGAATTTTGTGGAAAACAAAACGTTGGTATTATTTACTATCATATACATCTATTGTCATATCTTAAAGTTGATAAATATTTGAATGTTATGATTATCTCATTTCAACTTTTCAGTTATATTAAGTAATACATTTTTAAATGATCAGTGAATAGGCGTAAGTGTCAATATGTAAGTGCTGGGTAAAATCATAAACAATTGTACTTAACATTATGAATTATGAAATATCTTCCTTTGGCCGCAGAATGAGTAATGTGGGCACATAAATAATTTTGTAAAGTCATTGTTTAGGAGATTGCAACTAAAACCGTACCCCCCTCTCTCTGAGAAAGAAAATAGATTAAAATTTAAGTCCGTTGGATTGTCAAAGTTAGTGATTACTTATGGCCTAAAATAACCATCATGAAAATTTCCTGTCTATGTTATTTACAAGAAAGATTTTTAATTCCAATAAATTTCATTGATTACACACTATATCCGACATTCTTTTTACCGGAATAGACTTTTCTAATAATTCCTCATTTATTTTCATTAGAAAATCTATAACAATGACTATGCAATGAAAATACTACATTTATTACAAATAGAAAATTCCAAATGATGCCTACAATCACAGGGTATGCATTTATTTGGATCTTTTACTTTATTTATATTGACATTACATTTTAAGAATTACATTCAAACACTTGTCATATATAATCTTACTTATTCATAATTTTCTTGATTATTCTCTGCTAAAAATAGTAAAAATGTGCACACTTGAATAAACTCAAGTCATATGTTTTTTTTTAAATCACTATTATGTATTTTTACTCACCATCTTATGTAACTTTTGAACACCGTTACAGACACATTTATTTGTTATAATAAAATTCTATCTTACTTCCTATGAGCCACATCATCACAACATCACAATTGCCAAGATCTATAAATGAAGTAGTTCGTATTTTCCCCTCTACCTGAAAAGTCCTCCCATTCTCCCAGTAAGTAACCATTATAATTATACTGACCTGACACTGTTATTAACTGGATTAAACACTCAGACACTTACAACTACCATTACACTTCACTATTCGAAAATTTCTTCTCAATAGCATTCCGCTTATTCTCATTGGCTGCGACCATGAAATTATATTATTTCGGATTGTACACAAACATACAAAAACACGAACATCACAGCCCTTATTCAATATGGCCAATCAATCACCATGCATTGTTTTAAATCATTTATATTTTACTATTGTCGCTTTTCCTTTATTTTACAGACTGATTTTTACAAATTAATAACCACAACATTTAGTTAAAAGTTACATATGCCATTATGCATTATTTGGATTAACATTATTTACACATTAACGTTCTACTGAATTGAACACGTATTTGTGACCATCACCGAGAAAAATATTGTGACAATATTTTTCTCGGTGATGGTCACAAAGTACATGTTCAATTCAGTAGAACATTATAATTGAAAATTGATCCCAGACGATAAAAGTCATAAAAAAATGTTTTTGTTTTACAATTTTCCTTTTTTTCTTATCTGAAAGTGGAGTTTATTATCGATGAGATTAAAGAAAAACTGTAAATTGTGGAATTTACTTGGGGGGGGGGGCAATTTCATAAACGTCCGCTGAATCTCTTAATAAAAGAGAGTTGTAGTGCATCAAAGTGGCACCGAGCCTACATTGGTGTGATTAGGCAAAAAAAAAAAAAAAATCATATATCACTTTTGAAATCATAAAAACTATTTATTTTTATATTAAACACATTTGCACACTCTAAGCCTAAATTACGTCCAGATAAATTATCATTTTCATTACTTTTCATTCATACATGCAAGTTTTCTTTTTTTTACTTCCTTTGTCTGTCAAATAATTTACACTGCTAAAGTACAAATTTCCCCTTTATTACATTGCCTACAAATATATTTATTTCTTATATATAATGGCTTTTGTTTTTTTTTAATATAGTTATTTTTTGTTTAGTTCTCTTTTCAGGACTCCTTTTGCACATCAGCTTTTTTTATGTACTTTTTTACCTTACCACCAACTACACTATTTCCTTTAAACTGACAACTTTTATAGGTTTTAGACTATGCTGAATAAGACAATCTATTTTAACTTTGGCGGAGACAGGTAGTTTTTGAGATATAATGACACGCATTATGCATAAGAATAAGACAATCTATTTTAACTTTGGTGGAGACATTATGCACTGTAATTCACTGTTCTATGCACATGTGATAAAAACATGTACTTTCTCTGCACAACATTGCCCCCCCCCAATTTTTGTTTTGGTTTATAGTCGGGTGGGTATGCTAACAACATATATCAAGGTTGAACTTAGGGCAAATACTTGGACAGTCCACTCTCTCATAAAATGAGGTGTCTATTCTGAAGGCCGTTCTTACTTTGGTGAGGTTGGTTGTGTCTATTCCATACGACATTCTTAACATGAAGAGGTTAAGGGTGTCTATTCTGAAATCTGTTTTTAACATTAGGACGTTGGGGATTGGTCACCAACAACAACAACAACCGTAGTTTAATTTTTAACAAGGAGGGGGCATGCTTCCACTGAGCAACGCCGGTTAACAGGTCCCGTTAGTATAATAATATTTTTAAAAGGTAATGTTTATTCGCATTCAAAAGTATAAGTCAAATATATTTCCTTAAAAAAACGTGTAAACTAAAACTGTTTATATATTTATTCCAGGGCAAGTGCTCGTCTGAGTTCCAATCTATAGTTTCCCCTGTCCTTTCATGAAAAACAATCGTCTTGCTGAAACAACTATCAATAATTTCTGCCACTCTTTATCTGTGTCTAAACCTAAACGTAGATTCCATGAACAAGGCTTCTTTCTTAGAACTGCACGACTGTGGAACTCTGTTCCCTTTTCCTGCTTTCCAACTAACTACAATTTGGTTGTCTTCAAATCCAGCATGAACAAATTCTTATTGAGTCATCCCTTTAAGTAATCCAATTCACCAAATTTCCGCTACTAACAATTACTTTGACATTTTATCTTTGACAATTGTACACTTATTAACCCTTATCCTCGAGTGGCCTCTGAGCCTTGATAAGTGGTGACTTCTTTGTAAAAAAAAAAAATTGTTTGTGGATTACGAACAGTTATTTTAATTTGATTATTATGACTGCATTCACCACGTGTTTCTTACTATTTCCAACAAAGAATTAAAAAAAAAAAAAATTTTTATTACATTTTCACCCCAAACAAAGCACATTGCCACTTTAATGTAGGGGGCTACTATCAGGGGCAACAACTACTGGAGATTTGGGTAGCAAGATGTTGGTTCACGTTGCACTTGAACTTCTGCACGTCAGTATAGTTGGGGAAGCAGGGACCTGGAATGGAATTCCAAAGTCTAGCGGTTCTGGGGAAGAAACTACTGGAGTAGAAAGATCTTTTACATCTAGGGATCTCTACAGTGTGGGGGTGGGATGTAGCAGCCTGTCGGATTTGTCGAAGGTGTTCACGTCGTGGGGGCACAAGTGCTTGCAGTTCGTCAGTGCATTCACCATTAAAATACTTGTAGAACAGGCAGAGGGATGCAACGTTTCGTCAATGGGACAGAGGCTGAAGCTTAGATGCCAGTTCAGGGCCTATCAGATTTGTGACTCTCTTTTGAACCTTGTCTAGGAGCGAGAGACTAGTAGCAGATGCACCAGCCCAAATATGACAGCAATACTCTACATGAGCGAATGGTGGCCTTATAGAGGTACAGGATACTTTCGGGTGTTAGTAGTTTTCTAGCATGGTAGAGAGAGCCCACCTTTCTTGCAAACCTTTATAAAGTTTTTTTTTTATTTCATAATTTAGGAAATATTCAACATTGGATTTTTTTATGATGATTTTAGTCTGACAGGCCCGTAGCTTGAATTTACCTTTACTTTTGATAACATTAAATGATATAAATGGCTATTTGACCCCACAAAAAAATGAATCTCTTTTTTTTTCTAAATTTTATACATTATTTTTCCAGGATTACACTGTGTAAAAAAACAACAACAACAAAAAAAAAACTTTATAAAGGTTATAATAATTACTCAGACATGTTATAATTATGTTCATAATTACCTGTACACCAGTAATTAGAAAGTCATTTTGAAAGCTTCATAATCTCATTTGAATCTACTGAGCTTCATGCACAAATGCAATAAGAATAAAACTTTCAGGACCATATACATTCAATAATAGTCACTTTTTGTGACCGAGAAAAATTCAAAATTGATTTTTATGCATTTAAACTGTTGATTCAAAATTCATATCCAATATTTTCATATACAAAGAGAGAGAAAGACAGAGAGACTAACAGGGTTACCATACATTACTTGGGGAAAAAGTGTGACATAAATCCCTTCCCTTTTCCTCGTTTTCTCCTTCCCACCCCCTATTTCTTCTTTGTGCAGCCAATTCTTCTCTGGACGCACACATACATCTCAAATGGCCGTAAGGGAAATAACTCTGTGAAAAACATCAAAATGACTTCCTTTCACATACATAATAACATTAAAAATCGTATTTACTTTTGGTCAAATAAAGTCCCTCCCCACGACGCTTGTTGTTGACCTGTTAAAACTAATGTGCCTTGTAAATATTTTTTAAAAAATCATGAAAAAACGTATCCAATACAGAACATTCTCTAAATAGTTTTTTATCGTTTAAATTTCAATAAATCTTAATAATAAATAAGAAGACCTTTAGGAAATATTCAACACTGGATTTTTTATGATGATTTTAGTCTGACAGGCCCTTAGCTTGAATTTACCTTTACGTTTTGATAACATTAAATGATATAAACGGCTATTCGTCCCCACAAAAAAATGAATCTCTTTTTTTTTTCTAAATTTTATACATTATTTTTCCAGGATTACACTGTTTAAAAAAAAAACACAAAAAAAAAAAAACTTTATAGAGGTTTGTTAAGTATTTTTCAAGTTTTAGTAAGGCATACATACATACATAGAGACGTTTGCTTTTTATATTATAGAAAACCACAAGATTACCTTAATATAGTCAATTATAGTTTTATTATATAAATTAAATGTAACTTACAAATATATATATACATAAAAAAATACGTAATTAAAAAAGGTTATAAAACACGCTGATTGTGATACTATTGCCACTTGCCATTTTATAACATAAGGTATAAAAACCTTATG
The DNA here is from genome assembly GCF_053919585.1 of Euprymna scolopes. Classification (NCBI taxonomy): domain Eukaryota; kingdom Metazoa; phylum Mollusca; class Cephalopoda; order Sepiida; family Sepiolidae; genus Euprymna; species Euprymna scolopes. The sequence goes on along the minus strand of NC_136502.1, from coordinate 10,407,385 downwards.
TTATAAAATGATAGTTTCGACAATTCAACTTTTTATGATATCAAATTTTGTTTCGTTTATTAATAAAATAAAAGTTAATAAAATTAAACAATAATTTGTAGGTCACATATAGACGAGAAACACATAGATACACGAGAAGTAATTACAAAGTTCTGTTGTTACAGAAATGTCAAGGTGAAAAACAAAGATATAAAGAAAATAAAAATAAAAAAGTAAGAACTCCTAGGCAACGCCGGATAAGTGCAGCTAGTGTATGTATCTGTTTTATCCCAGATATGATTAAAATAGCATATTGTATAAACTGAATCGCTATTGTGTTTCATCATCTTTGAGGTGGTGATTTATTATTATTCGGACTACTATTCTCACCTTGTTTGCATGGCGTTTTGTAACCTTTCATCTTTTTCCAATACATATTTTTTTGGAATTTGTGAATCGTTATGTTGAACTTGGAAACCTGTACGAAATTTGGAACTTACATCGATTACATCTGCTGAAACATTGTGACTATAAGAACCAAGATGAGAATAGTAGTCTGAATAATCCAAATAATAAATCTTGATCTCAAAAGTTTTGAATCCAATACCTATTGTAAATGATTCTGTATAAATAATAAGCTATTATATACATACCTACAGGGAAACATTGGTTTTATACCTTCCTCGACGATAATAGTGCATCATAAAACACTCTACATTTTATTGGGTTTGAAATTTGCATAGCTAATACTATAGTACAGGTCGGTATCCATTAGGCAAATCACCTATTCCGCCTATTAGTTATGTGAAAGAATATAGAGAATTGTCTAAAATTGCTTAAAATTAAAATAAGAAAATGAAAAAGAAAAAACAAAACAATTGTATGTGTAGATTTGGAGCAGTGTGTATGATATTAAAAAATTAAAGTCTATTAAAATGTATGTACATTCAAGGTTAAAAAAAATGAAAAGAAAGATAAAAAGAAAAATGCATGATAAAGCATCTGTTAAATATACGTTTGTAAGTATTTAAATCGATAGACAATTACAAAAAAAGAATAGAGATTTATAGAGTTAGGTTAGTGTGCAAAATTATAGGACAAAGAGTATATATAATCACTCCAAATCCATTGAATGAAAGGATTTTTTTTTAAATTGCTTCAAATATATTATATGTAAGAAAAATCTTTAAAATTAAATATGTTTTTAAGCTTGTAATAAAACAGTATTAATATTTAACAGACTGGAAACAGCAAAAATTAGGCGATATTTGAAACGGCTATTATTTATTTGATTTCGTTAACACAGCTACCTTGCCATAGTATTTGATGGTTTTAGTATTGCAATTCACATCTGAATGATCATAACCTACCTCATACCACTACTACTAGTTATGCATGTAT
>NC_136502.1:10386005-10401005 GCF_053919585.1 Euprymna scolopes | reverse complement strand
TTTTTTTCAGATTAGTACATAATAACACTGAAAAATCGCCCCCTCCTTTGACGAAATCTGACCCAGTTGACCTCCAAAGAATGAATATTTATTTTTCTAAATTTTAGATATTATTCACCCAGGGAAATGCTGATCAAGAATATACCAACTTTGTGGGTATTTGTTTTGTAGTTTTGACATTTAGCTGGATATGTAACCACACATACACACAGATTGTGACCCGCCTCTCTTGGTGAGGTCATGCAAGAACCCCTGATCATCTTTGAAAAACTTCGGCTCGTGATGTCTGGTTCTCCAAGAGGCTGGCACATTGATCCCGAACGCCTTGGTGTAGAATTCGTCTGTAAGCGAAAAATAAAAAATCGGAAGCTGTGTTTGCAAGAAAGAAAACAGATGACTGGGTTCTATTCTACTAAAAAATTAATTTCACCAAAATTTACAACATTTTACAGATATGTACACTCCTGTTCTTAGTGCATTTTTAAAGTCTCAAATCTCTCTTCTCTTCTTCATGATGGCACTCAGGCGAAATGGAGAGGGGTGGCGGTGGTCACATCTTCATGGAGCGATATTATTATCTCGAGATTCTGCGCCAATCTGATTAATTTCGAGGGACATTGGCCTTATATACTCCGGGTCGGGGTGGAAAATTTCCTAAGCCAATCAAATTAAGATACGTGTCTGGGGGATTCCCCAGATGCGAATTGCGGGTGTGCAGTTCAGCCAATATTACCAGTCTTGAAATCCGAGACCCAAAATGATATCTATTCCCATGACCTCCAAGGTCAACGGCTGTCATTCAGAACACCTGGGCCGGGGTTCTTCAGGCCAGCAAGTACACTCTCGTTTCTATATTGTCTGGCATTTCCTGTTATCTAACACAAAATAACAATTATGTTTCTGAGTTTGACAATAACACAAAATATATATCTGATTTTTCAAACAATAAAACAAAATATATCTATACATCTTTCAATTCAAGTCTTTTCAATATCCGCTGTTGTCCGGGATTAATTTAACAATTTTAGCATATTTATGCAGTCTTTCTTAGGTCCCAGGGAAGTCTAAACCTCCACAATGAGGGGAAATCGCTCCCTCAGGTCGATCATGTTACACAGACAACTGCCATTTATATAATAGATTATAATTTTGATTTTAATACTATTGATTTGATTTTACTTTATTATCCATAAACTTTTTAATAACATATTTAAAAAAAAGAATATAATTTATTTGTTGATTTGTTATGTAGATACTGTTATACATTTGAGAATATGCTGAGACAATATCATGTTTGTTATCACCCATCACCCCTTTTTTAAAAAATGGAATTGCTCAATTGCTATAGTTATAAGTACTTATTTCATCTGATGTAGCTGTTGTGTTGAATGTGAAACTCAAACTAAAATACAAGTTTTTGGTCTTCAGAATCAAAGGGTAGTATCTATTTAATCCAAAGATGGTGAAATAATGCCATAGTGTCTACGTTTGTGCCATACGTCTATAGAAAAATATTTTGGAAATAGACAGTGTCAACGGTTGTCATAAAGAGCCCACTTTTCATCACAAGTCACAACCTGGTCAAGAAACAGGTTGTTCTTGTTGCGTAAAAGAAGGGAAGATGACACTTCATAACAGCATTACTTTTAGATGTCGTTCAATTTGTGAGGAACTTATTTATCAAGGTTTTTGTTTTTCTAATCCCTCTCACGAGGGTGGAAATCATTGTATATGTTACGTCTAATTCAGAAACAAGTTCTCAAAATGTTTGCATGAATTGGCTTTGACTGACACTCTTTATTGATTGGTGTCAACATCCAATGACTGACCACTATACTCAGCATCTTCAAGACTCGTTGCTAAGATGAAATTTCTTAAATCATCATTGTACTGAGCATTCAATAGTGGTTCCTAGGCCAAATGCTTTGTTGATATTACAAGCTGTTTCAGCAGCTTTTGAGACTAGCTTGAATTGAAATAAGAAAATGTGCGAATTTGCTTTTTTCTTCATTTTGAATTCAACGTTTTAAAAAGAAGATATAATTGTTTTAAAATAATTGTAATTTAAACGATTAGATAGAGAGAAAAACGCTCTTTAAAATGATATATAAAGTAAAGGTATTATAACGAAAACTTATTTGAAAATACATCATTTGAAATCAAAATTAAAAATTCTGCAAAAACTTTCGTGCCAACCTAATGCAACAGATGAAGAATATAGCCGTGGATTTTTTTTTTACAGATTTTGTTATTTTTATGCATTTGAATAGTTTTCAGTAATTATTCAAAGAAAATGTGAAAATAGCTTTATTACAAATTTTTTCTTTTAAATCTGTATATAATTTTGAATATTCATATTTTTAAAAAAATATAAAAATGTTTTACTTTTTTTAGCAAGCATATTTTGTAACAGTAAGCATGTGATGATTTTTAAACATTATAAAAAAAGTAAAAAAAGAAAACTATTGGCAAAAGTGTCCCTTTTACTATAGATAATTGTATATAATTTGATACATATTAGTTTTCTAATAAATATCTTTGAAAAAATAGTCCTCACAAATGTGTTTCTATTTAATGCAAAGAGACTATACAGAATTTATTCAACTAAGTTTATAATAGATGTTTAAAATATAGTAAAATAGTTTAGACAATTTATCTAATATATAAAATTAAGTCAGACTTTCGAAATTAAACCCACATATCATATTGTTGATCTGATAATAACTAGCCAGTTGCTTTTCATCTTCTCTCGACAATATTCTTTGCAAAAAAATGTATTTCACTTAATTTTTTTTGTAAAAATAGTTATTCTGGCTAAGAGCATTCTTACAATATAGCAACCAGTCTCAATCTTTCTTCCATCATTGACCCCCTCGGCTTTATGCATTTTTCCATTTACCCCTGCTCCCATACAAAAAATTCATAGCCATCATAAAGTGACAGAAAAACAAGGTCATAAAAACCTTTATGTTGTTTACGACTTTAAGTTTTGTTTAAAAGATAGTGTTTTACATTCGTATCATAAAAATTAAAAAGAAAAATCAAATCCTGAATAGAAAATTATGAAGTTAATTTGTATTACATTTCTGTAATAATCTGGCCCCTGTTGATTGCAATACAAGATTAGTACTACGCAGTTCTAGGAGGCCCACTATCGCATGCTTTGCCTTCTCTCTTTGAGAAGGGGTTAGTTTATTGCTAATCACCTGAGGTGCCCTGTCAAGAATGTCGATGAAGCTGCATAGACATCTTTTGCAGAGCCACTTTTTTGGAGATTGACTCATTCAATTTCTCATTTCCATCTCATTTTCCAACCCTAGTGTCACAGTTCTTGCGATAGGAGAGAACTAAATACTAGTGTTGGGACGCTTAATCGGAATTGGGAATCAGAAAAATTGGAACTTTTTAGTGTATCCGAATCAGAATCGGAAAATTTTGTGCCTATTTCCCAATGCCACAAACGATTCTTTCCATTGTCTTTTTAGTTGTTTTTATTGTTTAAAACAAAACGTAATACTGCTGGTAGTCATGTTAAAATTATTGATGTTATATTGATGTTATATTACGAGTAAAACTTAAATGTATAGATCACCCCCAAAAGTGTGTTTCATGCGTTTGAGAAACTATCAGCACATTTAACCATATATTTTACAGTGATTGGCAAAAAATAACAAATTTATAGTTAAATATTGAGAGGTTTATAAAGAATCAGAATCAGAATCGGTAATTGTATCGGAATTTGGAAAAATATTGGAATGGTCTCATCACTACTAAATACCCAGTCATTGTGCTGTTCACTATCACCCCACTTATAAAATAGTTCAACTCTTTAAAGAAGGAATAACATGAGAGGAAACAAGTCAATTATGTGTGGTCCGTTTGTCATAATTGTTACTTGGATTATGAACAATTTGAAACACAACTATTGTTGCATCTTTTTGGAAAGAGGAATAACAATTGAACTCTTAGATATTTGTGAACAGTGCATTTTGCAGTCCATCTACAAGGAAAAAACAGATTTTTCTAGGGTCACTTGTATCTTTTCATTAATCCAACTTGTGGATTTTAGAAAAAAAAAATTCTGCCTTTATAGGTACAAACTTAATGAAGTGTTTTGTAAATAATTAAATTATTAGTAAATAATTAATTAACCAATGAAAACATCAGAAGATTAATGAAATAACAAATGCATGAGTATTCCTGTGTGTATTTTCATTGAAATAAAGTTATTCAAAACAAATATAATAACTCCTTATGTAATTCTTTAACTTACTACAAGTTCTCCTGTGAAATGGTAATAACTATTAGAATTTTTCCCCAAAGAAGTTTGCAAGCAAAAAAGTAAATGTTTAAATAATTGAGGAATAAATTTGATGCTTACATATAGTAATGTCATTTTGAATAATTAACGCTATGCATGATAATTTTTAACATTTCATTTTTTAAACAATGTCTTATGTAAATAAAATAACACTTTTGAGTAATTATTTACCCCAAGATTTTGGACACCTTTTATATTTTTCATTTGTAACGAATGCAACTATTTTGATAAATAATCATCTCTATCCAATGAAACTAAATAGTTGAAAGAAATATTTGGTCGGATATTGTGTGTAATCAATAAAATCGATTGGTATTACTATTAAACAGATGAAAAATTTCCATAATTGATTTTCTGCTAAAAATCAATATTGACTTTGTGTGTGTGTGTATATATATATAAGCAGTCAGCAAAGATTAAGTTTAGAATCCAATAGCTTCTGTAAACTTAGAGTACATATAAATATTAATATTTATACAGTAATTCTCATCAAATAAAAAAGCTCAATACAACCAAGATAAGAAATAGAGGTTGTTATATAAGAAAAAAAGTAAAGACTATAAAAGTATATTTTACATTAATATATTATTCAACAAGATACTTAAAAAAGTTATATCGAAATTTCCTTAATCTCCATATCTTTTCATCTTGTTTTTAAATTCTTTATTTTTAATGTATCTTCTGATTTCTTAAATTTTTTCCCCATTTTATAAACCCTATGCACAAAACAATTTTTTTTTTGTATTCACAACTAGTTTTCATTTAATGCTGTTTCAATTAATGCCATTACCAGCAAATCTATAGTTTTGCTATAATATTCATTTGCTAATATCTTTCCTCTGATGAGAAGAACCCATTTTTTTTAATCTCCACAGATTAAAGAAATTTCAATGTACCTTTTTTGAGTATCCTGTTGAACAATAAATTAATGTTAAATATATTTTTACAATCTTCAATTTTTTTCTTATATATACATACGAGGGGCGTGCAATAAGTAATGCCCCTGACCCACTTCTCATAGCAGTAGAGCAACGAAACTTGGCACAGTTATTAGTCTTTCTCTACATAGGAACCATCCAGAGTTATGCATTTCTCCCATTGTTTGATGCAGCTCTGGAGACCGTTTTTGTAGAACACCCCGGGTTGGTCCTCCGATCACGATGTGACTTCAGAAATCAAGGCTGCATCATCTGGGAAACGCTTTCCTTCCAAAAACAATTTCATGGCTGGGAAGAGGTGAAAGTCAGAGGGTGCACGGTCAGGAGAGTTTGTTTGAATTCACGATGCCAGCGTTTTACAAGGTCATATGATGGGGCATTATCACCATAAGTTTCTTTCATTTCATCAAAAATCTCCTGTAGTTTGTGTCCTTTCAAATACAAAAACCGGATCACTGCTCGACATTCAACAGGCTCCATTTCACACCTGACTCAGTTCAAACACCTGTAAAACAGAAACCACAATTAGTTCAGAGAGAGATATAAATCATTGCACATGCAAAATTTCAGCTAGATCAGACCACTGGAAGTGGGTCAGGGGCATTACTTATTGCACACCCCTCGTATGATAATCATTAGATCTGCGTGGCACAATCTTTAAAATGTGTTTTCAAACTACTTATTCTTAAGATAAGTAATCTGTAATATGAAATATTAATGCGTGCACATTCGTGAAACAGCAAACAGATAAAATTCAATGACTCCCATGTACCAATTTTTCAATTTTGACCCCTTTTTTTTTCGTAAGAAAAAAAAAACAACTCAAATTTATTATCTGGTGGAGACCAAAAGTCGTCTCTCTCGTTTTTCTTATTTTCTGGAGTTCTTAAAACCTATTAAATACAAACTTTTTTTAATATTGTTCTACTTGTGTCCGACTTCAAATAAACAATTATATATATTTTCTTAAAATTACTTTTCTTTCTTAAAATTAGGCAAATATTTTTTGGAATGTAAACATGAAATATTTGCAGATATTAGAACAATTCAAACAGTTCCTAAATGTTATTTTTATAACTAACATAAGTTACTTTGTAAATAACTGACATTCACAAAAATTATACAAAAAAAATCTTCATATCTAATACACATTTTTCTTTAATGATTACATACTCAAACTTTAGAGTGTACATTTCTTTTATTTTCAAGATAGTATTACATCAACATCAATCTAGTTTACAAATAAACTGAGTTGTTGACTGCTTTTTATTACCAGTATTTAATTAATGAAATTAATAAATGTAAATTTCTGCATTTACCTGTTTTATCTTTAAGAGTAACTATTATATTATTTACAATAAATATTACCCTATTTATTTCTTATAATTAATTTTTATACTAATATATTATTCACTGTTTCATTTGTATAGCGATTTTTTTTTTTTAGATAAACAATACATTAGGTTCTAATAGACAGTTTAAATGATTCCAATGCTGTTCATCGTAGCCGATGTACATTAGATTTCCTATGCTCTGCAATCGACATTCATAGGTGATGACAGTAAACATTTTCTATGCCAGCATAGTTAACATTATTAGGTGATCTTTAGTTCAATGAAATTCATTGGCGTTATGGCTAAGTGATTATGGTGATGGACGACAAATCTATTATGCGTTTGAATTGGCTCAACGCTTTTTTATTTTAATAATGTCAGTTGTTTTGGTCTGTTTCAAAACAACAATAATAATCACAGCAATGCATGATTTTTTCCCCTTTTTTATTTCTTTTTGTTTTCTTCTTTTTTTTTTTTAATTAATTCAAATAATGTTTATTTCTTTTTGTCTGCATGAATGCAAAAATATTACATACCAGATGTACCCGGCATTGTCCGGTATTAAGCATAACATTAAATTCCTTAAAAAAAAAAAATGAAGAAAAAAAAAACAGAAAAAAACTGAGACATGTGCATGCGAATATTATGTTTTTTCTAAACAGTTCACTCCTTGTCAGTAAAAAGTAATACTTGAGCTGAGATCGAAACCAAAACCTAAAGATAGTGAGTTAAGTATGATAACTATTAGACCAGCTTGCCACGATCTTTGAAAAGTATCTTCAAACCTCGTGAAGTAGTTGGTAAACAGATAAAAATCCAATGACCCCGCCCCACCCCAAGTACCAATTTTTCAATTTTGACACCTTAGCAGCCCCCCCTTTTTTTTTTTTCGAATGAAAACCAATTAAAATTTTCCACATGTTTGTAGATCAAGAATTCATTGAGTATATAGGTTGAGAATTGTCCTCATGGCAAAAGCACTAGAGGATGACCTCCAATCTGTAGTGGAATGGGGACATAAATGGATGGTCACATTCAATGCTGCCAAGACTGAACTTGTTTCCTTCAATAATTACAAGAAACCTTCTCTGCCACCAATAGCAATGGCCAGTGTCTCCCTGTCTGAAAGTACATCTTTCAAACTGCTTGGCCTAACGTTCACAGGAAACATGAGTTGGAACAATTATATTGAAAACATTGCCAGGGCCGCTGCAAAAAAGGTAGGCTCTCTCTACCGTGCTAGAAAACTACTGACACCTAAAAGTATCCTGTACCTCTATAAGGCCATCATTCGCCCATGTATGAAGTATTGCTGTCACATTTGGGCTGGTGCATCTGCTGCTAGTCTCTTGCTCCTAGACAAGGTTCAAAAGAGAGTCGCCAATCTGATAGGCCCTGAACTGGCATCTAAGCTTCAGCCTCTGTCCCATTGACGAAATGTTGCATCCCTCTGCCTGTTCTACAAGTATTTTAATGGTGAATGCTCTAACGAACTGCAGATATTTGTGCCCCCACGATGTAGACACCCTCAACAAACTCGACAGGCAGCTAAATCCCACCCCCACACAGTAGAGATCCCTAGATTTAAAAGATCTTTCTACTCCAGTAGTTTCTTCCCCAGAACCGCTAGACTCTGGAATTCCATTCCGGGTTCCTGCTTCCCCAACTGTACTGACATGCAGAAGTTCAAGTGTAATGTGAACCGACATCTTGCTGCCCAAATCCCAACATAGTGCCCCAGTAGTTGCTGCCCCTGATAGTAGCCCCCTACAGCAAAGTGGCAATGTGCCTTGTTTGGGGTGAAAATGTAATAAAAAAAAAACAACCCAAAAACACACACACACACACACACACACACACACACACACACACACACACACACACACACAACCACACACACACACACACACACACACACACACACACACACACACACACACAAATTTCCACTTTTATAGATATATAGATATAAATGGCAAAACCTTTTTGTGTGTCATTTTAAATTATGTCAGTTTAGTTCTGTTTGAATAGAAAATAAGGGAATAATATCAATATTTAGTTTTCATCAATTTGGTATATTTTTGTTTTTCGATTACTTTTGATAATCTGCCTTACAGATAGATTTATAATTAATATTAATTTGATTGTGAAATAAAAATGAAAGTCTAAATATTCTCGGGCAACGACTGGAAGTAATAGCCAAAACATTTTTAAAAAATTAGCTGTGCATGTTTGGATTCAGTAATAAAATTTTACTTTACTTTTTTCTTTGCACATATTTAAAGTTATACACTGAAAAGAATTGCACTTTTGTTTTGTTTTTTATTATTTAGTTATTTCAATAAATATTTGAAACATGTGGATGTGGTAACAGAATTATACCAATGAGAAAATGGAGACAAATTCCTTTTTAACATCCAAGGGAAAATGTATGAGTTATGTCCCTTAGAAAATTAGAATTATTCTTTAAAAAAAAAAAGATCATAACAGCTTTTTAAATGTTTCTCTATTAAAAAAGTTCTCAACTGGGGAGTCAAAAAAATATTTATATTAACTAGCGGGGGGGGGGGGATAGGGGTTAGCCTGGATGTAAAATATGCTTTAATATGATGTTTTAATTTGTCTAGATTTTATATATATTATTATAGAGTTGTGATTTCAAAAGTAAAAGTAACATGTATTTGAGTGCCATTAGCTAGAATCGAAATCTAAACTGTATCATTCAAAGCTGGTGATGTTACCACTGTACCAACGTGACATGCAAATGGATTGATTAAAAATTAAAATTAAAAATGAAGATGAATTTACAAAATGTATAATGACTTTTTAATTTTGACTCATTTTTTGACCCCTTAAAACTATTGAAGGGTCCATAAAAAATCCAATCATTTGAGGCCCCTAGCACTGCACTGCAACTTTTCGTTTTGGAGGAGATAGAGTTTGAAAATATAGAGACAGACAGACAAACATGCTTTTATATATTAGATTTATGTTTTTTTCTATAAACACTCAATAGAACACAATGATTCTGAATTGATATATACTATAGGACTTTATTGGATGGAATAAACATGAAAAGCAGGCAATATTAGTATTCATATTTTTTTGGTTTCTTCGGACTACAGTTCTCATCCTGAGTGTCATTTTCCCATTTCAGTCGATGTAACCTCTGATTGTTTTCAGGTGTATCTTGTTGAACTCGGGAATCTGGATGGAATTTTGAATGGAACCCTTTATTTACTTCATGGGTGTAGCATGCTCTTGTTCCATCAGCCATGACTGGATAGAGGTCAATTTGCAATTGTATTTTTCGGTCACCCACACAGAGGATTGAACTTTCAACCTTCATGAGAATATCACTTTTACAACTGATTTTTTCCAAGTACCCTAACCACTGCGCCACGGGTCGTTTTAGTATTATATATATATAAAGGTTTGTCATGAGGTTCTGGTTAACAAGTGGCCTGTAGTTGATCATTGCTACTGTGTACTGAATTCAATATCTCCCACCCCTATGAAGTGACCTATATATTTGGCATTTTGCCAAATCAGAACAGTGGTTAATGATTCTATTATAATAGTAAGAATTAATCTGCAATGAAAAAAGCTTTACATTGAAATAAAACAAAATATTTTTTCAACATCTAATTTAATGTAATATTAGTGAGATACAATTGATAATGGTTGATTGAGACCTGTATAATGAATGGTGCTGAAAGTTATATTCAATTGAAACATAACGGTCTAATCTTAGTGAAATGAAATTCCTACAGCTACGTAGCTAGACAATGGAGCTATTAAGTCTGATATAGTAATATGGGACAAGGGGGAGAAAGTTGAAGTGTCCCTGATGATGCTGACCTTAACAGAGCAGAGAGAGGGAGAAAATAACGAAACACCAAGGCTTTATGTATGATATGAAAAGAAACTGGAATCTTAGGAAGATCTCCATAATTGCAGTAATTATAAGAGCAACCATTTTCATAAAAAAGCTGGCCAATATACCCGGTGAACTAAGTGCAAAAGAAATCAGATTGTGGCACTGGAAAATAATTTGTCATTAAGAGACGTCGCAAGCCTGTCTCTGCTTTATCACTATTTTCATGACAAGTGCTCGACTGAATTCCAATCTATGGTCCCTTCACCCTTGCTAAACTTTCACAAAAAACACTCGACTAACAACAATCACTACATATGATTTCCCCCACTCCTTATCTGTGCCTAAATCTAAATGCAGATTCCATGAACAAAGCTTCTTTCCCAGAACTACCCACATTTGGAACACTGTTCTGCTGGCCTGCTTCCCAGTCAAATACAACATGGCAACCTTCAAATCTAATATAAACAAATTCTTGTTCATAAATAATCAAATTGCACCCAATTTACACCATTAGTGATTACTGCACTACTACCTTACATTCATTAACCCTTATCCTCGAGTGATCTTCGGGCTTTGATAAGTGGTGACTCCCAGGTACAAAAAAAAGGTATATGAACTCCCAGCTAAACCATGGTGGCAATAGAAGTGGTGCGTGTTTATTTGGTGCATGTGCAACCATTATTTCTCTGTCTTAATAACATGGCTTTAAACTATCTTCACTTCTTTTGCATCACTTAAATTGCAAAATGATGTCTCTTCTCTCTGCATTCTTAATTTGCCAATCTTTCTAAGGAAGAGAGGTGGGATAGAATAATATGGCAGTAACACTACTACTACTACTACTACTACTACTACTACTACTACTACTACTACCAATAATAATAATGATACACACCTGAAAGGGTTTTGTTATAATATTTGGGAAACTAACTGTTACTCCTGTTCTGATGAATACTGCCAATTGCTTATTGATAGTATAAAAATGTAATCTAAAAATGAGAACCCAATCGTTTTGTTTGTCTACCTTTTTCCTTGTCTTTTTTGCACACATAGATATAAAACTGGGTCTGTATACCGGAGTGTGGGAGAAATCTGTCGTGATTTGCATTTTGAGTTAATACCATCTGATGCTTCTTGTTGGGGGGGGGAAGTAACAAACAATAAATACTGAAAACGCAACGCACATACAACTAAAAGGAATAGTCGGATACGTTCGGTAGATTTGTTGTCATTTACATTTTGGTGAATAGCCATTAGATATTTCTTGCTTGCATTAAAGCATTACAGTAAAGTTAATAATACTCTTCAAAGACACACACACACACACACACACACACACACACACACACACAATCACTCATTCTCACACACAAGCAAACAAATATACAAATAACCAAAGGGAGTATGCTGGAGCGTTGAAGATATAATTGTCGTTCATATTTTAGTGAATACTACTGGCTTCTTCTTGTTTATATGAAAGCACTAAAAATTATAAATCTAAAACACAATGCAAATAATCTCTCTCTCTCTCTCTCTCTCTCTCTCTCTCTCTCTCTCTCTCTCTCTCTCTCCATATACAACCAAAAGAAGTATGTTGGAGGATTGGAAAGACTTGCTGTCACTTGTCTTCAGAATATGCAATCAGCTGCTTATTACTGGCATAAAAACAACAAAGAGAAGGAAAATACAATGTAATCCAAAGGCACACTATTCTCGCTTCTCTCCCTCTTTAGCGTGCACACATACTTTTACAAAAGAGAGTATGTTAGAACAGTAAAGATCACGTTTTGTCGCTCATATTCTGGTGAATACCTTGGGCCACTTATTTAAAAATTTAAAAAAAGCAATAGTAGTAGGATAATATGGTTACAAATAGCATTTTTTTCTTAATTAAAAAAAAAAAAGATCTCATCTATTTGATAACTAGAGAATATATCATTTTTTTTTTTTTTAATGCCAAGGAAGGTTGTTTATCGCAAACGATAGACATGAATTTTAAACAGTCCACTAATGTGGATAGTTCAGTCCCCATATATACAATCAATAGACAGTATCAGTCCCTACATGTGAAATGTTATCTCTGGTATAGTTGTTATAAGCTGCTAATGCCCAACTATAACTCTGCCTTTGACCCCTGCTACTCTCTCCGCTTCTCTGCCGTTAATGCAAGCATATAGCTGCTAGTAGTTCTTAGCTTGTGATTATTTGAAAAAAAAAAAAAAAAAAAAAAGCAATGTATAGACTCGCCATCGTCTAGAAAACCAAATCGTTGGCTTCATTAATAAACAAACATTGAATTAAAAATATATATATATATATTTTTTTAATAAACAATTACTCTTTTAAGCAGGATATATTTGGAATCTAAATCTCTTTTGAAAAAAAAAAAAAAAAAGACTATTTTTACCGATTTTATCTTTAAACGTTTCTTTTGTTGTTCGTTTGTTTTATGCACGTATCTATCTGAATTCACCTTACAAAATGAAACCTTTGGCTTATTTTAAAAATACGAATACAAACACTGAAAGACACCTATCAATTTACAGAAATTGGCATTTCTTTATTTACTTCTTGTTAAATAATTGTTATATATTTCATCACGTACATCATAAATTATCTGTTAATATTAAAAATAGAAATCTCATTGGAAATGTATCTTTCAAATTTTCCCCTAGATTTTGTTCTTAAAGCAAATTTTTGTATTGATTATACGGTCCCTAGATATAATCATGGTCACTCTCTGAGATTATTTCATCTTTATATAAAACTGTGTGATATTTGTGTGTTCCCTATAGAAAAGGAGGTTAGCGAATCTACATAGAATCTAAAAGAGTATTCTTATGTAAAATTTATCGGGGAAGACAATGGAAGTGGTCCCGAATCACTAAATTCTCTCTTAACCTAAAGGACCAAAACGACTTTAAAACTTCAAATATATCCCATTTTATTAAAATTCATATCATATGTATAAAATTGCCTCGGATAGACTGTGAAATTAGTTCCTGCATCTCTACGTTATCCTCTATGTACCTTTACTTCCAAGTGACCCCTTAAAACTTCAAATACGTATAGCCGATCTTAATGAAATTCAAACCAGATATACAAGACACTAATTCAGAGAGTTTTCCAACATTTCAGCTTCTGAATATTTTAGGGGCCAAAACGAGAGGGCGGGGCATTCGAAACAAAAAAAAGTAATATGATGCTATAAGCATTATAGAAAAGTCCGTAGTAGTGATCTACATTCAATCCTGAGCAACGTCGCGTTTTCCTGTTCGTATGAAATAAAACTTTATGAATATACTGAGAACTATAGAAATAGATACTGTTCACTGAATTAGCATTGCAAACTGAAATCTTTGGTTTATTTTAAAAGTGAATAATAAAAAAACTGTAACAATAATAAACTTATATATTTTCATTAAATAACCTATTTACTTACTATATAAAAGGAACTCTGTGTGTGTGTGTGTGTGTGTGTGTGTGTGTGTGTGTGTGTGTGTGGTTCGTTCCCTATGGACTTCAAAACAGCTCAGATGCTTTTATGAAATTTCACACAAATTTACTTTGCAGTGTTCTTAGATAGGTTTTGTGTTGGAATATCTTTGATAAGTATCACTAATCGAAAAAAAAAAACGATAAAAAAAAAAAGAACAGGCGATTGTGACCAAAGTTAACACCTTATACAGCCTAAAATTACAAATGCATTTGATAAGTTTTATTATCGCACAAGCAGAAAGGCCAGCCATATAAAACCGATAGTAGATTCTTTGATATGATAGAGGGCATGTTTGAAATGAATGCTTTTGTTTAGAGCATAATTGAACCATGATTTTTTTTTTTTAAATTACATTTTCAAGGGGCTGCTATCAAGGACATAAGTTGCAGGGATACTATGTAAGGAGTTGAGCAGTAAGATGTCTGTTCACATTACATTTGAACTTCTGCATGTCAGTACAGTTGGGGGAAGCAAGAAACCGGAAGGGAATTTTAAAGTCTAGCAATTCTAGGGAAGAAACTGTTAGAGCAGAAGGCTTTCTTACATCCAGGAATTTTTCTGTGTAAGGGTGGAATTTTGCTCCGGGCATATAAAATCGGCAGTAGGTTCTTTGATATGGCAGGGGCGCGTTGGAAATTAATGTTTTTGTTTAAAGTACAATTGGACCATGATACTTAACTTTTGCATTTTAAACTTTAATTCAATCCATTAGATATAAAAAAAACAATTTTTATAAACTCAACACTAGGTTCTCTACAGTGCAATGTTGACTGCAATGTACTGTAGACTAAACACTGCAAGAGACACGTGAAGCTTCCTCTTGGTGCACCACAGCGGGTCAGCAACTAGAGCAAGCAATCAATCAATTTGATTGAAAAATGGGCTATTTCATCAATTTCAATGACAATAAAAATATGATCATCATTCAATTCCGGGCAAAGTCGGGTCTCCCAGCTAGTTTTCATATAGTTTGAATATTTTCACCACAAATTCTGTCAACTTTTATTTTTGCGTGAGTGTGGGCGTAA